>NW_024962252.1:50231158-50434488 GCF_019238085.1 Lagopus leucura | reverse complement strand
ACAGTCGATCTCAGTTCATTAATCATCATTTAAGGAAGAAATATATTACTCAAGAAATGTAATTCTTAACAAGTAAGTATTCCCACTGAAGCCAGTGGATGTTACTTTAGTCAACTTCACCACCACGTGCTTAAGTAGCAGTTAAACAGGGACATCAACTAGGGGAAAGTTTAAGAAAAAAAAATAGCATTATATAAGTGATAAGCTTTTGAGGCCTAGTTAATAAAAGTGAGTCACAGAGCAGCTTAAACCATATTTCAGCACTGGGACACTTGTAATAAGGGAAAGACAAAATAAGGAAAATGCGAATCATTTATGTTTAGAAACTGCTATCTCAGCACCAGCAACAGAATTCTTCTTCTTTATAATATAACATCCAGTGGTTAAAAAATAGCACCTTTCACAGCCTAAAAGACTAAATACTTTGAATAGTATTATTTCATTTGGTTTTGTTTGTTTTTGCTTTTGCTATTTAATTTTGTTTTTAAATAAATATCTTCATACTATTGTACTCATGAAGACTGAATTGTTATTCCTAAACAACTTCTGTTTTCTACATATCCCATTACTAAATGTTCCAATTTCAGCTTCTTCTTAATAATATTCTTGATTATGTCAGTGTGCTTTCATTAGGATAAAAGATAAGTCAAGATAAAAATCTTTCCCTAGGGCTCCTCACTTATCTGATACTGATTTTCCGTTGAATTCAGTATGATTTTTTTTTCCTGTTCTAACTTACTATATTCTCAGAAAGTTGCCCATGGCACTGAAAGTTTACAATTTGGGTTTTGTATAGATTTGTACTTATTAATATTTTATTGGTTGGATTTCACAACTCATAGTGAAAAAATGTCTTCTTTTAGTACTTTTGTGTGTATCTTGCTCTAGAAGACATAATAGATCATGCTGTGATACACGGTAAAGTGAGTATCTGAAAGGTAATAAAAGGCTCTAGAATTTTGCTGGTCTTCTTTCATTGCAGTGCCCTGAATGGGCATAGCATTATTTCAAATAAACTGACTTTAGTGCCTTTTTTCCTAAGAAACGAAAAGAATACTACTGATGGGTGAGCTCCAAAAACTAGTTTTATAAAATTACATTATATATTTTTCATTTAGTTACAAAAACTGGACGTAGTCATAGAGTGTGAGTTCCCAGTGATGTATCTGACAGACTGGAAGCCCTCCTGCAAAGAAAGTTAATGGCACTGAATTAGTCTCGTTTACCCCTACATATGTGTCTCATAAAGATACATTACTAAATACCATACACTAAAAAATTTAAGGCAATCTTAATTTGCCTGAATATTTTTTTATTTTTGAGTATCATACTGAAGAGGAACAGAGATCAGAATATACCAAAAAGAGCCTAAGATGTTGCTATGTGTACGAAGATTGAATAACAAAAATATTTTAGGAGGCATGGGGAAAAAAATGAGGGAAGAATTGTTCCAAAGCAGTAATGTGTTCTACTTACTACATTTATTACATTTACATCTCGTCTTTACACAAAAGCCAATATTTGCATGGCAAATGACTTTTTTTTTTTTTTTTTTTAATTCATGTTTGCCAAATGAATGTAGAATCTAAGCAAATCTGAAACTTCAATATGGATTTTTACCCATGGATAACTGAAGTTTGAATTAGATACTAATAGTTCATTAAAAGGGATGCCGTTTATCGAAGACAATTAAATGAATATCTTCATCTGTTCAGTTAACTCTATAACTTCCCAATTCATTTCCAGGTCACCAGACAATGTACGTAGCATCTCAGATGGAAACATCTGGAAGGAAAAGCAAAGCAATTAGCCTAATATTTCATAAACGTCCTAAGTTCTTGTTCCCCAAACTTGGGTTTGGAAATTAACCTGTTCAAATCCTTCAAATGAAGAATCGAATAGATGTTGCACAAATAGTCACTGAATATACCTAACTTTTCCACAGAGTAAAGTTCACATGGAAAAGTGAATTTCTCATACAGAGGGGCTCGTCACTGTTGGGATGTCAGCAGGATTCACCATTCCAAGGGTTCTTGTAAGAGCATCTCCAGTGGGATCAGGAATGTTCCCAATGAATTCTTAAGGACCAGATGTCCTGGGGTCCAGAGTGACTACTGCAGTGCATGCATTAACCCCTTCCACATTATCTTAATTAATGTATAAAACATCCCCTAATTGTATTAACTATATGCAAATGGTTGCCCTACACGACCATCACAGCGTCTGCAGGACATCACAGCACCAGTTTATACAGCTAACCTGCAAGCGGTTTTGTAAGTCTTATAGCAGGGACTGTTTTGAGGATACTTGCCACAGCCAGATTCTCCACCCAACGGATTAAAAGGCCTAATTTAAGCATAAACGTTATTCCCATCAGTTTTGGCCCAGCAGGAGTTGCACAGGATAATATCTAGGCTTGTCGGAAACTCTTGCCTGTTGAGTTCCTAAGTGAGTAAGCCAAAAGCTTTACTGCAAAGCTGCTTACCAGTGTAGTCCATCACTTTGTTTCAAGCCAGATCATTGTCTCAAATCAGTTTATTGTATTTCCCTCAAAATATTAGCAGGGGAGTTCCTGGAATAAGAGGCAATGGCTAAATGTGAGATTGTACACTCACAGGGGCACATGTACAGCTTAGATGTTACAGTTGCAAGAATAAGACAGATTTGAATCTCAGCCTTAAAACAGTGTTATTACATAGATACCCTGTATCCTATGTAACAGGCCAAATGTTACAAAATTGTCTTTGAAGAATCATCAAGGAAACAATCTGCATGTGCATTAACCATAGGAAGTTTCGTGCATGCATTCAATAAACTGATATTTTATTTTCAAAAAGTGGCAGAAAAGATGGCTTGTAAATTCTTGGGAAATATGCAGACATTTTCTTTATTATTATGATTATTATTTTATCCAGAAAACTTCTTCATAATAATCTTAGTAGGACAAAGTGTATATGAAGTCTGGACTGTTAGATATGAACATTAGAAATAAGCAACTGTGAGAATAAGGACTAGAGGGAATGGCTTCAAGCTGCACAATGGGATATTCAGGCTGGGTATTAGGAAATACTACTTTTCTGAAAGAGTGGCCATGTGCTGGAATGGGCTGACCAGGGATTTGGTGGAGTCACTGACCCTGGAGGTGTTCAATGAATGTTTGGATGTTGTGTTGAGGGATATGGTTTATTGAGAAATATTGGTGATAGGTGGATGGTTGGACTGGATGATCTTGTAGGTCTTTTCCTAACAAGTGGTGTCCCCCAAGGGTCTGTCTTGGGACCGGTGCTCTTTAACATCTTTATTAATGACATCGATGAGGGAATTGAGTGCACCCTCAGCAAGTTTGCTGACGACACCAAGCTGAGTGGTGCGGTTGATACGGTGGAAGGAAGGGATGCCATTCAGAGGGACCTCGACAGGCTGGAGGGCTGGGCTCGGGTGAACCTGATGAGGTTCAACACGGCAAAGTGCAAGGTTTTGCATTTGGGCCGGAAGAACCCCAGGCACCTGTACAGGCTGGGAGGAGCGGTCCTTGAGAGCAGCTCGGCAGAGAAGGACCTGGGGGTCCTGATGGACGAGAGACTGAATATGAGCCAGCAGTGCGCTCTGGCAGCTCGAAAGGCAAATGGGATCCTGGGCTCCATCAGGAGAGGGGTGGCCAGCAAGGACAGGGAGGTGATTGTCCCTCTCTACTCGGCTCTTGTGAGGCCCCATCTGGAGTACTGTGTCCAGGTGTGGAGCCCTAGTACAAGAAAGACATTGAGATTTTGGAAAGGGTCCAGAGGAGGGCGACTAAGATGATCAGGGGGCTGGAGCACCTCCCCTATGAGGACAGGCTGAGGGAGTTGGGCTTGTTCAGCCTGGAGAAGAGAAGGCTGCGGGGTGACCTCATTGCAGCCTATCAATACCTGAAGGGAACCTACACCCAGGAGGGGAGTAAACTCTTCAAAAGGGCTGATAACAGCAGGACTAGGGGAAATGGTTTTAAGTTGAAGGAGGGAAGATTTAGGTTGGATGTTAGGGGGAAGTTCTTTACTAGGAGAGTGGTTAGGCCCTGGAACGGGCTGCCCAGGGAGGTTGTGGATGCCCCGTCCTTGGACGTGTTTAAGGCCAGGTTGGACGGGGTCCTGGGCAACCTGATCTGAATGTGTATGTTTGGTGGCCCTGCTAGGCAGGGGGGTTGGAACTACATGATCCTTGGGGTCCCTTCCAACCCGGGTGATTCTGTGATTCTATGATTCTGTGATTCTGTGATTTTCCAACCTTGGTGTTTCTGTGATTCTGTGATTCTGTGATAATGGTATCTAAAGAAGTGAGTACACAAAGCTGCTAATAGTTCACAGTAACTCATTTAATGAAATAAGTAGCTGTTTATTTAACAGCTTTGATATCAAGATGTCAGTAAATGTCTAAGTATATTCAGCATAATTTACAAACATAAACATAAAGTGAGACTTTAAATGATCATATACAATAAGTAGTTAATTCTGCTTGTATCATGTGAAAGTTTTTTTCATTTAGAGCACATGAGGAGTAAAGGAATCCAATCACAAATTTCCAGACAGCAGAAGGGCTATTTTTAGCAGGAATCTCCAATCACTTTTTCTTTTCCATCTTAGGAACTACAATATGTGAAGTTAAAAAGGCCAGTTTTGTATATTCTCTTAATCAATCAATTGCCAGCATCCAAGCTAGAAGTTGCAAGTTCTTTTTTAACAGACTGTCACATTTTTTATTCCCAGGAAGAATCAATCTAGTGGACTCAGATTAATGATATTCTTTCTGATAATGTTATTTTCTATAACGTTACTTCTACTTGTGCCACTTCGTTCATCACACTGCAATTCCAAAGTATTTCACCTTGCACCTCACCCGGACTCTCCTCACTGCTGACAGTCTAGCAAGATTTTATAGAGCTTTGCATCTCTTCAGTCTTTCCAAAGCCTTTCCCCATTGTATTTATTTATTTATTTTTCTATAGAATCAGATGTAGAAATACCATTTTTAGGTATAAAAGACATGTCCTATGTCTGTAAAATCTTCCAGCCAGTAGCTCTTTTTTTTTTTTTTTTTTTTTTTTTTTTTTTTTTTTTTGCCTAGAATCACAGTATAACTACCTTTTCCATTTATGATATAATCTTTTATTTTCATTGGTGCAATGTATATTTATGGTACAGTAAGGGAGAGGGATAATAAATACTGTTAGTGAATTACATTACCTAATTCAGCCAGCTCACCCTGCCTTCCTCTCAGACAGAAGTTCAGTACTTGTATTCTATTTAGGCTTGGTGAAATCCTTCTTTTCTTTGTATACAATGGTCCAAGCTAAAGACTAAAAAGAGAACTACAATCTTTCAAACACTTAATAACTGTTACTACTGCTAAAGCAGATCAAATAGCATTTTCCTCATTTGTGGGGTGTTGGCTTTAGCTAGCTCTCTGTTGCTCAACAAGACATTCTCTGACTCCCCCACACAACTCACACAACTGAGCCAACACCACAACTCTTTGAGTGTGATCATCCAGATAATTCCTTATCCAGTTGAGTGGTCCATCCATGAAATCCATTTTTTCTCCAATTTGTTGACCACGATGTCACATGGGACAGTGTCAAACACTTTTCATATGTCCAGGTAAACAGCACCAGTTGCTCTTCCTTTATCTACTGATACTGTAACTCCATTATAAAGGGCCACCAAGTTTGTCAGACATGACTTGCCCGTGGTGAAGCAGTTTGGTTATCACTAATTACCTTATCTTTATTTTCCACGTGCCTCAGTAGGGCCTTCAGGAGGATCTGTTCCATTATCTTTCCAGGCATAGAGGGAAGACTGACTAACCTGTAGTTCCCTGGATCTTCCATTTTTCCCTTATGGAAAAATGGAGGTTATGTTTTCTCTTTCCAGTCAGTGGGATCTTCACTGGACTGCCATGACCTTTCTAACACAATAGATAGTGGTTTGGCAACATTATCTGCCAGTTCCCTTGGGACCTGTGGATCAATTTTGTCAGGTCCCATTGACTTGTTCACCTTCACATCTTTTAGATGGTCTTGAGCCTGATCTTCACTTACAACAGGCAGATCTTCTTTCTTCCAGTTCTTATATTTTCTTTCTGCAAACCAGGTGCTACAGCTAGAGCCCTTGCCAGTGAAGATTGAAGCAAAGAAGTTATTGAGCACATCAGCTTTCTCCATATCTCTTTTCACCAGGCCTCCGGTTACCTTCTAGAGAGAGCCCGTATCTTCTTTGGCCTTCTTTTTATTACTAATATACCTGTAGAATTCCTTCCTGTTCCCCTTTATGTCTCTGACTAGATTTAATTCTATCTGGTTTTAGCATTCCTAACCTGATCCCTGGCTGTTTGGACAGCTTTGTAGTTCCCCCAGGTAACCCATTTCTGGTTCCACTGTACTCTGTTGACTGATTTACATTCTCAGAGAGAAACCTGGAAAAGTCTCAGCCATGCTGTACCCTGCTGCTTCTATTGCATATTTTATATTCAGACCTGACAGGTCGGAAGTTGTTGGCTGCAGATGAAGAGCTAATACACAAGAGAGACAGAGATTTAAGATAGAGTTGAACAATCAAATTGGACGCAGGAATTAATATCCTATATAACAACTCTGATTAAGCAGTAGAAGAAAATCAGTGAGTATCACATTTTATTTATGCAGCATCAAGTTTGGAGAAATTCAAATTTTCTGCTAGAGAATAAGAAAATTCAAAAATATGAGTTATTAAATTTTTACCATATTACACAACATTACATTACTAGGGAGATTTCTATAAAAATAACAATTTTTTTTTTCTTTTTTGTACATTTTTAAAGTAGAATTTCATCATCAGATAAAAATTAGATCATTCTCTCTAGAGTACCTGATAATTTCATGATATAGCTCTTTTATAGAAGGTATTTAATGGATTTAGGTGCCCATGACTTAGGTTGAGAAGATGGCAAAAAAAAAACTTTCATTTTTTCCATCATTTCCACCATGTTCTTCTCTCTTCTAGGCAAAGGAATGAGTTGAATGAAATTCCTTATAGCCTTACTGAATTATTCACTTGCTGTGACCATTGTGAAGCTTCTTGGCAAATCAAACACATTATTTTCATTGCATTTCTTACAGTTTTACAGAAATAAAATATTTAAGTGAAATGTTTCTTCAGACTAAAAACAAATCCTTCCTTCACATCAGTCCCAGCTTTTATTATTATTATTATTATTATTATTATTATTATTATTATTATTATTTTCTGCACCAACATTCATTTGTTGAAAAATTGACTATTCATGCAGCTCTATTTGAACTACATGTCTGAAATGTTAGATATGTACTTTCAGCATCACAGACTCACAAAACCACAGAATCGTAAGGGCTGGAATGGACCTCTGAAGATCATCTAGTCCAAAGTAACCTGCCAAAGCAGGTTCTCTACAGTAGTTTGCACAGAAAAGTGTTCAGGTGGGTCTTTCACATCTCCAGGGAAAGAAACTCTAAAGACAGGGCTCTGTGGGGTAGCAAGTTCAGATGGAACTTGTCCTGTTGCTGGGTACCACAGAAGAAAGCCTGGTCCCATCCACTTGACATCTTTCTTTCAAAAATGTATAACCACTGATAAGATCGGCTCTTGGTCTTCTCTTTTCCAGTCTGAACAGACCCAAGTCTCTCAGCCTTTTCTCAGAAAGGAGATTCTCCAGTTTCCTAATCATCTTTTTTGCCCTTCACTGGTCTCTCTCCAGCAGTTCCTTGTCTTTTTTGAACTGGGGAGACTAGAACTGCACCCAGTACTTCAGATGTGTCCTCACCAGAGTGAGGATAACTTCCCTTGAGCTGTTGACATTGTTTTAAAAGTGAAATACGTTCACCTAAATGGAGTAAATTGTGTATGTTGAGATAATTTTCAGTGCTATAAAATCTAACTCTCCTTTAAGAAACATGCATTAGGAGTACAAAATGATCTGCCATGCTACTGTCATCAAAATGCCAATATTGTCAGGGTAGGTGTTTTTTCCAGGTGGGCTGTCATTTCATTATGTTTCTTCTTTCAGTCTAAACCAACTTGTTCATGTCATCCTGCCAGTTTTGTCAGTTATAGGTCTGGATTTTCTCTGGAGGTTTTGTTGCCTTCTTTGAAGAACAAGCAGTTTCCAGATCACAGCTGCTCCAACTGAGTAGTCTCAAAGTAGTGCCAGAGACCATCCTCAGGGATCAAGAGCTGAAAGCTAACTAACTTGCTTGCTTAAGAACATCTACAGAAATGCAGCTTCCTTTGGAAGAGTAGATTGGTGCTGGGCTATTCTCTTCCTTGCTATCATCTTTCAGCAGAAGTTGAGAGAAGCTGCACAGAATCAGATGGGGTAGGCTAGAAGGATCCACCACTGGTACCTCTCCTCTTTTGCTGCATCCATGCCAATGGCAGCATACAGTACAAGGAGAAGGAAAAGCCATAATGCTACTCAAATAATGGCACAAACATATAAATGCTTCTGGCAGAAAATCTGTATGCAACCTTCCAATTACTACAGCTGTATTCAAATAATCTGCAAGATTGTCATCTGATTTACTTTGTGCCTATTAAAGCTTTATAAGGAATATTCAGTTCTCTTAAATGACCAGGAAATAAGAGCATCATAAGTAGCAGTATTGCAATCTATGCAGAGTAAGCCTCATTAAAATCCTTCAGCTCAGGTATAGAAAAGTCACTTCAGTGTATAGGAGGTTATTTCAAACTTTCTGCAGCTAATCAACCCTTAGTTTCTTCATCTAATGTCATAGCAGTGATATCTGATACTGCCAATGGGACAGTTGTATGTGTAGTGATTATATTTGTCCAGGGGAATCTGTACAGACCCCAGACATCCACTCAATACTTCTTTCTCTACGGCTACCAGGAACTGCAACTCTCATTCCCCAATAACCTTTGCTGATTTCAAACTACTAGTATAACAGTGCATTTCACATGTTTTTGATAGTCTTGTGCCTAGTTTGGCCTACAAAACAGTGACTTACTTAAATAATCCAATATCTGATTTGCTGAGTTTTAATAAATAACAGGTATAAATGGTTACTATAAATAATAACGCTGATTATCCTGTGTAATCAAACTCTTCACCTGCTGTGAGACGTACCACATTTATGCAGATCAGCTGTAGGGTTTTCATCCATGAAATTATAGAATGTATAATGTGATGGGCCATGATATATTTAGTGTACTGTAATTGCTTATTTATAAAAGAGCTATCAACAGCCCACTTTAAATAAATTCAGAAATCACCGTAGGGCATTTAAAAATGAATATTTTATATGACATTTCTAAAAGATTATGAGCATTTCTTTGAACAGTAAAATTAATGGCTGTTTTGCTGTTTAAAGTCATCCTGTGTAGATTCAGGATAATGGCATATAAACTGTAATTACTATATTTGTGTTTTAATTAGGAATATAATCATCCACCTCTCTCATGCTGCAGTTTTCTGAAATTAATATTGGGAGGGATTTAAAATGGTCTGTTTATTCATAGAATGGTTGTAGGAAAGTGAGTGAATTAGACAATAAGATATACCCTTGCAGCTAACTTCTATCATAAGAAATTCTTCAGGGTCAACCTTGCCTGTTGAGAGACAGACACTCTGGATGCTTTTTATCCTTTCCTGTAAATGAGGTCTAACATCAACTGAAAGTATCAGCTTTGTCTACTGCCTTGCATATATCAGCAACCTGCAATGTGTATACTTAATTTCTTTTTCTGGAAGGGACAGAAAGGAAGAAAACAGCTATCCTAGCAGAGAAATCTAAAACTTGCAAAATCCTTACTGACATGAGGGCCAGTTAGTCTCTATTCATTTTTACAGATTAAGGGATGAATAGACAAATAAAAAAGCAATTTCATACTCTTAGTGACTTCAACACCTATTCTATGTCTTCTAGAATAGTGTTATTAATATATATGTTGATCCATGGAACAATATATCAAAATCACCCTTTAGGGTCATCATTCTGTTTGTATCTCTTCTGTTTATGTGATTTAAAAATAAAGCTTGAAGATATGCCCAAAGCCTACAACTACTGTGTTTTCTCTATCTGCAACGGAAATTTAAAATGATCATGAGTTCAGCTAGCATGCCTGCAGCTGGATATTAGTGTAATAGAAAAGTTTATATTTATGAAACTAGCCTTGGTATTTCATTACACAGAATTGCAAATTTGGAAAATTAATAAAATCTGATTCCTTACAACTTAGTTTCATGGCTTCATCTTCCAGTGGTTAGTAAGATAATTAATCTCCAGTAAGACTTTCCATGGGTGAGGTATTTATTAAGTTTCTTGAACATGCAGATTGTCTGGTATTTAGTGTCAATGCTTCACTTACAAGGGACATCAGTAGAACGTCTCATCTCTACTAAATCACATGATTCAGTGGAACTGAGTGATGTCATTGACAGTAAGATCCTATAGCCCATCTGTCAAATTTGGTGGAAGCTAGCAGATTTGGCTGAAATTGCAAATACAAAGGTTTCTTTGAGCAGAAAGAGACAGAAATTGCTAAAAAAAAAACAGTTTACTTTCTTAAGTCAAAATAAGGACTTTCATGATATTTTTACATTCTGTCTCCTTATCCAGCCTGAATGAATTTGTACAGAGCAGAAGAAAAATGGGAAATTATCATAAACTTTTCAAACAAGGTCGAATTGAAGCTTGGCTCAAGAGCTGGGTAAAAATATAAATAGATTTTACTAAAAAAGTCTTAAATGTCCAACCTATTTCTATTCAAGAATATTTTTCAGATGTTTTTCCTGCCTGTGTTTACATGATGTGCGCATGATTTCATTAATGTATGTAAAATGTTTTTTTCTTTCTTCTGATGTTAAATGGAATTATACACTTACAGTACAGGCAAGGAAAAACAGCTGAGATGTACAGGTGCCAGAAGTAAAACTCTTTAGTTTTAACTCTTGAACTAATTTCCCATTGTTTCAGGCTTTATAATGCAGGGTAATCTGCAGTCACTGGACCATCATGAATGATGTATATTTTCACAGCGAATTGGATCAGAGCCACATTGCACAGATGTTTCTGCAATTGTGATGCACTGGGGAAATTCACTCTTCAGTGTCCCGCAAATACATATCTTTACCTGAGATGTCTAGTAGAGAAGTTGGGCCTGTAGGATAAAATACTTAGTTAAAGATGACGGACAGAAAACCAAGTATAAACTCAAGAATTTTGTGTGTATGAATTTCTCTAACCACATTCCTTTTCTCCAACTGGATTTCCAGTTTTTCTTCCAGAGAGAAGGAAAAGGACTTAGAAGACCGATGGTACGTTTTAATTTATTTTTATTGAAAAGAAAATGGAAAAATATGCATGTTAACATATCATCGTATGGATAAACTTGAGACTAGGAAGTCATTTAAACTTCAGTAAGGACAATGCCTTCATGCTGACATACAGATCTTAAAATCTTTGAAAATTCCTATCCTGAGTATGTATGTGTGTCATAAAAGTGTCTGCATGAATGAAGTGAAATGCCTCTCTAAAAGCATCCAAACGCTTCTCTAAAGAAAGTGCTATTAGTTCTGGTCATCATCATTAACACCTAGTCACTGATGGCTCATAGGATAATCCTTTTCCAAAATTTGTCTTAGTCGTGACAAAAACCTTCTAAAAACCTTCTTGTGACTGCTTGTTTTTTTTCTCTTCAAAATACATATACCTTGAACATTCAAGCAAGGAGAATTTAGCAACTATAGTTCTGAACAAGAGATAATTTTGATGGGCTGCAGAAAATACTGTTGGAGAATCAGGATTTTCCCTCTCGCTTTGATCAAGCAGAAACTACTCTGTTCTTCATACAGTTCTAATAAAAATCTACTTGAGGGCTTTTAGTTATTCCAAATTCAAAGTGGAATAGTATGAAAAAAATAAAGCCTCACTTCCAGTGTACTCTAAAACATTGTTGCAGTGGCAAGCTGCAAAGATAACTTGGAAAATGCACAGATCTAACATTATTCTGGTAACCTCAGAACAGAGATAATGTCTGTACTATTCGCCCTTCCCCTGACAAATGAAGTGCAAGTAACTCACATTAATAATAGAAAAAGTCAGCTCTTTAAAATGCTCATAGCTGATAAAATAGTTGTTGACTCTTTCTAGTGCTTTTCTGTTGTTCACCTGGTATTTTCGGAGGTTTTTCTGTTTAACTCTCTTCAATTTAAAATTAATTCTCCTAATGTTGCTCTGGCAAACTTGCTGTCTTAATTATTGTCAGTCTTGTTAACCTCTCGGAATAAATCAATATTCAAGGGTTAAATTTTTCTCATAGGTTCACTGTAAATACTAGGATCTCTGATTCTCCCTACTGAATCTGTTTTACAGCAGTGGCACTGCATTGATTTCAAAGGAATTACCTGTGATTTACAGTGGTGTAAGAACTGAGAAATATCAAGCCTTAATAAAGTGGTGAGCCCTGTATGAAGGTTAAATGGAATAGGCGAAAGTTTATAGTCCAAAAGACCATGGAAACAATAGACTTATGGAGAAATAAAAATAGGTATGTTGATGAATATATGCTTCTGAGAAGGACAGCATAAAAACCAGAGAAGGAAAAGGTGAAGGAAAAGAAACAGAAATGTTGATTTGTAATTGTTTTAAAAGAATGATGAAGTACTGTAGTTGAGAAGAAGAATTTGTTGTAGGAACTGTCTCTTCATTGCTGCTATCTTGGAGATTACATTTATTTTTCTTTTATAGTCCTTGTAAATCAGGACTAACCTTTCTGAGGCACTACTCTGCTGGTTGCCAAGATGTACATTCAGCAACACCCAAGTTAAAGTCCTGAATATCAGATAGAGATGTTTTTCTGAGTTGGATTAACACAACAGAGTTTTGGAGGCTGTAATCCCTGCCACTCCACAGATGCCCCTGGCTGACACTACCCGGGAGACCAGCAGTTCCTCACTCTGCCATGAAAAGAGACACACTGCTACACAGCTCCCAGCTGTTGATACAGTAGCTTAATCTTCACTTCTCAAGTTGCCCTAATGAAGGTCATCCCTCCCAGGATGCAGCTGAACCATCTATTTTCACTTCACTAAGGCTTTCAATAGTGTCTACCATAAAATAACTCATAAACAAGCTGTAGATGCATTGGCTAGATTAGCCAACAGTGAGGTGATTTGAAAACTAGCTGACAGTGACACAAAGTCTAGTTGGAGATGTACCCCAGGGGTAAATACTGGGTTTAACATATCTTCTAATGTTCTGGAAAACGGAGCAGAATGTATCCTTTGAAAGTTTGCTTTTGATATAAAACTGTGAGGAGTAGTGGATATACCAGACAGCATGCTGCCATCCAGAGCAACCTGAACAAGCTGGAAAAAAATGGGCAGATAAGAGCCTCATGAAGTTCAATAGAGAAAACTGCAAAGTTCTTTTTTTGGTGAGGATTAACTCCATTGAATCAGTAAGTGCTGGGAGCAGACCAAATTGGAAGAGTTCTCTCAGCAAAGGAACTCAGAATCCAGGTGGGCATCAAGGTGAATGTAATCCATTAGTGTGCCCTTGCAGCAAAGAAGACCAACAGCAATCAAGGCTACGTTAGCAGAAGTGAAAGGCTGAGGGAGGTGATCCTTCCCCTCTACTCAGACTTGGTGAGGTCACACCTGGATCACTGGGATCAGTGTTGGATTCCTCAGTGTAAGAGGCATGGAGCTTCTGAAGAAAGTCTAGCATAGGGCCACAAAGATGATTAAGGAACTAAAGCATCTCTCCTATGAGGAAAAGGTCTTAGAGATCTGGCTTGTTATAAAATATAAACCTTTCACATACGTTACCTGTTTTCAGCTCTCTGTATCAAATCAGATGCAGAAGGAAAAAAAGTTTTTTTATTGTACTGTCAGAAAATCTGTTTGTTGTCATCAACTTTGGCAACTTCTTTGTAAATCCCAGAATGCTTAAGCCTTAAGTACCTCTGTCACCAGCATTAATATGCCTAGTTAATTATGCCACGTGTATTTCAAAGCACTATTTTTCTTTCTGACAGTGACATAATAATAAGAAAATTAAAAAGGGAAATTAAACAAGTGTTTTGTTTAATTGGTAATGAAAAAGTCAACTGAATACTGTAAGCAACATTTTTTTACTTCTATAGCTCTTTTACTATGTTTTTCTTCTTCATCTATATGCAACATACTTGTAAGAAGAGCAGGCAGTATTCTCAGATGGTTAAAGACACTATCAATCATTGTCTTGTAGTGCTTGTAATGCTTCAATTGCAGTGGAAAAAAAAAAAAAAGTGTCATTTTCATGGTTACAAACTCATGCATGGAAAATCCCACCCACTCCCTACTCAAACAGTAATGATTGCATATGAGAAGAGGAGCCAGCATTAGCAGGGTGATTCTCTATGCCTCCCAAGTATTTGGAAAGTGTACTGTGTGACAGTCAAGATCTTTAAATCGTTTGTCACTTTATAAGTTCATGCATTACTATTTTGTCTTAGAACTTTTGTAAGTTTCATAATATATTGAATACTTGACCCTACTCTAAGTACCTTGTAGCTTTTTTGTGATAAGCTGCACAAGTTGCACAAAGGCACAAGTCATTGAGATACTTGATATGACATGGAGCTGACATCAGTTACCAACCTATGTGCAAATTCCTTTCAGTATTTTACCTTCAAGGATAGTCAGAATCTGCAACACTACTGAGGATGTCATATAATTTGAAGTCAGTTCCATACAGAGGAGAGGAGTAAATGAAAGGATTTAGGCATGAAGCAAGAATATTCAAACTAGAAGAAAAACAGACCAACAGGTCTGGAATGGGAAAGGGAAAGTGGAAGGGTTGAGGAGAAAAGGGAAAGGAGTTAGGGAAGGGGAATTGAAAAAGAGAAACAGAGAGAGAGAGAAGAAGAGAAAGAAGAGATCACTCACAGAAAAAGAAAAACCGAAAAATAATGTAATTCCATAAAGCACAATTTCAGCTGCGCTACTTTGCAGACTTTGCATGTAGCAAAGGGAGACAGTAGGGAAGTATAATACGTGTGTAAGGTAAAAGTATTCTAAGAACTCTTCTCTCTGATTATCACGGACCAGATAATGAGCAGAAAAGTCAAAGATTCAGATATAATGATTACAAAATCTCTCATTTTCTCTTTTCACTTTCCTTCACTCTCCTGTTATTTTTGTAGCATGCTCACCTGTATTGTGGTACATTCACACTGCTACTATCACAGTCTGGGTCTGTTTTATACTCCCATTTGAATTCAGAAACAATAACCACTTTGTTCATGTTGTTGTTCATCTTCAATGGACTTCAGAAAAATAAAAGTGAAGACAGAGTATACCTGTTGCTACCTGGAAAGTATGAAGCTTAATCTTCATGAGTATTTGAACAGTCACAAGAGTCACATTATGAACATCTCAACAAAAGAAACAGAGGAATTATTAGTGCAGATAAAGAGATTGCATACGTGTTCATATGCATTTAATATGCATATTTGGTAGTGCATTTTATGTACTATATCATATGTGGATATCATTAGAAACAATAAACCATATCCATTTACTAATAGAAACTATCCATCAATACATGCAGTTTGTATACTACTGAATGCTGTACAAGTCATCTTGGATTCATTGGTCTAAATCACCCCGGGTAAATTAGTAAATCTAAACAGTCTAGGTAAATCTAAATTGAAATTCAATTCTTAAATGAGCTGTTGACTGCGTCACACTTCCTAAGCTGAACATGTTCCTAACATAATGCATTAGCTCATTTCTTTCTGTTGAAAGTAACAGGAATATTTGGAGAGTAGAGTATTATTCTTTATTCACAGGACTGGCCAATATTCAACCTGTGGAAGAACAGTTTTGGGTCTTAGAACTAGTGTGAGCTGAGTTTTCCAACGCCATTAGTTCTAGGTAGTATCTCCAGTGGGAATACATGATAGCTGTTCATTACTAATACTGGCAGAAAAGCATAAACATTACTGCACAACTTTTCCAGCTTTTTCTTCACCAGTGAGCCCACTACATTTCCCATGAGGATTTTCTAGGTTTCTAGAACTTCTGCTACAACAAGGACCTTAAAACAGGCAAACTGAGATGGAGCACAGGAGTATTCATTATTTTTTTCATCTGAAGATGAACATACTGTACAAAACTGAAAAGGATAAGGAACCTGACAGATTGTTCATTTCTGCTGATTTATAGTAAGATGAGGCAGTGATGGTGCCGATGTGCTGTCATTTCACTTAAATGTAAGACGGAAAAAGAGGGAATTTGTTTTAGTATTTAAATCATCACAAATCAGTTAGCCTATGTAAAGCCAATTTACAGAAAAGGTTTCATGGTTGTTTTTGTCATTTGGACATGACAAGACAGTATAATGCTTTCACATTCAAGATTTTATAGGCTCCCCCTAGGGTGTTAGACATTATATTTAAAAGTCACCCCTAGCCTAGCTGGCAAAACTCACATGGCTCCTTATCCTAATTTGTATCTCCCACACTGCTGAGGAGTGACTGGAGTGGAAGTTTAAAAGTTAAGTTGCAGTTATTCATTGCATTCTAACAACATGTCAGTTAATTAAATATTTACTAAACAAATCCCCTGCATAAACAAGTTATATCAGAGACAGGCAGCTCAAAGGAGATTACTACAGTTCATCAGTCTCAATTCTTTAAGCCCAAGCACACATTGCATGAAAGCAGTGGCAAATCTTTGTACAGAGATTACTTCCCACCAATCTCAGCATGTGCAATTCCTAAAATGCATACTGTGGTCTGGTATACTAAAATGGAGCAGACATCTCCATCAATTCTACTCTCCATCTCTGTGCAGCCTATTCATTTCTGAATATATACAAATATTAGTTAGAAATGTCCGGGTTTATACTTTAACAGTTCAGTATTATGAAGTATAGTGTAAATAATGAAAATATGATGAAGTAAGTAACAAAAATAATCTCTGTATTAGGCATGCACCTTGAGTAGCAAATGAGCTGTGCAGGCTCTCAAACACATTTAAGGCTTATCAGCTTGGGCAGAGTACTCTGCTTACACTCCTCTGCTGTTGGTAGCACTGGTAGCAGCCTGACATCTTGTATTTCTGCTAGCCAACTGTTCGTTAAATTGTGTGGCATGGATCATCTAATATCAAAACTCTTGTGAAAAAACTGCAGATAATGTTTTACATACAAAACACAGTTTTATGTGAAAACACACACGACCTCCCTTCCATTCAGCTCCATGTGTCATCTTACAAGTAGCATGGGACCACCCTTGGTATAAGTCAGAGAAATGAAAATATCCACTGTTAACATTACAAGAGATTGCATTAAGTAGCCATGATTTTTAGTTGTTTTAGCCGTATCATGCACAGAATATTCACTGGGGAAGATCTTACACTTATTTACTGGTGAAATACAATGGTTAATAAAACCTCAAATGGAGCATTTTTATGGTGTCCAGAAATTTGGAGTATTAAAGATATGAGGGATGCCTAATAAACTGCACTCACTGCATAGTTTATCATAGATAAAGATAGCAACTACTCAGGAAAGTGCAAAGTACATAAATGTTGAATACATCAATAAATATAACTTAAAACACATAATTTCCAGAGTGTTTCTCATCCTTCTAATCTTTACTTTTCCTTGTGTATTTCCACTGTTTCCATATTAAAGTGAAGGCAATATACTCTGTATATGAAATTTTGGTAATGGAAAAAAGAAGAAAAAAAAAAAAAAAAAGATCTCAATTTCCTCAGCTTTTATTCTCTTGAAATAGATTGCTTTAATATTTTTAATAATTCTACAATTTTGCCTAGATTAAGAATGGAAATTTTAAAATGCTTTGAGTCCTCAGTTTTCCAAGAACAAATAAAATGCATGCTCATTTTAAATTCTCAGGTGTGAAGTTGCACTAATGGCTGGGTAGCGGCCAACAATCTTGATTGGTAGCATAACTCTCCTTGGGACTTAATCCAGTGTCTAGTGGAAAGTCATTTTCTTCTAAATATTATCATTTCTATTGCCAGAGAGCGACAATTCTTTCATATCATGAAAATAAATGGACAAGCTCTAGGAGGGAACAGATAAAGTACTACCACTGTAGAGAGAGTTCAACATCATATTTGGTTATAACACGTTCTAGAACTTTTTAAAGTAATTCAACCAGACTTACACGTCAATAATGTTAAAAGAGAAAGGTCATAGCCTTCCTACAAGGAAAAACTGGCCAGAATTAGTGAAAATCTTCAGTCTAGGCAGTACATCTGGATATTCAGTAAGATTCCCAGACCATTAACAAATGTAATGAATAATATGCCTTCTTATTGAATTTCAGTTTTATTCTATTATTATTGAGTTTACATCTCAGAATACGTGTTTGCCAGTCCAAAATCTCTTTGTGTACATCTGAAATACTCAGCAGATGAAAAAAAAAAAAAAAAAAAAGGGAGAAATGAGATGGAAATACAGGAATGCAAACGCTATGAAATATTGCAAAAATACTAGCTTTTCTTTTCTTATGTATTGCAACTTCTGGTTGATCAAAAATGGTCTCTTATGAGGATAAGAAAATGCAGAAAAGTTACAACATTATTTGTCTTCAAGCAGAACATCAGAAGCACCCTCAAAATCTGATCACACAGCACATAGTACCTGCCTACATAAAAGTCTCTTAAAATGTTTCACAAGCCCACAGTCATGACATAACTGATCTAAATCGATCTGAGCACTGCAGCTCAAATGAACAGCAAATACACACTTTATCTGGAACATTCAGCATTACCTACTGCACAGCACCTGGATAACAGTTTTCAGATGTAGACCTCTGCCTCACCTTGCACTGCTCACCTACCTATCAGTGGTGACTGTATCTTTACACACTTCTAAACATTTTGGTCTGACAACATAAAAAATTTGCAGCTGTTTTGCTGTGATCTTGTCACAGCATGAATAGGAATTTTGAACTGGATGAAAACTTCTGATTAACTAAGTATTTCACATTTCAGAGTGGGTCATGCTTTTTGGATGCTACGATGGACATGCAGAAGCTCTTCCATTCACAGTCTTGACTCTAGACCAATTACAACATTTATTTCCTATCTACCTTGACTTGAAATGAAAGTAACATTCACCAACTTTTCTAAGTCCTCTGAACATTTTTGTAGCTTGAAAATAAAGATTAAAATAGTCTAGAATAAATGTTAAAAAAGCAACACCTTTTAAAATAGTAAAACTTCTGTTAAGTATTGGCATGTTGGTGACTTTTTTTTTTTCATGGAGTTCTTTGTTTATCTTAAATATATCACCAAATATTTATATGTTCAGTAAACTACAGAGAACTCTCACTACTTCTTGATGATTCATTTCTGAAATGCACTCCTTAGTAAACCACAGTTACAAAAACATTATTTTTTAAAGACACTATGGTGGGAAATGCATCTTATATGGTAAGAACATTAAATAGTAAATAATGAGTCTTTTTAAATAATCCGTTTTGTTGCAAATTATATTTGCTTTAATATGCAGAAGTCATATTCACTGAAAGGAGATTTAAATAGGCTACATTCTATTGTGTTTTACCTTCAGGGACCCGGAGGTTGTATTTCTTCTCATGTGCTGTGTACTGTTCACTAAGAAGTTTCATTCTTATTATTACATGTAAGCTTGTGGTGGGTTTTTCTTTTTTCTTTTCTGTTTTAGCAATGCTTTTTCAAAATAAATTGATTCATTTCCTAGGCATTCTGTTAACTGTGTGGTATAATATCTGAAATGCTTACAATGTTTCTAACAGTTTGAGAAAAAAAATATTTTCAAGCAGATTATTTATATTTATTATATCCTCCACTAGAATAAGATTGTCCCTTCTGGCTCCATTCTCACTGTTGTTTTTACCCAAGTGGTGACACTAAAGAAAAGGAAAATCACATTAACAGTGATGAATCATTGTTTACGCAGGTTCAAACAGAATATTTTAAAAAGAAAAAGAAGAAATGAAGAAAGAAGAATGAAAAATGAAGAATGAAGAATGAAAACTGAAAAATTAAAAAATGAAAAATGAAAAATGAAAAAAAAAATGGATTTTATCTTGGCTATATTTTCCTCTAATGAAGAATATTTTCAGAAGGTAGAAAACTGCCATTTAAACCTTACAAGTCACTCATGGGGTGAAACAAAATACCCTAAATCATCTTTGTATTCCAGACTTATTTAGGATGGAGAATGCCTTGGTAAATTTTGGTGGCCTTTAACTCCTGTATTATCTCAACACAGGTACTTGTGGTAATATCTATCAAGACCCTGTAATGAAGTGTGCTGAAAGACAAAGGGTATATTTATTTAGAGCACCTTCAAGGTTATCTTGCAGTGGCAAAGTCCACCACAGTTCAGATATACACAGCTCAGATATGCACATTTATACAAAGTACATTCACAATTAAGAAACATGCAAGTATCGTATCCTCTTCTACCACACAAAACTATCAGATCATTCTCTTTTGTTTTCTCTTTGGTATGCAGTTCATCACAGACATGATTTTTTCTGCATCTTCCGCCACAAAAATTAGGATGCATCAAATGCAAATGGCAGACAGCAAGCTCAGACCAATAGGAAACACCACTTTATCCTGTAACGCACACTGAAGCCATGGACCTGCTTTCAGCATCGTGGATTCAGACAAGTGTGTAAATCACATGGAAAAACTTCGTGGAAGAATATTCAGTCTGTGGTTACTAAATACAAAGGCATCACATCTTGCTTGGAAATTTCCTGGGCCGCAGATTACTTGAGGCTAGGAGATCAAAAACAGAAGGATCACTATCTGCTGCCTCTGAGCTTACACTGGGGCTATTTTTCTGCATGAGCTTCTATTCAGATGTGGTATTTCTGTTCTCACATTCTAGGTACTAAAAAAAATAAAAATTAAACAAATTGAAATTCTGACTGACACTAATAGTTCACTGTTTGAGACTAATAAGGAGCAAGTGTGCAGTTTGAATCCTTTCAAACATTATTGTTGAGAAAGAAATTAGGAACAGACTAATCTGTGAAAGTGTGAATTCTTCAGCACTGTAGCTAAATGCTCGTTCCTTTCTCCTGCTGTGTATAGAACACTGAAACTGAGAGTGCACACAGATTGCTTTCTCTCCTCCCAGTGAAGGAGAGAAAGAAGGACATTCCTTAAAATTTTGATAGCAGAAGACAGGGAAACAGACTTCCCACTGTTCTCTCTTGCTCAGATTCTCTGGAAGGAAGAGAAGTGAGAGCAGTGCCACAGGAAGATACCATCTATTGGACAAGTCTTTGCCTTGAAGAAACCAACATGGAACTTGAAGAAGAGAAGTTGTTTTTCTGGGTGTAGCAATGCAGAAGAGGTATGAGAAAATGCTAGAAAGTAAAGACCATAATGAAATTTCACCTTTCTGCTTTCTTTCTGGTGGCAATGCAGAGAATGTTTTCCTGGAATTGTATTTTAAATCTGGAGAAGAAACATTTTGTCTCCTTCTGTAGGATATTGTTCTCACCCATCACTGCTGACATATAAGTACTTTTCTGCTGAGAAAGAGCAGTTAAACTTATTGAACACTGATTTCTACAAAAGAGGAATTATTCAGAAGAAGCCATAGTACGAGACTACAAACCAAAGGAGACTTCTTATGAAAGTTCTTGTATGTGCAGAGACATCCAATACTATTTACAGCCAAACACAGTTCTTCATCTTTGTCAAAATTACTTCATATCTGTTTTTAAATAATTATGAGTCAACCCAAGCCATTACGAGCAACTCTTTCATTCTGCAAATTCATAAAATTTGCTACACCTTAGCTGAGTACAACTCAAATTTGTAAACAGAAAATTAATAAATAATAATAAAATAGATTTTTCTCTTGTCATATCTTTTCACACCTTCTCATATCTTCTTATATCTTCTCATCTCTTTTCCTTGTATTCTCTTCTTCTTTTCTTGGAAATAAGCCGTTGTTTTCTCAATGCGAAATAGGATATAAAATGCAAACTCTCATTCTCAAACCCATAAGATAATCATGTACCTTCTGCTGTTGCTGTTGATCCTGCTGCCAGCACTGTCAGCAGCTCCAGTGCTTCTATAGCAACAGCTACTTCCAACTGTGCAATGCTTGCCAGTAATTTAGGTGCATAAGACAACTACATTTTAAGGATGTCTGCATGTTATACACTGGAAACACAACACTGTCAATAAAAACTGAGCCTGCCTCCAATTATAATGCTTCTATATCTTGCCCACGTCCTCCACCACTTCCCTGGGCAATATCAGTTTGCAAGGAGATATTATGACTGGAAAAAAGCAATCAAACCTAGAATCATATATAACCTTTCCGTGCCAAAAAATAAACAATAACAACAACAACAAATTCATAGGAAAGTAACAACCACAATAGCATACCAGTTACTAGCGAGTAACAAACAATACATGCTCAGGTAGAATGGTCATTTCAAACCAAGATAAAGCTGCTGAAGCATTTCTCCTTAATTTAGGAATATACCCATTACCATGGGTCAGCTAGGCATCATGTTTCATATTTTTGGAGTCCTAAGGACGTTTCTCAAACTGTTGGATTTTTCCCAACTCTTGCTCTTTTTCCCAGAGCGTTTAGTTACTCTCTGTCATCTAGTGAAGAAGTGTGGCTGGGTAAATAGAAACGTATTCAAATTGACCACTTCACAGATCACCTCAAATTATGAGAAAACCTTGAAGCATAATGGCATAATATAGGATTATAAGCATGCCTTTGAACATAATAATGTTATTCAGTTATCTACTCACTTCAGTGCCCAGGTATAACCAGTATAAGACATTAAGAATTGAACAAATGAGCATATATTATAGAAGCATAAAGCTGAATCCAATAGTAATATTTACAAGACTGAGAACAAGTGGCTCACACAAATGCTGAGCTTGGCACTTCTGCTTGACAGCAAGGCTCTGTAAATAGTAAACTGTAGATGCCTTTATAAAGATCAATAAACATGAAGATTTCACACAGCACTTTCAAAGTTATTGGCTGCTGCAGTGTTCAGTAGGGGTATCACCTGGTGCTGCCACCTAAATCTAGAGTTAGCAGGAAGTTTTGCTCGCAAGAAGGCTATGTGAAGTAGCAAGCATGGTAATTTAGTGAAAGACAGTTCAAAAGATTAAAAAGCTCCAATTCCTGATGTCCCTGGCTTTATTTTCTCTTCAAACCTGCCCTCATAATGACCATCAGCAATGTTCAAAGAATTGCATGTGATAATGGATCAACACAATATTTATTCTCTACTTTTTTCTCATGTTCCTGGATTCTTATTCACACTGATAAAATCTATATAGAAATTCATGGAATAATAAATCTCTGAAAAAAAATTCAGATTTTTGTGTTTTCTGGCACTCTTGCAACAAGGCTCAAAATCAAAGAAATATTTTAAACAGGCTCAAAGTGGCATCTTCATGTTTGATACTGCATGGGAATTGCCAGGTCTGAACCAATGGTTGACCACCAGGAGAGAAAGTGTGGCTAACCCAGGGAGCTCATATGCAAGAAATACATCTGTGTACAGTAAGGGGTGTATTGCAAAAGAAGGCACTGCCATTGCCTTCCTTTGCTCCACAGTTATCTTTTGCAAAATTTCATACCAGTTCTTAATGTAGGAGCCTTTTTTTTTTTTTCAGACAAAGAGACAGAGTGAGCTTGAAATGCTTAAAACCTTGTCTACAATGAGCAGAAAAGGAAAACATCCAGGGGGTTTCCTTTTTGGTGGCTCCATTTTTTAAGGCATTTGAGCAAACCCTTTCTATCACCAGTTTAGATGCCACCATCCCTGCTAATTCTTCAGCACGAATCTGCTAGATAATAAGACATAGCCTACCTACCATACCTCAGACCCCACTTCTAAAAATAAAAGATGTCTTATGTCTAGAAGATTACCAAAATACAGTCAGGCTCAGCATGCAAGAGACTTGGCTATCATCAGTTTTTAAGATGTCCATCTTACTGTCTATGGAGTGGGTAAAACTAAAAATTGCCTGTATAACCTCAATCAAATTCAAATGTGAATGAAACACATCTCTCTCAGTAGGAAAAAAAAAAAGAAAAAAAAAAAAAAAGAAAGAAAAAAAAAAAAGAAAAAAAAAGGGGGGGGGGGGGGGGAATAAAAATTGAGGATTCCTAAACATTTGTTTGCAGCTTATAAATCCTCTTGGCAAATTATGACAGCCAAAGTGAGGAAAAAAATATGTTACTAATGCAGATGTTAAGCAAGACAGGCTTTTACTGAGGATGAACCTTAGTAGAAAATATAAACCCTGTAGAGAACTAACAACAAATGTAAGAAAAAATAGACAAAACTGTCTTACTGCATGATACTTTTAGAACTGTCTAGTGTCTAGTAAAGGGGATTATTCGTTGGACTTCTCTGCCTTGGTACTGCTAACTATGTCTGGTCTAGATTTCTCTGAAGAATAATTAAACAGAGTAGACACCACCTTATGCTAGAGTCACTTCTCAGTGCATGTGAAGAGACCAGAGTCTTTTGATAGACATTTCCCCTCCATTAAATTCTGAGATTTTTTGCTCAGCTCCCAATTTTTCACCTTCTGCTTCTGGCCCAAAATCTGCTTCTGCTTAAAATTTATTTTCTGTTTTGAGCACTTTCAGGCTTTTCCTCCCACAACTCTGCATAGCCCTTAGTTTCTCACCTCCTTATACATTCCTCTTTTTTTTTTTTTCCTTAGAGGCCTCTACTGGCTAAATGCCAGCATCATCATTCTTTCGGAATCTAAAACTAAAAGGAAATATGAAATGTATTTATTTTTCCTGTGAAGGAGAGTATTGTGCTCTATTAAATCAATTATGCCATTAACTATTTATCTGTATGCCTGAGAAAAGCACAACAACAGATCAGTGCTGTGTTTTTTTGGACTTGTAGCCATGAAAGAAGTACATGAAAGAAGTCAAATTTGATCCTCCCGCTTTTTGCTGTTAAACTACTGCCTCACCCATTTCTAAGTATGCAAGTAAAACATTCTACTGCACTATAAATTCAGTGTCATACTTGCTGGAATAAAGTGAAACCATTTATCAAAAAGATCTCTTCATTCATTTTTTCCCACATACTCTTCTCTGGCTTCTTGAGTATAAAAAAAATAGTATTTTCCCTCTTCAAGGGAAAAATAAATATATCATGCCTCAGTACCAGTCTTAGTGTGTGTATACATACACAAAAACCTAGCTTAGTAGCAGAATGCATATATTCATTTCCAATAGCGATATGAAGACACGAAGACTCCTCAGGCTACCTCAAAGTTCAAGCAGAATATCAACATGATAAACATAAGAAGAAAACTCTACATCAAGAAAGAATACTTGATAGAGAGAGAGAAGGGAGAAATTAATTTATCTTTCACTGAATTGCTTGCCTTTGAAATAATTCTACACAGCATCAGAAAAACTCTAGGAAATTCAGAACACTGTGATAAAGAAAAGAAACAAATGTCACCCTTGCGGAACAACCAGACTTCTGATTCACACTGAAATTACTATAGTACCAACTATAGCAATCTCAAATGTTCAGAAAGCATAGAACCAATTATAGAAGAATAACAGTATTTTTAATGGTAAAATGTATTAATTCTTTGTGTGTGGCTTTTTTAATCTTCAGGGTACACTCTGCTCACATGCACATACTTCTCTGCAGGCTAAAATGAAATACCTCGTGGTTGTATACCTCATGGGAGGAAAAAAATAGAAAATTTGGAAAAATATGTCTGCTTATTTAATCACAGGTTCCATCAGTAGTGGCTTAAATCAAGATACCAAAATAAAACCATTCAATGCAGCAAGCACTAACTAGGTTGATTTGGCTGCCTTATAAAAAGGGTAGAACAAATATGCTATCATATTTGAGGGTGGGACAAATTCAGAGAGACCCTGCTAGGAGATGTCTTCCCCACAGAGAAAAGCATCCTCCCAGCACCTTACCTTCCAGCAGCTATTTGGCTGAGCTGATCATATATGGGTGAATGCTGTGGCTTCAATCCACATCCCACTCTCTAATGCACAAGGTGAAAACCCATCTCAACACAAAAAATCACTCAAGTCACTCTCTAATTCATGTAATGTAGATGATAACAATTGCGTTACATTTTCATTCTTTCTAACCATCTTATTTTAGAATAAAAATTCATTCTGTAGATCACCACAGTCTAAAGCTTGCTATTGACCTTAATTCTGGTTTGAATTTTATCTTAGCAATAAAACAGAGTGTTTTCAACCTCACAGTACTCCCCTACAGGGCAGTCAGCCAAAAAGCAAGACAACATCATCACCACAGTTTGATATTGTAATTCTGCCCAGAATCTTTCTGCATATCATTTCCACACAAGCATGCATAACAAAGCTGTGTGTATTGTATGCACACAGATCATATTCTGCATTTGGAATAACTGTACTTAAGCCATCAGTCATTCGAAAGTTTGTACTGAATGTATCTCCAATATGAATGGAAACCTTTCCACAAGCAAGCCAGAAATACTCAATGTGGTGAGGAACTAAAAATGAATGTTCAAAATTCAAATTCTGCTCTGTTCACTTCTTTCCCTCCTTCAGTGCTGTCAGAATTGAAAACACCAACAATGAATAGGTCAATGCTTCAAGATCATGACAATGAAGTACAGAGAAAAAATAAATCTTCCAGATACAAATCAAGTACCTTAACAAGTTTTGGCCCTGTGAGCTCAAGTGATTAGAACTAGGGAAAAGTGTGCCTCAGAGTGAACAGTTGTTCTCATATCACAGACTCTGAATAAATATATTCAGCACAGAGGAGAGAGCCGCACAGCACAAACAGGCTCAAGTCTGGCTCTGTATTTCCTCAGGATAGCTATCATAACTGTAGGTGAGTTAGTTTCTGTTTTAAGGTAGTCACAAAACCAAAAGTTAGAAAAAAAATAATTCAGTCTTGCTTTCAGGTTGCAAACTGAAGTAAATTCCTCTAGGATTTGCTCAAGATGAGTGATATGTTAAGTGTAGTTTGCTGATTACTGTAGAAAGAAAATCAGGTATGGCATATTGCTATTGAAATAGTGAGACAAGTGTGTTCGCTCATACATAAATGTGGTCTTGGATGTTTTGCCACCAAACTTTTTGTACAATTGCATAAACATGAAAAGCTGAACAACCTGTCAATCTTAAATATATTCTAGCTTTCAAGGAAACAGAGAGGAGGGAATTTCAAGAAGATGCTTTGTACCTACAATTTCTGCCTAGTAATTATACTATCAGTTCTGTCTTATTGGAAAGTAATGTAAAAGAGAACAAGAAATGCTAGGACAGAAGCAAGTATTTAATTTTATTAAGAGGGGAAAAAAAAAGAAGAATGACACTGTAGAGATTTTAATTCTTATTCTCTTCACTGAATACCTTTTTCCTATTCAGACCACTTTAAAATGAAGTAGTGGCATCTGCTGTCTTCACAAGTACATGCATAATTATAGATAACCAGCTTACAGGTATTTCAGTCCACGCAATTAAACTCATCAGCTGAGAGTTGTTTGTGATGTTCTTTCACTCCTAAAAATTGTCCATTTTTTATGACATTAATTAGAAATTTTTTATCACAACAATTTTGAATACTTGAGCCAGAAGCAGTGCTCTTAACCTCTGCCATAAGTAACTTAAAAAGCTCAATCCGTCTAGCTTATCAAAAATATTGAGAGATGACTTGATTACTGAACATAAGAACCTTCACAGGGAGAAAATACAAGGGTTCTTTAAACTAATAGACATATAACAAAATCTAGGAGCTGAAAACTGAAGTCAAGGAAATGTGAGAAATAAGGCCTACTTTTTCTGAACTATAAGGAAGCAAAACAATGGAGCAACCTCCAAAGGAGTAAATAGTTTTTTAATCTCCTAAGGTTTCAAGAACAACACTGAATGCCTTTCAGAAAGCTATGTTTTTGCCAAATACAGCATGGTTTAAATGAGTATCAGCTACAGAACACCTTGAATAATTTAATGATCCATGATATCCAACAGGTCAGACATCCTATTACCATGGGAGTGCTAATATTTTTTTCCTATGCCAGTTGATGTTTTTGCAAAACAGACTTACAAGCACACATTCCTTCCTTCAAACATGATATAGGCTAAAGTAGCAACTTCAAATGCTGAAAATAAGTTGAAAACAAATGCTCCAAGCTTGAGCGCTGTTACCTGTGTTACATAATCTGGGTTAACATGGCTGATGATAAAAGACAGAGCTACAAACACTGTCCAGAATAATTTTTAATGAGTGCTAATGGTTAAGGAACTTGCTTTTTAACTGCAAAACACAAGAACTGCTTTTTACATATCACACATAGTTAATTACCACTCAAGAGGAAACATCAGAAACAGAAACAGGTAAATCTCTAAGCCTAGACAGTCCTTTCTTTATATTTCCACATAGTGGAAGCTTTCTGATGAGAACTGGAGCACAATGTTATGAACTGGTTTTTTTGGCTTTTTTTTTTTTTTTTTTGCTTTTTTTTTTTTTGTAGTTTGTCTGTTTGCTTTTTGTCATTAGATTAGATCTTGACATATCAGAAAGAGGCCATATTTAGAGCAGTATCAGAAGCTCCATTTCCCATTATTATAACCATTATGTCTGGAAATAAACACCACTATCACACCATAAATACATTATGTTTATCTTCTGAACCAATTAGTTGTCTTCCTGCACAACAGATAATTCTTTATTGTCTAGTGATCAGACAAATCCTTACTAAGAGATTCACAAACATTATTCCATCATATCATTGAAATTATATTTATGTATTACAGTTGAGAAAGTTTTGTCCTATTCATTGCCAAGCCAAGGATTTTCCCATTGTCCTCTCCGTTGTGTTTTCCCTTTAAAGGTTAATGCAGATATGTAGTATGGCAATAATAAGGTGGGGAAAGCTATTTCAGTCACTTTTGCTATAACGTGGTAAATATTACAAATGCCAAAGCAGTTAAGCTAGTTATAGGTGAATCAAACATTTAATTGTGTCTTTATTTGAGAGGAGAAATTGAGAATAACTACTGTGGTAAATGCTGAAGGGTGCTAACACAGATTTCCAACAAAATTTTACTGACCTGAACACACCTATATGCCCGTCTCTTGATCTTTAGATGTTTACTCAGCCAACCTGTCATTCAATCCTGTATTCACTGATTGTCAAGTGAAGTAATCTGTTTGTTGGAGCAACATCAAAATTTGCTTAACATCTATAACAGAAGTAATCCACTTAGTAACCCTCAACTTAGTGTTCCTAGAGATCCACGGGAACCTAAAAGTTTTTAGCCTGTCTTAGAACTACACCTTCTACAGAGCTCAACTGATCACTAACAAATCTTGGTAAAAGCATTAAAGTCAGTAAACATGAAACAACAGAGCAAAGTTACACATACACTGCTGAATGCCAGTGTGATGCAGGCAAACTTTCCTCTGTACATCACTCAGTCATTTTTTTTCTCTATACTGCACCCTATGGCAATAATTAGAATTCCCATTTTGCAGTTAGGGAAAGAGAACTTTACTGGACTTTACTTTGGACTGAATGATCTTGTAGGTCTTTTCCAAACTTAGTGATTCTGTGATTTACAGACTCTTCCCACAGAGGATTATCAGAAACCTACTGAACTTCAGCTCTCCTTGGTCTCAGCACAAACTCTTCAATTAATACTAACAGTTAAATTGAAGTACATTTTATGAATGGAAAGTATGTACCAATCAGTATCTATTTTTCAAGAAATAACCAGTACAGCTAATGAAAACTCAGAACTGAAAGGACCAAGGTAATAACATAATAATAACTTGGTAGCAGTAAGTTGCTGTGCAAGCAACTGTGACTTTCTGTAATAGCAGCTTATAATAATAGGTGCTCACAAGCTATGAATTTGATTTAACAAAGTTTAATAGATGTTCAATTAAAACTTAAAGCACTTGCTTAGCAGAATGCTAGAGCATAATGAAGCATGGATGGTTTATGATAAAGCCAGTATATGATGAATTTTAAACAGTAAACAAAGAATGCCAAACAAAGGAGAAAACTGTATAAACTTGCAAAATTATTTATTGGACTACTTTACATACTTCTATCTGAATTCTGCCAGTGGGTAACTTCACCTTGAGACTTAACAGTCATATGCAGCTGCTGAAAATACGCATAGATGAACACATACATTTTTATCTCTCTTACTACACTGTTAATAGCTACTACTCTCTAGCAGGTATTGCACGCTCATGGAGAATACTGAATCATGAGCTGATTTAGTGTCTTACTTTAGTCCAGAATACAGCTCTAAGGAATTTTGTTTGGAGATAATGCATTTCTCCAACGAACATATTTATAGATGAATTTCTCAAAGACTACAGATATCAGTAGCTGCAGTGACAACTCAGTGTAGCAATATGTGAACAGAAGTTATTATCCCTGCAGTAATGGAAAAGAAATCTCAATGCTCACATCTATTCAATAAAAATGACACGTGGATAACTAAAAAGTAAAAGGAACCCTCACTGGAAGCTGTGAGGAAGTGTACTGGCTCAGACAAGGAAAGAGTTAATTTTCTTCAGAAGCCTATAAGATGACTTTAAAAAATTTCATAACACATTCCTGGCTATTGCTGAGCAGTGCTTGTACAATGTCAAGGCATTTGCTTTCTCTCACTCTGACTCCTCAAGAAAAGGCAGGAGTTGGCAAAATCTGGGAGAGAACACAGACAGGACAGCTGATCCCAACCAACCAGAGCAGTATTTCTTACCATATGGTGTTGTGCACTGCAGTAAAGACTCATGGAAAGGAGAAGAAAGGAGAGAAGTTCATGGTTAAAACATCTGTCCTCCCAAGCAACTATATTATGTCTGCAGAGGCTTTCCTAGAAATGGGTGGAACCTGCCAATAGAAATTAATGAAATAATTTCTTATTTCACTGTGTTTGCATGCTTTTTTTTTTTCTCTTAATAAACTGTCTTTATCTGAAACCATAAGTTTTGCACTTCTTCCTTTCTCATTCTCTTCCCTATCCCACTAGAGGAGTGTGAGAGACAGGCTGCTGGGAGTTTAGTTGCTGGCTGTAATCAACCTACCACAAGAAGTAAAAAAGTCCAAATGCAGAAGTAAAATTCTGGGCATGGAAAAAAGAGATGGTGACCGTGAGTCTCAGAAGGTTCTTATGCATTATTCTATTCTTTCATTCATTGCATTCCACTCCATCTAAAGTAGACAGGGACTGCTTTTGTTTTCTTTCAGATGTGAGCAACACAAGATGGTCGAAAAGCCAGTCAAAATTATTGTAAAATGTTTTCAGCTAGCAGATGGGGGCTGATAACTCAAACACATCAAAAGTAGAAAGATTTGATTGTGTCTAACCTGAGGGAGATATTGGGAGTGTAAATAGATAAGAAAAAGATCTGATGAACTGAATGGAGGAACCAGCTAAGTGTGTTTTTTAGGGGCATTCACCACATTTTCTCTACAGAAGGAAGCACAGCTGCCTTTTTTGTATAAAATAACAACACAAAAAAAATCTTGTTGTGCATCTTACTGTATGAATGTAAAGAATTTATGTCAATTTCTGTGTGTTTCTACTGTCAACTCTTGTGTCTTTGCTGAGAAGTGCATACTGCATTCCCAAGACTCCATCTGCCAGGCCCATAGGGTAGGATAAGCATGGTTTTAGCTCTGCAGCATTTCTAAGGAACTTCTGAAGCTTAAGGAGGCAAGATCACTAGCAAGGACAATTTAGGAAAAAAATGCTAATAAACTTTGTATGGAAATATTTTGTACCAGCTCCCGGGAGCTGTATTGGTACTGGGTATTGTAGGAGGCACGTTAAAAATTCACAGGTCTTTCAGCACTCTGGGATGCACTAGGTAGGGCTATGAGAAGTAGTCCCTTATCACTTGCAAAATAAGGTGGCAATTAGAGATGGATGCACCATTCCTGATGTTGTCAGCTTATTCCTCCTGGAATATAAGGCTCTAGGTTTCTACAGTAGAGTGATTTTAGAAAGAAAAAAAGGAGTAGCAACTCTTTCTTTGGAACACTCAAAACAGAGTTAAGCATAATTGTCTTAGTCTAAATTGCATCTTTATTCTAGTACACACTATTCTCCAGAGAAAATTTGAAAGTAGGCTACATAGAGGAAACTTTGCAATTCTGTCTTATCTTCCCTAAAAATAATAGATTTACTCCTTCAATCTCCTCTTAGTTTGAATACTTAAGATACACTCCCTGCCTGAACACAACAGAAGTTAAGAAAGGATTTCTGAAGGCTTATTTGTCCACTTTGTATTTATTCATGTACAGAAAATACTGATGCTCTTCCCCCCTAACATACCAAAGATCAAATGGGAATAATTAGTAACAGAATTGTATTGGCTTTGTTAATCTTTGCTTTGCCTCTTCATATTTCAGTGACAAGACTAACTTATTTTATAATAACTACATGATAAGTTGAGATCACTAGTGGTGAGTAAAAGGATCACAAAAACTTTTGGAAGTAAAACAGTAGTAAGTTTGCTTGCAAACTAATTGCAAGGGCAGGGGCTTTAATCTGAAGAGATCAGGGCTAAGAGTGACAAAAGTGGCTAGAAATACATCAGTCTCAAGAATTTGTTAAATAATAATAATATTGGAGAAATATGCATTTCACTGAAACTTAGGTCTGGGATGAAATTTCTGCTGAAGGTGATATAGTGTATAGCATTCATTCACACGAGAGCCCTTATTACAAATACTGACTGACATAACGTAGAAATATAATTCAAGGTTTTGCATTTTCCAAGTGTCAAGTTGATAAGATACAGACCTCTCATTTTCTAAACACTAAAACTACACCTATATAAAGAAATTATCAGACTATGGATGAAAATTGAAAAAAAAATCTATAGGAGCCGTTCAAATACGAAAGCAAGAGCACAGTTCATCTCTTTAATCTTCATCTCTTTAAAACAGGCACTGAAAAAAAATCAGCTACTTACTTTGCCCTAGTGACTGTAAAGCTAGCCTAAGGTCATTAGGTCAGATAGTGTAAGCACTATTGCAAAATAAATGCACTAAAATACTCCCACTTTATTGCTTTACACTGTGTCACTTAGGTCGAAATAGTCAAAGATCATTAGAAGCCTAGGTGAAACCTATATGTGGATTTTTTGTGTGTGTATGTGAAAAATTATCAAATCTCAAATTTGAGATTTGAGATACAATAGGAACAAAATGAAATATAATATCCAGATAATTTGAGTAGGAAAGAAATCATGTTATATTTCAGCCTGCTTTGCTAAAGATGAATAAGGAATTAATATGTGTTATACAGCAAAAAAGAGTACACAGGTGTCAGAGAATTGATGACTGAAGAGACAAATCAGTGATGCCTAAAGCATATTCAAGTGGCAGAATCCCTCATAATCATATCTAGCCACAGGCGGGAAAGATGAAGAATCTGTCCCACTTTTCTTAGTTACAAAGAAGGAAACATAACTTTTTACAGCCTCATATATGTGTGTCACACAGATCCTCAGTCAGTCCAGACTACCAGATTGATAATGAACTCCTGGTGAATCCAAGCAGAATACTGTCAGAAAAGATTATAAAAATATTCTAAGTCAGTTGTGGCTAGCTTTCTGCAAGAAAAACAAAAATAATTCTGTTTATTACCTGTACTGTATCTTTGGGAAAATGATGCAAAGCAGACTTATTAATGGATTTCCCAACATGAAATTGTCATAGACTTCAAACATCTGAAATGATTTAAAACTAACATGGGGACTTTCTCTATACATGAGCGTGTAGTGCATTATGTAACTTCACGTATGAAGATGAGGCCTTCTGCATTGTCTTCTAATTACTGGAGTGTTATTAGTACAGAAATGTTTAAATAACTCAAGTATCATAACTTACAAAGATAAGTTTGAAAAGGTTATGTTTTCATCAACAAAATTATAAAGGCTTTTGCTAGTTTATTCCTCTATATGAGAGATAACTATTTTTTACTAGAGCTTCTTAAAATCAACTCAGTAATTGCTAAACAAGATTAATAATATTTCCTGTACGATTTACTTATTTTTATAATATTTAATCAGGAAAAAAAAAGAATGTCTTGCTCTCTAAAATTTCCAGGAACATGTGAAAATTATGGAGATGAAAATGCCATGTTTAATAAATTCCAAAGACAGTCTGAAATTTCTTAGTATTTTAAGAGATGCATTCCCAAGCTTCTACTTTCTTATTGTTGAGCAACAGAAAACTTTGAGTAATTATTATTTTCATGGTCTTTTGACTTCTGGAACTCACTTACTCTAGGGAGTAAGGACAGTGGTCCTGACCTAATTATCTTCTTTTATAAAATCTGTCATTTGTTCAAGACCTAAATCATCTTACTCTAAATAAGAATTTCAATAAAATCACTTTACATAGTTAATTTTTTTAAAACTACAATTCTGAATTTCAGTTAACTGCAGTGATGTTGAAGTATAAAAGAGACAAAGTTATATAGCAAAAAAACAAAAAAAGAGAAGAGAATGGAAGGGAAGGGAAGGGAAGGGAAGGGAAGGGAAGGGAAGGGAAGGGAAGCTAATAGGGGAAATAAACCTATAATTTACCAAAACCAATTGACACAAGTATATTCACATAAAAATAAAAATAAAAATGAATAAGGAGGCTACAGGACTTCAATCTGTATAAAGTAAATATTGCTATATATCATCAGTGTTAATAGTAACACAATATCTTATATCTCTGTAATCTGTATTTTTTATGAAAATATGGAAACTACAATCAGTATTGAATATTTACTATTCAGCAGTGCTTGTCCCTCTAGGACACTAGAAGAACTACATTTTCTGCTTGGTGAAGGCTGGAAGATCTGAATGCCATGGCTGTAACTAAGCCACTTGCAGCAAGAATCAAACATTAGATTTTTGCGTGTTTTTGTATCTTTATATTTTGAAAGGAAACATCTAGCTACCAATATAACTGCCAGTATAGAGGGAAGACACACTACCAGCCAGATTGGAGGAAAAATTAACAAGTATAGAAGTGTACGTTTACATAAAGCTTATAGAAATCCTGTACCTTTTTATGCAGATAGAGAGAAACACTTGTGTCATGAAGATACTTAGCTTTAAAGCGCCAGCAAATAAGCATGTCAGTAATATTGTTTATTTCAATATGATTACATGGAACAGTATGTATTTCAAGTAAACAGAAGATAGTCGTGGCCACTGATAATTAGGAAAGTTGACAAACTGGACAATTCAGACCACATAAACTGAAAACAGTTGCATAGCAATTATGCTGCAGAGTTATGGGTAGTGCTGAATTTAGAACCTTAACTACTAAAAAACTGAAATCGTTGGTGGTAGACTTCTCTTGTAGAGAGAAAATATATCTTTCTGCAAAAGTAGAGATATAAGAATGAAAATAAAGCATAAATCTGAAATCTGGAGATGTAATGATGTAGGATCTTGGTTTAATTATTCCAAAGAAATTTGGTATGAAGTAAATAATGGGATACTACTGATAAATTCTGCTGTTATTCATGGATTGGATTTGAATTTTTTGGCTCAGACATTTTGATAATTTGCTGAAGAATCATTAATATGGTCCCAATTTTTGGTGTCTTATGGTGTGTTGGTGCTTTACCGGGGGAGATAAACTTATACTGTGATATAATTTACCACTAATTTAAAAGGAGTTGATAATATTTACAAAGAAACAACAATCTCTTCATCTGGCAGGGATTAAAATGCTGAGAAATGTGCTCCTCATCAGAGAGGTTACTAACAAAAAGGAAGAAATGTACTTGTGAATATTATTAACTCATTTGCTGGAAAAGAGGAATCCCCAGAAGACAAGTCAACTTACCAACAGAGTAAACGTAACAAAAACTGGAAAATATGGGTACTGTACAAGTATATATTATGTTACACATCCTTTCCTCAACACGGTAACAATGAAGAGCAAGTCTCTTCAGAAGCCTCCCTCCCAGTAACTCTTCCACTAACATGCAGAGCAGTCTGATCCCACAAAATTCAAAGTCAGAACAAAATTGGAAGGGAAATATAGCTTGCTCCTCAACCTTACTGTATTAATTAAGCTTAGTCTTATTATGGCAGGTAGTTTGAAGTGGATTTCTTTCAGTTTCTTTGGAGTAACAACAGAAAAATACCTTCTTTTTTTTACATAAATATTATAGGATAGGATATTTTCTTACTTAGGTGTCAAGGTCTAGCAGTTTCTGACGTTCCTTTTCCACTGCTGTATTTGCCTGCCTTCTTATCCCTACACTGCACAGATGAAGCCAAGCTGAATTCAGCCAGTTTTCTTATGCTTGTTCTCAAAAGGTTTGGTTGTCTACATTGCAACTAAATTCATACCAGTTCACCCAGAATTTTCTCTCACCAGAATGATCACTATATTGGATAATATTTAAGAAATAGTATCTGTAAAGTTTCCCTATTCTCCACCGCTCAATCAATTATTTTCCTAGCTTGTCAGAATAATGAGGAAATTTAATGATATGACTCTTATTAAACGGTATTTCATTAAAACCACAGCTACCCTCTTTGAAAGTTTTGCATTTAAACTAGAAACCTTGAATTCAGTCTCCTGATAAAGTTCATTTTTTGTGCTAGTTCATACTGGCATAGTTTATGTTTTCTCCATTCCTCCTAATGAGATAGCTGTTTCTCTTCTAGAAGAAAAAAGATCTCGATAACACAGGTGAAACAGTAAAAATCTAATCCTTTAAACAAAGCAGTAAATAAAAAGTATTCTTTTATTCATTTAGGGTTTTTTTTTTTTTTCACACATTTCCAGTTGAATAAGAACAGAGAATGTAAATATTGCCTGTTGTGTTCTTTCTCCTGATAAAGATATCCACAAGTTCAGATACTGGAAGAAATGTCATGTGGCCATTTCAGTTCATGTCATTATACTATAAATAGATATCCACAGGCATAGGAAGGAACCTTGTTGTGCTGCTGCTCACAATGATCTCTGACTGTACTAATGTTTTCCCTTTCAGTAATATAATCTTACTTAATGACTGCTTCCTTCAGTATTCTATTTTTGAAAAGGATATTTAATTATATGCCTGGCTTATCATTTGTAATATTAATTACATCTAGAGGTCATGTGCTAGTGCTTTTAATATTTAATGTTTTTAAAATAAATTAAAATATATAATTTTAGCATGACTAATTTTTTTCAGATATTACAAAAGGATTACAGAAGCAATTATTCTCTATATTGTAAGTCGAGATGACTTAAATGGTGGATAAACGGAAACTAGTCTTTCCTTTTTAGGATTCCAGCTCAAATCCATCTGGTTTACTGGACACAGAATGCCAGGATCAAATGTGAGCGTCTGAGTCATTTGCTGCAACAATTAAAGTGATTTAGGTTGGGATATTCAAGGCATCCCAGAAGTGCCTAATCTCCTTATGTGCCTTTGAAAATCCTAGTCTCAGCTCTTTTCTGAGTTCACAAAGTCATTCATAAAGTGTAAAAAAACTCACTCCATTGAAATAAAAGGGAATTCTGCCCTTCATTAAAGATAGAATTTAAGCTACTCAAGTCTGATTTTGTTCTTTTTTTTTTTTTTTTTTTTTTTTTGTACCAATCAGCTTCTGAAGAGTGGATTGAATGTGTTTGAAGTTCTGCTTCCAGACTCTTCAGGATTTTTTTTATTTCATTCCAAGTTAAGTATTATTATTTGCTCTACCAGTGGGGAGATGGTGGGAGGTAACATTAGCAAGACAAAGCTGACGAGAGGATGATCTGAGCATGAATAATGCTGCTTAGATGCATCCATTTGTTGAAAGGCATTTGCCAAACCATTAGGCATGCTGTGATAGATTTTATAAATCCCAATACTGCTCAGGGTCCTAAGCTCTGGGAATGCCTGCAAAGTAAGTTGCAGCCCAACAGGACTAAGCTAGTTAGAAAAGATAGATAAGAACTGAACATCATTATCGCCTTTTGCAGAAGAAAAGACAAGCAGTAAAAATCTGAAATGACTTTTCAAGCATCATATAGAAAGTCAACAACCAATTCAAGAACTTCATTAGGTCTTCAAAAACATTTTCAAATGTAGCCATATATTCTATATGGATGCAGTTAAAGTTTCATTCAGATACAGGCATACTGAAATATTGAAATCTGCAAATAATATATCTGAGCATAAAAAGGCTATCAAAACAGGCCATTCTCCAAGTTTAAATAAATGTTTGTGAACTTGGTTGAAATTCATCTCTTCTGAGAAATGCATCACTCTATCACAGTTATGGTAATGATTGTCAATGATTTTAATATTTCTATGTATGAATATTAATTAGTTCAATATTTAAAGATAATAAAACTAAATCTTTGTCTTCAGTTTGTCCCAGTTTTTCTGATTTGCACTGAGATAATTTTAAGGTGTTATTTTGTCGTATCCTCAGTCTCTTCACACTTACTCACTCATTTATAATGCTTCTTGGAGGTGTGTTGACAAACTGTTACTCTTCTGGCCTTGTAGGAGATTATCATATCCCCAAATACCTATATTTACTTCTCTTTTTGACAGTGGCAAACATTTTCAATCCAGCCACTCGAAACCACCTCATTTCTCTTCAGGGCACAATTATATTTTCCATTCATCCCTGCTGGGCCTTGGAAAGAAGGGAACAAATTCAACTAGGTAAAGGTAAATTGGTTCAGTCAGAAGGAAAGAAAAATAACTCCTCAGAAACTTCTGGCCAATGGGCCAGATGTTCTTCTATATCTTAATATATCTCAATCCAAGTTCATTAGATGAATTTTATAGTAATTTAGGATTAAGGACTGGTTGAACTGCTCATTCTATGGCATCAGGCAGTGACTGATCAACTGCTGATATAAAAATCTAGGCAAATGCTTCAGAATATAAAAAGACTGTGTGTGAAGGAATGTGAAGGGACAGAGTAAGAGCACAGGTGAAAAAGGAAAAGAAACTTCTCTGCTGAGCCCTTCAAGAATAAGATGGAGATTTTTGCAAAGGCAAATTCTGTCCTGGGTAAATTTCCAGAGACTTTGTTTCACTCTGTGGGACAGAAAGTGTTTCAGTTACCGATGAGCATTATTTAGGTGGTAATTTGCAACCCAGAAAAGTTACCAGAATCAGACTTCTTCATCCATCTCCCATAACAAAGCCTGGTGAATTTGCACTATCAAGAGGGAAAATGTACAGGTACAAACTAGGAACACAGAATGCAAGAAGAAATGATCAAGCAATTTTTCCTGCTAATCTGAGAACTTCACTTTCTCAGCTTGAAAACACCTGCTTTTAAAGAATTGTCCACAGCAGTGCTTTGTCTGAGATAGTCAGTACAGGATAAGGAGAAATCTACTTTGACTTCCTGCATCACAGCAATAAGATTGTTAAATTTCTACTGAGTAGTGAGTCATCCAGTTTCTGGCTGAAATCAAATCTAGTGAATGTAAGTCTTTTGTCTTAGGCAGACTGTGAGGAACTTTGACCTGCTTTCAAAGACTGATTTTTATTTCACAGTCAAAAGATTTTAGAGCTAGTTCTTTGGGGTCTCTGTGTTTGATCTGAATATCTCTATGAGGAAAAGTATTTCTTGGAATGTAATTTCTGCTGTTTGGAGTGCCTTATATAAGGATCCCTGCAAGGAAAGAAGGCTCTTAATTCTGTCTACCTAGGAATGCTTCCCCAAGCAGGGCCCTAGGCAGCCTGATGTAGTATTAGATATGGAGGTTGGTAGCCCTGCATGCGACAGAGGGGTTGGAGTTTGATGATCCTTGAGGTCACTTCCAACCCAATCCATTCTATGACTCTATCACTCTATGGTCAAATGATCTACTTCTATGATCTACCTCATTTAGCAACCTTGTTGTGCAGGCCCTTATAGTAGCATTCTGTTGACTGTAGATCAGTTACTGAGCACCAATTATTTTTGTGTTTTGTGAGCTAATAACTCAGCATATACTTCAGAAAGGTGAAGAGAAATATGATTTCAGCAAAGTGCTACCTCCTAAGAAAAGATTTGATCTCAGCAGAAAACCTTAAGATAATATGTAGCTACCTGTTTTAATTCAGGACATAGAGCCAGAGGGAAATATTGCCGGCACCAGCTGGCCTTCAATACTCATATTCCATGAATAAAGCATTGTGTTAGATTCCTACCTCATTAAATCAGCTGTTTAGTTATGCTGTGTTCTGCTACTGCAGCTCTGATCAGCATTTGCTGTGCTGTCTGTAATACCTTGTAAGGCAAACAAAATGCCTGAAGTATGAGGTACAATGTAATACAAAAGTCAGCCAACTACATTCTTGTCTAGTTAAGTGTATTTTTACATTCCTCGCTGAATATTTCTTTAGCTGTGTATTTTTTCTTTTTAATGTAGTGTTGGTGTTGCAAGGAACATTCAGCTTTCCCAAAGATTCAGAAGAATGGTCAAAATATCTCTGGAGTTTCACAAGAAAAATTTCCTTGTCAGCACCACTCAGGAGCTGTTAACTGTAGGAGCTGGGGAAAAAAAGAAAAAAAAAGTATAAAAATAGGACTATATCTTAAAATGGAAAGTTGCTGTTGAAAGGCCCTGGATTGGCATTCCTGGAGATTTTGATGGATGATTAAGACAAATACCATCTGGACAAACAGCAGTAGAATGTAGAATGCCCCCAATATGCTATTGTCTATAAGTCTTGGCCAGTAAAAGCCAGCTGTAAATGACTGTCAGAATGGGATAGGTTCTGTCACAGACTCATTTATTCCTCCTTAAATGGACAAGATGCTTGGCAGTGACTAAGTTCCCCAGGGGGAAAAAAAAAAAAAAAAAGTTAAATGTACTGTTTCTTTACTTAACTTTTCCTTGAACTTTTTCTTCCAATTTCTGCAACGAATTTACTAAAGCAGCTGGGATATTGTGCACACTGTTCATTAGATTGAGCACCGAAATGTCAGCATCATTATGGAGATCTAACGTTTGTTTCTCATCTTACACTTTGAATTTAAATATAGTAAGGCATTTTTGTTCTATTCTTGTTGTGCATAACATGATAGTGGGGTGTCAGTGTACAGAAAGAAATTAATATGAAGAACACCATGAAAAATATATTTTTATGCAAGTGACCAAAACACTATGCCAATAGTGTGGTACATATAAAATACTCCAGAAAGAGATGTCAGAAATAGTTCTGCTCTCTCCTAAACTCTAACCCTTCTTTATTTGCAGCATTTTGCCTAAAGCCCTCAATCTGCAATAGGGAGAGGGAGACAAAAGGCAGTTTTAGGAGTCTGACATGGAGATAGAGGATAAACTTTCTGGTGGATCCTACTAAAGCTTTTATTATAAGTCCATCCATTGCTTTAGTGAGCAAACTGGATTCAGTGCTGTAACTAGTTTTGTCAGTATTTTGTCATTGATTCCAAAATTTACATTCATGACATAGATACGAAAGCTTTTGTATAGTCAGGGATGCTCTCTCAATTTCACTGTCAAACATATGGGGTTAAGTTTTCCATCTTTTTTTTTTTTTTTTTTTTTTTTAATATTTCACTGCTTTTCTGGTTATTGCTAAGTCAGAATCATCAGGCTGATTTTTACTCTCAGAGACTCATCTTCTTGGCTCTGAACCACAACAGATTTTATCACAATTTTTTATTTCCTAAAATATCTTTCTTAATCAAATGATATGAATGGAATACACTACAAAATTGAGATACACTTGCTAGGAGTTTTTCAAGTGCTGCTGCCTCTCTTTTTGGTTATTAAAGAGCATTTTGGTTGGCTTTCAAAAGCAAAGGAATAAATTTGATAGTCCCTTGACACTCCTCTGCAAGTGTGTGTGCCTGATATGAATTCTGTCACAAGGCAGTGGGAAAAAATTTTTGGTGCCCATTGTGAAAAGATTGGCAGTACATCAGTGTTTATATCCCATTATGGGTCTCTTGAGCCGCTTATCTTTCTCAGTGCTAACATTCATCTTAAGCAAATCCTACGTACTGCCAGAAAGCCATTGCCTAACTGGGGTGAAGTCTCTTGGGGGCAGATCTAGGTACAGTGTGGTAATGTTAAGTATAATGGTCATGAGGTTATACCAAATCCAGTATTTTCTCTCTGAATGCTTATTTTTAGGAGTGCAAAATCCTGTGGTGTAGGTGGGATATGTCTTTCTCTGTCCCCTTTCCCCTGTTAATAGAAATGGTGTCAGAAGATAAGAGCAAAGACAAAAGGAAAGTGAGAACAATAGGAAAAAATAGGTAAACAAATAGATTCTGGAATCACAGAAACTCACCCAACATATTTCAAAAGCAGTGAGAATGAGGAAAGAAAACAGAAAATAAGGGAAAACAATAAATGCAAGTAGGAAAGATAAAGCATTAAAGAATGATAACACTCACATTATTTGTTGTAACTCTTGATTAACAAACATTTATTTGAATAAAGCTATCTCAAAACCATATACACTGATTAGTCAAAATACCTGCCTATCTACTCTGCATCCCATTCACCAACCTGTACTTTGGGTTAGACTTATGCTGGATCCACCATTTTGCCCAAATAAGGACACAGGCAAGCGCAAGAACTGGATACATATCTCTATAGCAAGATAACGAGCGCTATAAGAATAGTCTTAATACATTAACCTGAAGGAGACAAAAAAAAAGACACACAAAAACAAACAAATAAACAAAAAACACTTCATGCTAAATGATTTTGCCACTTCTGTTTAGGATGAAATAGACTAATAGAATGGCTCACATAGTTGGTACCAGTTTTAGATGAAAATCAGCAACAGTTTAGTAGATTCATCTCCTGTAACCTGTTTAGAGTATAAAGATCTGAGTTCCCTCCCACCTTGGCCATTCTGGAAGATGACTGGAGGTGGTGTGGGTAATAATGCATCCACAAATGTTAGTTAGGTTTATGATTTCAAGTCAGTGAATGGGGGGCTCAGGGACAGACACCAGACTTTGCCCAGGAAAATACTCAGTCAAAATATTGTAAGTGATGCCAAGAGTCGTGTTCTAGCAAAAATTTACAGATTCTTATAATAAAAGAAAAAAATACACAAAGGGACTTAACGTGGTAGTTTAGTATGGATTTTCTCATTGTGAAAATGTCCTTGCTCTCATAGAACTGCATCAGATCTTGATCATTCCTTCCATTTAGTTCCTTTTTATTATATTAGTAAAATTGTTACTTTCTACAGTAAAATCAGATTTGATAACTCCCACACAGAGAACAGTAAACCGAAAGCCAGCATGTTAGAAGCGATATAATTTGCATTCATACAGTACCTTTTATCAAAGAATCTCAAAATATTTTTAAAATGACTATAATTCCTATAATTCAGTTTCTCAAAGGAGAAAGAAAAAGAAGAAAAAAAAAAAAAAAGAACATAATCACAAAGATTTACATTTTACTATTTGGATATAAATATTAAATTTGAAGAACTGCACCCAGCATTCAGAATTTCTTGTTGCTGGTAGTAGTTCTGAAAATAAGGTCATAACTAGCATTCAGGTCAAAAAAGATATTGACTAAAATTAGCTACTTTCTATGTGAACTAGTTGCTAGTAAAGATTTTAATTGCTTAGGATTAAAGCTTATTGAAAAATGAAAATTATTTTTATGCAGTATCTTGAAGCCTCAAGTTTGGGTTTATTCATAAGGATCTGAAAATTATTTTCACCTCATTTCTTTATGTATTATGCAATACTCTACAAGTCAGTAATTAATACTATAGTTCCTTTGAGAAAAGTCTTTCAGAAAAACCAAAAACATTATTAGGATTATTGCTAGGGTTATATTTCAAATCACAAATAATTCAAAATATCTCCTCAATCTGCACATCTGCAGTTACAGGATAACCAGATATTCAGTCAGTCCTCTTTCCCACAGCAACCCTGGAGATAAGACAAAACCATTAGCGACTTCCAGATATTCTAAGAATTACCATTGGCATCTAAAATTACATACCTAACTGTGCTCATAATTCAATAGCAGTTCTTCAGATTTAGATTGAAGTAATGAATGCAACCCATTCTGCTCAGGTGACCCAGGAAGTCCCAGATCTACAAGTGGCAACAAAATGTTTCCAACAGAAGACTTGACAATCTTCAAAATAAAACCGTGCCTTGTGTATCCACTCCTTTGTCCAGAACTGAAGCCTACTTCAATTTTGCTGTCTTTTGGAGAAATACCTTATGTATTAGGTATGGTAAAGGGCTAAGGCCAAGGAACAGAAGGCTATACTACCCCTGTGAAAACTGCACCACTAGAAAGTGAGTGCTTGGAAAAGATCGGGAAAGGATGGAGAAATGACCTCACATTCTATTATAAGAATAGGTGCTGAAGCAAGTGATTTGTCCTCTCTTGAGAAGGTGAGATGTCCTTTAATGAATCTATTCCTGCACTCTTCTGCTCAAGTGCAAGGAAAGGAAGAAGATAAGTTAAACCCTTTCAAAATGTCTTGAAGTCTGTAACTGTGGACACAATTCAAAGATACAAGTTGTAGTGGACTTAAACATTTGTCCCATTTCCTGCACAAAATACCTAAAAAAAATGGGAATACAAGTAAAAAGATACAAAGCACCAGTGCAGTTTTGCCAGATGTAAAAACCATGTGGATGTGAGCATTTGCCATTTTCTGTTCATTCCTCTCAAAAAAACAACAGACAGAGAGGTAGGTATCTCTCAGATAGCCTACATCTGTGTTTTCCTTCACAGGGATTTTTGGTCCTTATTGTAGTAAGCCTTATGCAAAAAAGTTCTTTATATTTCAAATGTATCTCCACCCAAGTTAGTGTAAGTATCTTTCTACTCGAAATCCCAATTCAATCTTCTTCCACATTTTTTGCTCTTTTTCTTATCATCTATGTTTATTACTTTAATTTTCTATCACAATATACTCAGTAAAATAAATCTATTGAATTTTCAATCTGGGGTAAGATAGATCAAGAAGGGAAATATTCTTCAAACTGAAAGTGCAGTTTGGAGAGTGAATGACAAATGTGAACAAAACATCCTTGTCTTTATAAGTGGAAGCAGGGTACTGAAAATAAACCCAAACAGACTTCTTGTTGGTAAAAATCATATTGTTGTAAAAACTGAAAACATCTGTCAACATTATTTCTACAGATCTTCATAGTCTGCAGCATTTGAAGAAAATATCCATTCTCAAGAATGAGAGAGAAAAGAGAAAAGAGAGAGAAAAGAAAAAAAAGAGAAAAAAAAGAAAGAAAAGGAGTTTTTCCTGGTTTTATTTCCTTACATTAACTACTGGCTTGGATAACACTAAGTTCACCTGCAGTTAATTCTCAATTGGTACCTCAGTAAATTTTATGAAATCAGTAAGTCCACTTCAGTTTGTTTTTTTCTGTGCTTTTTTGTGCTTTTTTTCTTTCCTATTGTCTATCATTCTTACTATTCTTAATTTAATTGTTCCTACTCAAAAACAACTTCCAGCAGTCAATTGCTGTCCAGGCATGACCTCTGAACTGATTGCTGTCATCTTTGAAGAAGCAAATGCTGAAGCTCTCTGGCACCAGCATTTTGAGAACAAAACATGCCGTGGCAACGATCACATAAAAGTCAATGTGGCAACAAGAACTTAAGAAGCTAATAACAGCTTGTTATCTGCTTGAAGATTCTCAGTCACTCTCAGCTACCAAAAACTTCATCTTCTACCTTCATGTAATTATGCATGATTTTTCTAAAATGAAATATTTTGCCTATGATCAGAGCAAACTCAATAACATCTTCAATTCACTTTAGTTAAAATTCAAGTAGATTTTTGAAGTTAAGGGATACCTGCTGTTTCAGTTTGATTCTGGCAGAAAAATAACCAGGGGAACATAATGTTATAGTTTGGCTTTCCCCTATTGAGACAAGATTGATAAAGACATTAAGGTGTCACTAGTGCTATCTGTCTGAAAAATATTCAAAAGCAATGCTGACAGATGAATTTGCAAGTCTGCTACCCAGATATTAGTCTGTACAGCACAGGAAAATCTTGTAACAAAAATCTTTACTTGCTGTTCATTCTGTTCAGTTTCTTCCTCCAGCTGTACATCAGAAATTGAAACTTTGGCTATCAAATACAGGAAGGTATCTCAAGGCAAACTGGATAGGTTTATGATTAAAGGCTAATTAAAAAGTTGGTTATCTGTGCTGAGAACAGCTGGAAAGTTCAGCCTGGAGATAAAACAGTTACAAGTTTGAATGTAGAAGCTATTTTTTCTAATGCTGAACATTAAAAGTGTAGGATGCAAAAATTTGCAAAGGTAGAAACAAGAGTTTGTGTCCAGATTTTGCAGCATTCACTTCTTCTCATGTATACTGATGGACCTCTGTAAGCCATTGAATAATAGCAGCTGCTTCTAACCAGAGAAAAAATGACAAAATGAGAAATTCATAGCAGGCAAGTTGCTAAGACACTTTAGCAGTATCACAGAATAACTATCACTGACTTAAATCACACTTTGCAATTTTAATAGAATATAAAACACACTGTGACGTATTTACTATACAAACATCAGACAACTGATGAAGCACTCAGACTTGTCTTAAAAAGCAACTTTTGCTGATGTTGTTCCTAGTACTGGGTTGTCCCAGTTCAATTCTCTTTTTTATTTATTCTCAGAATTTGTATTTAACCCTAAATATAAACTTCATATCTCCAGAGAAATGACAGTAGAATACCTCTCCTCCTTAAAAGTAGTAAGAAGGAGACTTCGGTGAGTGCTGTCCTGGCTTTGTTTCACTGTCTTTTTCTGTCCACTTCTTTATGGATGTATTATTTATGTTCTTTGCATCTGATATATTTTCCCTGGCATTAATTTCAGAGTGACCAATGTATATGGTTTATTTACATAATATTTAACAACCTTAAATATTTAATAGCTTAAGTATAAGAACTAAACCTTCTTAAAATGGACTTGGGATAATTATGTGTGTGTACGGGTCCACAACACAAGTCAGTTTTTGGTTTACATCTGACTTACATTTTATATTTCACATTCCTGTGAAATTTTGTTTATTTCTTTTTACTTTCCATAAAGATCTAACCATTGAAGGAATAAAATGACTAGTAATTTTATTTTTATATAAGTTGACTAAATACATATTAATTGCCATCTGAAATATTTTTCTATACTAAATATGTGGCTTTGACTCAATAAAACATTTAAGCATGTTTTTAAGCCATAACAAAGCACTGTGGGCCAAGACTTCATTCCAAGTACTCATTAAAGGCAAAGGCAAAGCTCTCTCTGATTTCAAGGAAATAGATTTTTAATTTTTAGAAAACTGTAAAATTGATTAGTTGATTAATATATATGTTTACTTAGTCTCTGTGAGTGCAGACCCAAAAGCTACTCTGCATGTATAAAGTTCCAGTCATGAACTCTGAGTAAATCAAACCATCTCCTTAATCAGTAGTATCTATTCTATTATCTTGAGAAGTTAATGTTACTACTGTATGGTTTAGTCACGATATGATCTAAAGATAAACAGCTCTGCTATACAAAGCTGGTATTTTTAAGGAGACAGATATAAGAACACATACCCATACCAACATGGACCACTCCTGAAAGCACACATCTCATCATGCAGAATATGCAAACATGCTTCAGAAGATGACCCACACAGTATGACCCAGACCAGCACGAGAACTACAGATTGTGTCTTGCCACTCCCTATATTTTGCCACTCCCTAATTTTACCCTGCATCTTGTCATTTTGGAGACACTTTTGGAACAGACTGTGAAAAGAAATTTAATAAAAGAGAGAGCAAAACAGAACAACTCAGTAGACTTTCTCATTTCTGAGATCTTTCTTGGGAAGATCTCAGAAGAATGGAAATGGAGCAGGAAACTTGTTATGCTGAGATAACACTTTTTCTGAAATGATAAAATGAATAAACTATTAATAAACTGTAAATATAAATAAACTATAAATTAACTACAGTCCAGTGAGTCCCACTTCTGTGCTGGGGAAGATCATGGAACAGATCCTCCTGGACGACATGCTTGATCACATGAGGAATGAGCGTGTGAACCAAGATCAAAGCCAGCACGGCTTCACCAGGGGAAGGTCATGCTTAACCAATCTGGTGGCCTTCCATGATGGAGTGACGGCATTGGTGGATAAGGGAAAGACGACCACTGTCATTTACCTGGACATGAGCAAGGCTTTTGACATGATCCCCCACCGCATTCTTATCTCCAATTTGGAGGGATGTGGATTTGATGGGTGGACCACTTGATGGATAAGAAAGTGGTTGAAAGGCTGCAGACGGAGGGTGGTGATTAATGATTCTATGTCCAGGTCAAGGCCAGTAATGAGTGGCGTCCCCCTGGGATCTGTCTTGACACCAGTGTTCTTTAACATCTTTATCAATTACATCGATGATGGAATTGAGTGCATCCTCAGCAAGTTTGCTGATGACACCATCATGATGAGTGATGTGGTTGACACGGTGGAAGGAAGGGATGCCATTCAGAGAGACCTCAACAGGCTTGAAAGGTGGGCCAGGTGATTCTAACAAGGTTCAACACAGCAAAGTGCAAGGTTTTGTACTTGAGCTGGAGGAATTCCAGGCATCTATACAGACTGGAAGGAGCGGTCCTTGAGAGCAGCTCTGCAGAGAAGGACCTGGGGGTCTTGATGGATGAAAAGCTTAACGTGAGCCAGTAGTGTGCTCTTGCAGCTTGGATAGCAAATGCTATCCTGGGCTCCATTAGAAGAGGAGTGGCCCCCTCTACTCTGCTCTTATGAGGCCCCATCTGGAGTACTGTGCCCAGTTCTGGAGCCCCCAGTACGAGAAAGCTGTTGGAGAGGGTCTAGAGGAGAGCCACAGAGATGATCAGGGGACTGGAGCACTTCCCCTATGAAGACAGGCTGAGGGAGCTGGGCTTGTTCAGCCTGGACAAAAGAAGGCTGCGGGGTGACCTCAATTGCACCCTACAGACAGAAGGGAAATCAACTCTTTGAAAGGGTTGATAACTGCAGGACAAGGGGAAATGGTTTGAAATTGAGGGAGGGAAGATTTAGGCTGGATGTCGGGGAAAATTCTTTACAGAGAGAGTGGTGAGGTGCTGGAACAGGCTGCCCAGAGAGGTTGTGGATGCCCCATCCCTATAGGTGTTCAAGGTCAGATTGGATAGGGCCCTGGGCAGCCTGGTCTAGTATTAAATGGGGAGGTTGTTGACCTTGCATGTGGCAGGGGTTTGGAGATTCATAATCCTTGAGGTCCCCTCCAACCCTGGCCATTCTGTAATTCTGTGACATGCCTTAAAATGTGTCTAAAACCAATGAAAGTCATTTTGCACTCTATTGTAAATCAGGCGTTCATGTGATGATGTAAGCTATTCTTTTTTTTCCCAGTATACTAATGATTTCTCCTAATGATCTGTATATATGCTTCATCTATTTTCTTTTACCTCTGCCTTAAATTACTTTAGCCTTTTTACCCTGTTCCATCAAGTATCTCATTCTACAGGCAATTATTCAATTTACTTTTAGCACTTTTTGAGCACTCCCACAGTTACATGCTTTTTGTGTTGTTGTTTTTTTATTTATTGTGCATATGTTGCTCCTTATTTATTTCCCTGGAGACTACAACAGATTCAAAGAGTTCAATAACACTATTTGATAGAGTAAATTGTCAGCTACAAAACACTATTTTTCAATGCAGTATCTACCATTAGTGTAGCATTTTCATCATCAGTGAATAAAAGCCTGCAAGATACAGTTGCAAAAATCTGCACCAGAGGAGATGACCCACTGTCACTTTTGCCACTGCTGAAATGCACCACTCACTGCCTCACTGTGTTCACATCTACTGTTTGGTATCCATAAACTGATGAATGTCAATGGTGCCTTTTTTTTTCTGCATAGAGAAATTCAGTAACACATCTTTGCTTCACATGGAAGCAGCTGACGTGCACTTCCATGCCAGGCACCATTTTGTCAGACAGCCCCTCTGCTGCCATCTGTCACACAGCAACAAAATGTTTCAGAATATTGGTGGGAAGGTTCAATTTCTACTGCCACTAATATCTGCCTCTAATATAACAAGCCAATATAATAAAACAAAATAAGTGGCATTATTTTTGGAGTAGCCCTAGTATATAATGAAATGTCAACCTGCCAAGGCCAGGTTGGATGGGGCCCTGGGCAGCCTGTTCTAGTATTAAATGTAGAAGCTGGTGGCCCTGCCTGTGGTGGGGGGGGCTGGAGATTCATGATCCTTGAGGTTCTTTCCAACCCGGGCCATTCTGTGATTCTGTGTGATTCAAGGAACAGAACTATGGACTTCGTTTGTAACATGCATTTTAATACCATTTCCAAAAGCATTGTTAGAACATAATAAATTTATCAAATTTTTCACAATAAAGTTGATTCACAATTAGAATGTAAGAGAAAGTGACTCTCATTTAAAGGAACATTAGGAAGCATGCACAGATGATCTCACGGAAAGAAGAAATACTTTAAGTTCAGATATTTGGTTCCCAAATCCAATTCAGCTTGCTTATAAATAGGTATTCTTCTCAGTATTTGAAAAGAAGAGCAAATCAGAAATACCAGTTCCTAGCACTAGAAATTGTGTTCCACTGTTAAAATTGGTTAAAATCTTCTGACAAACTCACATAAAATTTAACCAGCAATTTTTCCAGATAGCAAGTATGTGACTTCTCAGTTTGTTGAATAATTAGCAGATCAAATAGACTGCTACAACTAGGAATATTTAATACTCAATTGTGCAAATCACTGTTGACCACACCAGTCATAATATTCTCCTTATGTAACATCTACCTCAATATTTCACCAGTGATGGTTGAACAGTCTCATTTATTTATCAACTGCTTTAGAAAATGTGCCCTAACATATCCCAAGGCACATATACAAAATGCAATAACTTGCATAGAAATAATGCCTACAGTATAATAGAATACATGCATAGGAAAAGATGTATGATATGAAAAATCATTCAACTAGTTAAATGGATACCTGTGCAGGAAATTTTTCAGAGGTGGATTTATACACTAGAGATCAACTCATCTAATGCCACTATGAATTCAGTATATACCCTTTAGGAAACATTTAGAGACCCAGTCAGATCAATTGAAGAAGTTGTTCTCTCCCTCTTCCTTTTTTACACTTTCTTGGCAGGATGTTATGTGACAAACTATCAGGGAACACTTCACAGGGCCTGATGTTTTGCTTGTGCATATTTGATCCACACAGAGTCGTCAGAAATAAATATCTTTCTGGATACCAATTATTATTTATCATGCCATTCCTTAACTTCACTTATCATTAACTTAGACATTTTTTACTGCACTCTACAACTTCCTGAAGGGAAGTTGGGGTGAAGATGGTTTGGCCTCTTCTTCCACGCAAAAAATAGGACCCAGGGAAATGGCCACAAGTTGTATAAGAGGAAGTTTAGGTTAGACATGAGGAAAAAGGTGGTGGAGTCACCGTTCCTGGCAGTGTTCAAGAGGTGTCTGGATGAGGAGCTGCGAGATATGGTTTAGTGCTTGTGGTAGCAATGGTAATGAGAAGAAGGTTGAACTAGATGATCTTACAGGTTGTTTCCAACTTTGTGATTCTATTATTCTATGATTCTATGATACTGTTCACCTTAATTATATACAACCTACTATTTCACAATTCTATTTTTCTTAATACTCATAATGTAAGGAATATTTCCCACATTTGAAAGTTTCATTTTCCAATAGCATTAAAGGAAAAAAGGGAAATGTTTTTATTGCCATAAGTATCAAGGGAAAAAAACCATATTTGCATTTCTGGAAAAAAATGGAATCGATATAAGGGGAACACCAAAATTGAAGCACTTCATTTTCAGTACTCAGAAACTTTTACAGATCAGACATCCTAGATATGTTGACCCAGCAGTTAAAATTAAAATCATCACCTTCAGCTATACTGGGTTTTGTTGCCACTTTCACAGAAAAAATGTTAGGCATCAATGCAAGTTGCCACAATGCCACTAGAAGAAAACAATTTTATTTTTTTTTTTTCACATATGTAACAATCATTAGAATAATATATGCCCATTAAAACATGACCCTACATGCCACATCTGTCCTTCCTTGTGAACCTCCAGGTTTGGTAATTCCACCACCTCCCTTGGCAGCCTGTTCAAATGCATTGCCACACTGAGAAGAAATTTTTCCTAACCTTGAACCTCCCTGGTGCAACTTGAGGCCGCTACATCTTATTCTATCCCTAGTCACCTGGGGAAGAGGCTAATCCCTACCTCACTACACCCACCTTTTGGAGAATTGTAGAAAACAATAAGATCACCTCTCTGATCCTTCTCCAGACAATTGCAGTTCCCTCAGCCATTCGCTATAGGACTTGTGCTCCATATCCTGCACTGGTTATGTTGCCCCTCTTTGAATATGTTCTTCTCTTAGTGAGGGGCCCAAAACTGAACAGAGCACTCAAGGTGCAGCCTCACCAGTGCCAATTACAGAAAGTTGTTCACCTCCCTGCTCCTGATTGTAACACTATTTCTGGTACAAGCCAGGATGCCATTGACCTTTCTGGATACCTGGGCAAAATGCAGGCTGACATTCAGTCAACTGTTGACTAATATACCAAGATCCTTTTCCTCTGCACAGCTTTCCAGCCACTCTGCCCATACATGCAATGTTGCATGGCATTGCTGTGACCAAAGTGCAGGACCTGGCACATGGTCTTGTTGAAGCTCATACCATTGGCCTTAGGCCATATCCAGTCTATATAGATTACACTGTAGGGCCTTCCTACCCTCACTTAGATGAACACTTCCTCCCAGCTCAGTGTCATCTGCAAACTTAATGTGGGAGCACTCGATTCCCTCATTTAAATCATCTATAAAGATATTAAACAGGACGGATCTAAATACCAACCTGGGAAGCACCACTCGTGATTGGACACCAGCTGGATTTAACTCCATTCACCACCACTTTCGGATCAGCCAGTTTTTTATCCACTGAAGAGTACATCTGCCGAAGACATAGGCTGATAGTTTTTCTTTATTTATTTTAGTTTGAAAATAATGTAAGACAAGTTAATAGATTTTTTTTAAATAAAAAATAGCAAGATTAGTATATGATAATATTTTACATATGCATGTTTTTTTGGGCCAGTTAGTATTTGTGCATTATGTACAAAAATTTTCCTTAGGAGACAAATTTCAAATTACTCTTTCTATTGTTGTTTTTTTTGTTGTTTGTTTGTTTTTAACAGGTACAAATATATTATGTCTGGAGGTACTGATAGAGAATTGTACTGATTGTATAGTACACTGGGGGAATGGCGTCCAAGATTTTTGAATTTATAACAGTCCAGCTTCTAATCCTCTACTAAAGAGGCATTTCATTCTTCTCAAATATCTCCAGACAGATTCTTCTCTTAATTTTTTAATTATTTTAATTATTATTTTATTATTATATATATATATATATTATTATATTATATATTATATATATATATTATTATTATATTTTATTATTAAATAATTTTATTATTTTAATTATTAATAATAAATAATATATTAATAATAATATTAATTAAATATAAAATTAAATATAAACAAAAATAATTATTAATATAATAATTAAATATAAATATAAATAATATTAATAAATTAATAATAAATATTAATTTAATTATTTTCAAAATAAAGTTTGAACCAAATAATATGAACAGCTTGGATTACACCACTTGAGAATTATATGAACAGTAAACAATGCCAAGCATATCAATAAACAGGAAACAACATTTGCAATGTACATACGGAAATAAATGTGTGTGGTGCTCTACAATCAAATACAGTTCTTAGACTTAAAGATTGGTTAAATAGGTTCTAGTAGAACTATAACAGGTCTTCAGAAGAAAAATGATATATCTGCTAATGGGAACCAAGTGAGAGGAAAAACAGAGATGGACATAATTTACATTACCTATAAATTTATGCCACTACATATTTGATTTTTTTTCTATTTTTAAGAGTCAGTTACAGCATGGAATATGCGTATTCTTCAATGAAAAGCCCAACCTCATCTAAAAAAGTAGGCCTGAGCTTGACCAGCCAGACCTTAAGTGGTTCCTCCATAGATCCACCAAAGGACTCTCCTGCACAGTGGATGTGATCAAATTCAACTTCCTGTTCTGTCCCTGGGTCATGAAGACTCCTACTAACTGTATCAATTAGAGCCAGCAATAGTAGTATTTTTTTTTATGTTGTCACCTGGTCCCTAGATCTGAGGACAATCCAACCAAAATTACTTCATACAAATCACTGAGCAACTGTCAGATGACAGAAAAATAAAATCACCACCAACTTACATAAAAAATTTTCATAATCAAGAGGGAAAAGAAGCAGTGGGTGACCAGCTCAAATAAGCTCATATCAGAGAACACAATCAGTACCGCCTCTACTGACTCAAAGAAGGGCACAAATGAAACTAGAACAGCTGTTTTGTGATAAGACAAAGAGCAGTGAGTGAAATAGATTGATGACATCCTCAGCATTCTACATACTAATACAAAGGTGTGACTATACCAAATCAAAGCATTCACTTGGTGAACTCCAGGCATAAGATAGGTGGATTTAGTATTAATTTGGCTTGTAAATTAACAGGAAAATTGATGCAATTTCCAATTAGGCATGCCTATAGAAATAAAAAACTTAATTATATAATAAAATGTATATACTAGAAGTTTAATTATTAAAAAAATATATTCATTCCACCACTTTCTACTTAGCTCTTCAAAGAAGAAATGAAATAAATGCTACACAAAAGATGAACATCAGTTTCTGTTAACAAATATCATAACTTCACACACTGTTCTCATTTGTAACAAGGTCAAATTGCAACAGATGAAGAAGACTTCTTATAAAATGGAATAGACAAAGTCAATGACCTGTGTGTCAGAACTATTTGCTCTCATAGCCCTCAATCTCACTAAGAACATCTATGCTAGTTATTCAAGGGAAGGCTTTTTGCTGTTAGATGCCAAATGAGAATCAGTTGGCAAAATTCTTAACCCCAACACTGACATGGTCTTGTTGTCCTTTAAGATCAGCAAGTCCAACCTAACCTACAGAGTTCTTTCATTAAAGCATGCCCCTTGCTGCCATGTCCACTTGTCCCTCAAATATCTCCTGAATACAGACTCCCACATCTTCTCATGCTTGAGTGCTCTCTCTGTTAATGATTTTTTCCTAATATCCTATCTAACCTTTCCCAGCACAATTTGAGAACATATTTTTATACTGATTGTCTTTTCTAATAAAGTTTTGGCTTTGATTTTAGCTATTTATAAAGCATTTTATGACTCCATTAGAAAAACATCCTTCTGTAAAATATGAATAAATATGAAGTGAAAGAAATATTATCTTTCAAAAAGTTAATATGCAAGACATTTCAAAATAAGAAACAAAAAACCTCAAGAGAAAACTATTTTAATGGGTATATTTTGATAGGTCTTGTTGGGTAGCATACTTGGACGTATTATACTTATGGCTTTTCTTTTTTATTTTCCTGAGGTCTGAATGGAACAGGTTTTTTGTTACACCCGATACTAAGTTGGAGAGGGCAGAGTAGCTGTGCATTGTTATTCTTACTGCATATTGGCTTCAAGGAGACAAATCTTTGCTTTTTTTTTTTCAGAATGATCTTTTTTTGTCATTTCATACTGCTAGCAGAGGAGCTACATGCTGTCTTGAAGAAATTTCTTACATTTCTTTTGTTCCCTCTCACTCATTCTCTCCTGCGTATCAAAGGTCACAGGCTCATAACATTTTTGGACATTTGATGGACTCCATCAAAAATCTTTCTTGTTATTATTCTGATATAAAATTAATCTTTTTTTCATTCAGGTGGAGAGGGTGTTTCTTACAGATGTACCAGATTAAATCAATGGTGAAAATAGGTTAAGGAGGATATTTTTGGAGATTTATTAAATACAAGATGATTCATAAGACAATTTCTTTAAATTTTCTGTAAAAATCTTCCTGGAGATTTGGCTTAAGATAAATATCATTTTGACTTTTTTAAATGGTAGTTTAGAGTCTGTAGGGTGAATCTAGAACTTCAGGTGATGATAAGAGATTTGGGATTTCTCAAGTATTAAATTTAAATTAAATAGGTTGTAAATAAGAATGATTAGTTTATTCCAGTAAATTCTGAAATAGAATCTTAGCTGATGCATCTTTCATGAAATTGCTAAAAGCTTAAAGAGAACTGATGACTGACATTGCTGAAGAACTCTAGATTATACTCTCTAAACTGACTGAAAATGGCCGTAGAAAGATGTCCTGCCAATCTACAGAAATAGGACAGACTACATGGATCATGTCAGCATGGAAGCAGACAGTCTAGAGCAGTTTTTGACCACATTCAAGAACAGCCAGGAATATACAGCTCATCTTTCTGAAGAGGTGTTACCATAACTGAGGGGTTCTTTGCTCAACACCTCTTGCATCTTGGGCACAAATTAACATTCATACACAGCAGCACAGGCTCATATCCCACCCCCTTAGAGCAGAGGTCTATCTGTGCACATCCCAAGTAGATGGGTCCTTAGAAACTTGCAGGCACAGTTCAAAATGCTTGAAAATATTTTCAAGGTTATGCCAGGAAACAAAAGGATTTATGTGCCAAGAAAAATCTAAAGCTCTACAAACAGGGAAGGACAGCCAAGCTGGTCTCATTTTGTGAGCCAATTGAAAGCTTCACCTTCTGACCCAGGTGTAAACTAGTTCTCGGTCCACCTCAGAATTCAGACACAGCATGCAGATAATTTGTTTTGGACTCTGTAGCTGGAAAGCTATGGCATTTTGGATTAGGTATTTACATTGTAGGTTTACTTTACAATTTTATTCATAAAAGCCCTGCAGTTCAAATAACTGGTTACTGAATAGCTTGAAAGGATAATTTTAAATTGTTCGTGGGGTTTTTCTGTGTTCTTGCTTTAAAAAAAAAAAAAAAAAAAGTTTGATGTTTAGACATGATTTTTCAGTATTATATTGGTTTATATTGCTAGAAATTCCAACTGCTCACACTACCAAAAGCACATATTTGGAAATAATTGGAGGTTTTAAATAATATTATCTTCAATTTTTTTTCTTTTTTTTTTGCTTTTGATTGCCCACACAAGTTGTACTTGTAAGCTGGAAAGATCCAAAGGCACTACTATTTGCTCCCTGTTGTCGAGCACTGGGAAAGGGGAAAAGGGAGGACATAGTCACATGAATTATAACTTTATTTCAAAAATCACTGTGCTTTTATCTGATGCCTTAAATGAGTTTTTTCTTTAACCAGATCCATTTTATCTGAATCTGATGAAAACCTGGGGTTTGTAATTTCTTTGAAACTTACCCAATACTAATGTGTGGTCTAGATAAGTTCAGATGCTCCTTGCCTTGGGCCATACGAGATGTTCATTGTCACAGGGTTCTCATGCACATCCTAATACAGATGACGCATAGTCCTCCACAGTACCAACAAATTTGAAACAATCTCAGACATTTCATCAGTTTCCTTTGTATTCTGCTGGTATTGTCCATCTCTGACATTGTCCCTACATATTTTTTTATATACCAATAACCAAAGTTACTTATAATCACAAAAATCTAACTATTCTTGCCTTGTCACTCTTATCCTCTGACTGACGTGTATAATTTTTCGTGTGGCCTTAATAGCAGTAAAGATGGAGCCACATTCATGTGTGCAAAAACAATCTCAGAATATATGTTTAATCATGCTGAAGATAAGGATGAGGGCAGTGAGGTGGGACAAGAGAGGAGCTCTTTATTCATAAAGATTTCTTTCTAAAAAAAAAAAGCTCAGCCTAATATAATTACTATTGTTTGTGAAGAAAAAGAGACTATTGGTAACAGCACATTCTGTGTAACTCTACATAAACTCACTAGTTATAGCTTATACGATGGACTATAAAACACAGATTAAAACATTCCTCTCTGCCCAGGAAGAGCTGGATGGAGGAAATCATCTCTCTTTCAAGCGGTACAACCCTATCACAGATCTGCACTCCTCTATGTTTGAATCTGCTCCAGTTTTCTGAGACTCTGTTGCTCCCACATGGCTATGATTTCCATCCTAGATCATCTGCCAATACATATAAAGTCAGCCTTGAACTCATGAGAAATCACTGAGACAGGAAAAACGTGTTTACCCATAGTGGCTCATCACCTTCTCCAGCACTATGCTGTTTAGAGAGATGGTTCAGTTTAGCCAAATTTCTCATGGGTAAATCTCAAAGCTAGCTAAGAAAATGAAGGAGAGAACAAAATTCAGTGCTAGTCATATTTTAATAGGAGTTGAACTCTTGAATGACTGAGCTTCTTCTGCAAGAGGACAAACTAGTTTGTAAAGTAATTGCCACATGATCAAAATAAATTAACAAATAAACGAAGCTAGTAATTAGTAATCTGACCAGGTGTCTGCCACTATTTCAGCAAGTGTTACAGAACTTAGCCTACACTGTTTAAACAGAGCACTGTCATTAATGTTTCTACAGAGATTGAGAAGAAATTTAACCAATGTTTAATCATGACTTATAAAGAAAAACAGATGAGATTAAAAATAAGAATCAAAGTATGTTTTTCAAGAAAAACTTTGACTTTATAGATATCAGAGTTTGATGTGTTGGTTTTATGTTAGTGATCAGTACTCCTCCAGAGATTATAGCCACCCTACAGGGACTTCTTTATAACAGATCAATAAAAGAAACGTTAGAGATTTTATAGTAATGTAGTAAGTCAAATATCAAATGATTTAGCAGAGACACTCCAAAAGATAAAAAGTTCTCAGTAAGTGTTTTTTGGGAACTCATTTCATGGAAAATCTATAGCATTTACCCTGTAGTATATTCAGCTACCACATAAGGCTAACTGTCTGAAGGTTGCATGATTGTCTAGTTGTGTTCCTTGCAGTGTCACAAAAGTAGAAAAGATTTCTACTTGAAATGGAAATCTGCAGATCACTGTTCATCTGAATTTTTCAGATGCTGTTTCATGCATATCTAACATCTCTCTGAACTTCATGTCTTGCTCAGGAGTGTAGAAAGAAGCACAGATACCTTCATAGCTGTGTGACTCCACAAATACTGTAATTGCATTTAGTCCAGGTTATCCCAGCTACCACAGGGAAGATTCAGTGATCTGAAATAAAGTCATACTATCCATTAACCCTGTATTTAAATACATTTCAGCATCCCAAATTGAACTGAGATGTCGTAATTCAGATCATAAAATTAATTAAGAAGAAATATGAAAAGAACAGTGAAGGTAGGAAGGGAAACAGCGACATATGGATTTTTCAGTTCCTTATCCAACAATTTTTATAGAAGTTATAAATCTCTTTCTTTTTTTCCTATGCTGCAGTGTAGTTTATCTGTGAGAGCTGATCCATAAGTAATGCCTCCTATATTTTTATGTTGGTCCATGATATCCAAGGCAGATGGTAGTGGCATGGCAGTAGATGTTGAACCTTTACATCAATATCTCATTACATTTTATTGCCATGTGAAAAAGAAGCAGAGGGGCAACCTGACAGAATATAGACTGACATGGAAATGCATATGAAGTAAAGGTCTGTCATTGAATTCTTCCATGCAGAAAAAGATGACACACTGACATTCATAGACACTTGCTGAACACTTATACAGAACAAATAGTGGGTGTGGGCATCTCCACAGGTGAAGATTTTCACAAGCATGGCATGCAGTCTTTTGTTCATCACTGACTAAAATACATGGAAAATAGTGGGAATTATATTGCAAGATGGTGTCTTGTAGCTGAGAATTTACAGCTGAGATTTTGTTCTATCAAATATTGTTATTATGCTTTTTGTATCTGTTGTAGTTTCTACAGAAATAAATAGGAGGGATTACTTTTGGAATTATTTACATAGCATCACATTAGATTTCTCTTGTTTTTCATTCAGTCACGTACACTTCACTTATTTGATCCAAATCTACGGCTATTCATATCTCACAAAACAGTATTCCTGTTTGGAAAGACCACTGCTTTCAAATAACCCTTCGATGATCTCATAATATCAGAAGTAGAGAAGAATCATAGCTCAGACAGGTTGGAGCAGCAGAATGTGAGAAAAGGCTGTGTAAGGAGAGGAAACAAGTTCTGGGATCTCCTCTCCTCTCCTCTCCTCTCCTCTCCTCTCCTCTCCTCTCCTCTCTTTCCAGCCTTTTCTAGCCTGGTTTCATATTGTGTAGGGAAAGGAATCCACCAAATTTTCCTCCCCGTTTGCATGGATGTTCCATGTTGCTATCCATTGACCCAAAATGAGCAGCAAAGACAAACATGCAAAAAAAACAACAACAAAAAAACCTTCCAGGAATACAGTACTGAAGTTCATATTAAAACTCATGCTACTTAATAATATAGTAATAAGTCTATCTTTAACACCTGAATATTACCAATAGTCTTCTTCAGAGATCTAGAGGGATTACTTAGATGGCTATGTAATTTCCATACTTAGCAGAACTATTGTTAAGTAAAACGTCAGCTACTGCTCTCTCTATTAAAGACAAAACATTATGCAACTCTTCACATCAAAAGATACAGTCTGATTTGTCTTATGAGTCATGACTCACGTAGCTTGCTTTCTCTTAAGCAATAATTTGATCTCCAAGCGTGAGGAAGTTTTTGTATTTCAGTCAGTAAACAATTGCTCTTAAAAAACATTCCAACTGTTTATTTGTACAATCTGTCCTTCAGCAGATCCTTAGTAGGATGAATAAAAGATGTAACTCTAATGGCAAAGTGTCTAAAAACTGACAAAACATTACATTTGATCATGTATGATGAGTGAACTAAGGAAGTACATAGTTTTGAAAGCTGATACAGCATCTAATTGAAATGACTGTCTTTAACATTATTTCTTTCTAGCTAACTGGTTGCTATCACTGCAGTGAAAATTTTCTTCCTGAAATTATAGGGATCAGATTTCCAATAAAAACATGAGTAAAGCATAATTTGAATGAAGGAAAAATAAAACACTTTGTTCAGTCTCAAGAGTGGTTACATCTTTCCCTCGGGATGAATGCTATGCTATCATTTTTTTTCCTAAAAGATAACAAAAATAAAATCAATATCAGTGCTGAGGCCTTGATTGGTGGGCTGACCAAGTGGACACTTCTAGAGTAGCAAACAAGATATTATTTCTTGCTTAGGATAACTTTCTTGTGATTAAGAAGGCTGTTAAAAAACAAACAAACAAACAAAGAAAAAAACCTTGAAATATTACACAAAGATTATACTATAACGGAGAAAAAAAAAGAAAAAAAAAAGAAAAAACAGATTGCAGGTTTATAACCTTTAAAGCTAAGAACTGTAGCAACAACTTTGGATATCCATTCATTAGAAAAGAAAAATAAATTTCCACATAGTGGATAGAGCAATGCAATTTTGACAGGTCTCTAAATCGCCAGCTAGATTCTGAAACAATGTAGCGAATATTTTATCTTTTTAATAAATAAATAAGTGAATGAAAGATTGAATGAATGAATGGATAGAATGGTTTTTCATGACATTTAATTTCCTTGGATCAGGCTGTGATTGCAAACCTTTATGCTACAGGTTGCCCTTAAGCCAGTCACAGGACCAGAGTCAAGTGTCTTCTGTCAGCTGAGGAAGACAGGCATACAACCTGCAACAAAACATGTTCTAATCCAGTGCAGAACTTTAGTACTTCAAAATAAATAAATAAACCTATTTAGAAAAAGTTCATGACATAGACTATTCAAATACATCTAGCTCAAATATAAAGTAACTGCATAAATAAGTAATTGAGGAAGAAATACGTTGCCAATCAAATCTAAATTGCTGCTTGAAATCTAGATCCGGTGTCTAAAATGTTTATTTGAGGCTTTGACTTCTAATCTACAGCCAATATGAAGTGGATTCCTGGTGCCTGGCCAGTTTCTAATGGACAGGTGGCAACTACCCAAGAAAAGAAGGTAACCACAATTGGCACCCTGGTGAGGAGTCACAGCAGTGGTACAAAGACTGAATCAGTTGAAAGAAAAAGTGATCTCCTCACCCCCTTCAGACAGTTCAACTAAAGCTGTCCAGAAACAAATAGGCAAAGCATTGTGGAAGAAAACTGCATTATGATTGTCCTGCCTTCCTTCCTGTTTGTGAGTAAAACAGGAGACTTGCTTTTCCAAGGCTTTCAATCTCATACCTTTCATGATTTGAGAAATGTTTCTCTGTCCCCCCTTACCAGGTTTCCCTGCTGAGACAGTGAGTGTTGCCAGTCACATGCTCCACCTCTAGATCAAAACCAGGTGGTACAACAAACTGTATTTAAACTTTGACCCTCAGTTCCACTCTGTTGAACAGCTTTTACTTGATATAAAAACAAGGGGAAAAAAAAAAAGAAAAAAAAAAAAAAAGAAGAGAAGAGAAGAGAAGAGAAGAGAAGAGAAGAGAAGAGAAGAGAAGAGAAGAGAAGAGAAGAGAAGAGAAGGAGGGGGAAAATTTTAGGGGAGAGGGTGTTGCTGGTAGCAAATGCTCTTCACTTGCCAGATAACTCATTACTGAGCCCCAAACTCAGATATTTCTGTAGTGTGAACCTCCTCCCAGAACACTGGTTGTAAAAGGAGATTGAATTTGTCATTCAGATTCCAATATTGAATTTTCTTTCTTCTTTCCTTTTTGAACAACAACCAAAAAAAAATTAAAAACAAAACCCAAAACAAAACAAACAAAACAAAAGAAAAAGCCATAAAGAACAAGGTAAAAAGAAATTGATAAATCTGTCTAGCTACTATGAAGAAACAAAATGATGTGCAGTGTCACAGTTAGCAATGCCTCAGATACAACTGAAACAGCATTGAAAAATATCCAAACAGGAACCTTTAATGTCTGACTTCATAGGTCACACACCCCATGCTATGTGTTCTTTCTGTGAATCTCTCAGCTAAGTACTTCCAGCTAGAGTAGTTCAAATACAGAGAATCGGAAAAATCAACAAAAACTAAACAACAAGATATTTGGATGTCAGGTTTTTGTTTGGGATTTTTTTTGGGGGGGGTTGTTTTTGTTTGTTTGTTCGTTTGTTTGTTTGTTTTGTTGGGTTACAGGATTTGATCACTTGACTTTTTTTAAGAATGTAGAACCACAGAAAACTGTTTCAAGGTGACTGAAATGTTCAGAAACAAGTAAGAGCTCTGAGTTTCTGTTGTGGTTATTTCGACTTTTTTTTCTCACTCTTTAAACAATTACATTCCTGGCAGGCTTTTAGTGTTTCGTACTTAATAGATTTCTGTAATCTTTCTGGATTAAAAAGACAACACAGGAAAATGGCAGCCTACAACACTGCAAAAACCATCAAGCAGATATTGGTCTTCTTGTACCATGACTTCTGGGAACTTATCTATCAATGACAATAGTGTGGAGAAAAAAAAATCAGAATCTGGGCCACAAATTTTGTGTGTTAGACTTAAAAAGCAGACCCATATACACAGGATTTGAAAAATGATCTACTTCAGTAAAGCAATGAAAGCTCAGAATTCCTTCAGATTGGTGGCTTTATTTTTTTTTTCTGACCTGCACTGTATCTAATCATGTCTATCTCATGTTACCTTTGCTCACAAAAGCCACTCAAAGCTGTTTTGCCTTGGCCTGGTAACGTGCTTACCTTTCTGAAATGTTACGCCATTCGCTCACTGGCTTATTTGTACATGTCTAGTACTACAGCCCTAGGTGATTATACATCTTAATGTTTTTTCACTCATCGCTGTGTTAGAAATTGATCACTGTCCACTTTAATTCTTTCTAGTTACAATTTCTTTCTTTCTTGTTTTTTTTTTCAGACTGGCATGCTAAGGAAATAAAGTTTGCTTGATCGTTCTGTCAAACATCTTTTAATAAATTTGCAATCCACAAAATCTGAAATGCAGACTGGAATCTCATAGATAAGTTATCATGAGAATTTTGAGAAAAGTCAGAAATTAATTGGGGGAAATTCTGGAATTATTACCTTCCCCAGAGGTGATGCAGACAGTCCCACATAGCAGCAGGGAGAGAGTTAGCCAGGGGGCACAGATGCAGCACAGCTTACCCACTGCAGATATAGCAGCTTGCTCAGGGGAGGCTGGTACTGGGAATAGAAGAGAAACTGTGTAAAAGAATTAGGGCACAAATCCATAGGAAACCAGGTTTCGTTTGTTCTTTTCTTCAGAAACTGTTTGATTTAAAGTTTAAATATTTATAAACATATGTTATCCAGAAGCATACCATTCTATTTACTCAAAAGCCTTTTCTCATTGTTTTTATGAGCAAAATTTTCTTTGCAATGAAAGCAGTTGCACTCCTGTACAATTTCTGTAAATAACTTCCTAGTCATTAAAAATGTTGGCCTTTTTTTTTTTTTTTTTTTTTTTTGTTTGTTTGTTTGTTTGTTTGGTGAATATTTCAAGTGTTTCTTGTTCATACTGTTGGCCTATTTTATAAAAACAATAACAGCAAAAACCCTCAAGTATTTTACAGTTTCCACATCAACACTGGTTTGTAAATGAAAACATTATTTTTCAAATGGAATCACAGAATCATAGAATTATAGAACTGCTCAGGTTGAAAAAGACCTTGAAGATCATCAAGTCCAACCATAACCTAACCATATTACCCTAACTCTAAAAACCCTCTGCTAAACCATGTCCCTGGGTACCACATCCAAATGGTTTTTAAATACATCCAGGGATGGTGACTCAACCACCTCCCTGGGGAACTTTTTCCAGTGCTTAACAACCCTTTCTCTAACGAAGTTTTTCCTGATATCCAACCTAAATTTACCCTAGCACAACTTGAGACCATTGCCCCTCATCCTGTCAAATGTCACCACTAAGAAGAGACCAATCCCACTCACTGCAATCACCTTTTAGATATTGGAAGAGAGCAATAGGTCTCCCCTCAGCTTCCTTTTCCCCAGACTAAACAGCTACAGTTCCTTCAGTTCATGTTGAAAATGTTTTATTTTCAACACTCCAGGCTGCAAGTCCCTATCTCCAAAGATCTGAATGCAGTTGAGCTCCACAACAAAGTACAACGAGAAAGATATCAGGCCTTCCTCTTTCTTGAGACATCTCTAGAGTACACTTCATAAGCACCTAGTAGCAGTTGATTGATCTTGGGTGAAGCTACTGATTTGCAGTCAGTCACTTTTACATGTCTTTTCTCTCTTGCTGACTTACTCCCTGTTGATCTTGTTCTTGACACTATATAACTTTCTAAGTGAATCATCAAAATTCATGTATCTCAGTGAATTTAAGTCACTGTAACTATGGGATGTAAAACCCTCCAGTAACAAGAAGAAACTGTTACCAAACATTTCAATTTTATTAAACCAAATCAGAACTTAAATAAATTTTCATTTGACAGTGTTGAAAATCTTCACTGTAGTTCGAGTGCAGTTATTAACTATGCAGTTTCTGGTACATAAAATAGTGTCATATTATTAGAATAAATCAATTTTACCTTCCTTTCTCTACAAAATGCCACATATAAACAAAATACATTTGTAGATATTTAATTAATTTTTTGTGCTGTTCTCTACTATCAAAAAGGCAGTATGAGTTTAAAAGAAATAGCATAAATTTATTTCTGTCTCTTATTCAGTGCTAATGACCTTTAAATTTCAAAATACAGCAATAGGAATGAGCATTATTCTCATGATTTTCTGTATGTGATTTCTGATGTAACTATCCAGACGTTAGCAGAAATACATTGTTTTCGTTATGAGTTGCAACTGCACTCAAAAAGATCTATCATAGAGATGTTAGTATAAAGTTTTTAAAGATTACAGGTATTTGGAGTCACACAAGTGTTTTGGGGATAATTGGAGAGAGAAGATATGAAGAAGCATGACATTAATTATACAGATTGATATGCTACGTGTTTTCTTTAAGGGAAAGGATTGGGAAGCTGATGCCAGTATAATATTTTTTCTTATTAGCTCAATGTAACTGTGGCCCATCGGCACTGATAAATTTAGAGACCCTGGACTTCTTAATAAAACACTAGTGAAAAGTCTCCTCCTACACCACCATAGCTAATAGTTGATTGGTTTTGGAATCAAGCTAGTAATGGAAAAATGCTGTTCTTCATGTCTACAAGTCTTCCTACATGACCTGCATCAAGATTAACCTGACCAGCAGACACCTCAGCAGCAGAATACCTAATAAGCTCTCTTTGAAAGAACATGTACAATCTAGCAGCCCCAAAAATATGAATGACCATCATAAATTTCACTACCCTGGGTCTATGTGGATAAGATAGTCTTACTCCTTGAATGACTCACTAGACCAAAGAAAAGTAGTCTGCACTATTACCTGAATGTAGCATTTCAAATGCTGTTTATTGTCAAGGGCATTTATTTGTTTATTTGTGTAAACGAGTGCTTTTGATCAATGAATAAATTCAGCAAACATTTCCAGGAAAAAATGTCAAATCAACCTATAAATTGTTTCATTTAGGAATTCATTTATATTCTGAGAAATGCTTTGTATTTTTTTTTTTTTAGTTGAGACTTTTCATAGTATCTTTCAGCAATTTTGTCATTAATATGCTCACTAATACATTAATGGAAGTCTATTGTTCAAAGTGTTTCATTTTTTCATATTAATTCCATACTGTATTATTTGTATTCACTTTGGTGAACACTCCTTTTGATCTGCATCTTATCACATTAATGATTTTGCTACAGAAAGCATTGTATTTTGAGACTTCAATAGTCTGTTAGAAAATTTAAATGCTAATAATTCAAAGTCGATCAAACCACATGAAGAAAAGAAGGTAAATAAATGAGCAGTAATAATAAGGGGTTAGCAAGCTACTAGAAAAATAAAAAACTCATTAATGACCATTGTATCAAATACTTTTAAAGATGAATAATGACATGAGAATTTAGAATTAAATTGTTAATTAACTATTATTGCATAATTTGTAATTAAGCATATTTCCAACAATAATTAAGTAGATAGGGATTTTGACACTGTTTTTATGCCCTATTGTTATGTATTTTCATCTACACCTTTTTCTCCATCTCTGTCCCTTTTATTCAGTGTATCTCTATTAGTTTTGCTCTCTGAGGATGTGTTGTCCACACTCTTTAGGCAGCTCCTGAAAACACGTTCAAACATTTTCTCATTTCAAACAATTCAGTTCTATAGGTGCCTATGGTAAATATGCAGAATTCAGAAAGCTGTGGGGAATTTGAAGCAAGGCAAAATGGGCTTTCTTTCATCCGAACTGAATGCAGTATTGTGTTGGTGGTCATTCTTTTTAGAAATGGTATTATATTTGTCACTTTACAATGCCTCCATGACAACTAACCCTTCTGTTTTTGTAGTGTCAGATAAACGCAAACCAAAGTAGTCATACTTCAGCTGGGACTGTTTGAATGTGGGCAGCTAAAGTTTTTAAACATTTTCTTTATCTTGTATGTGAGCATTTAAATTCTACTTTGTTTCATTTCTTTAAATACAGTTCCTCTGCAGATTTGGAGGTAAATGTTTTTATTTACAATATTAACCTTTGTTCAAATTATGCAGCACACCAATATGCTCTGAAGTTTTGGTGAGTAAACAACTGCAGAAATAGAAGTAATGTTATTCCTTAAGAAAGTTAAAAGAGAGCTGTGAAATTTCCAGGATCAAAACATACAAAAAAAAAAAAAAGCTTCTATCAGGAAATAAAGTGGATTTTGTTGTTCTTAGATTCTAGATGTCTACTCAGTTCAAAACTGCCTTCTTAAAATGATATGTTTTTTAATTAAGAAAGCACAGAAGTAGACTTTCAACTGCAAAACTGATTTTGGTGCAGTCATGGGCCAGAATTTTTATTATTTAATTATTTAAAATTGTTCCTTTGTATATAATAGCTACTTAAGCCTTAGAATAGCTATTAGACAGCTCTATAGAAGCTTCACCACTTCTTCACTGCTTTTTTGCAGGCTCTCATTTTAAATGTTTCATACTTACAAAGTAATTTGGGTTTGTTCTAAGCTGTGAGTACTTCAGGCAGGCTTCTGAACCTGCAAACTATTTTGTGCAGTTTGACCTTTCCATCTGTGCACAGACTTTCTAACTCCAGCAGCAGTGGTCTCTGGTGTCAGGGGCTGCCTACACACAGCAGCTTGCAAGACCAGAATCGTCATCATGCAGGAGGATCCAAAAGTACATTAAAAGGCCACATCAAAAGTCTATAGATGTGAAATTATTACTGGTTAGAAGTATCAGAGGAGCTATCTATTATAAGAGATATCAGAGGAGATTTCCTATAGTTCCAATTAAAGTTTCAACTTTGGAACTTAGACTGCTAAGTTCTGTGACTACAAATGGTAATAGGAATCTTGCTTGTGTAAAGAAGTAAATCACCACTGCTATAAGTTAAAATAAAATAATTCTATATATATTCAATATGTTGCAGAATTTTTTGTATTCATACATTATATGATACAAGTAGAAAATTAACTAATCTTCCAGATCATGTTCCTAAATAAATGCTCTCCATCTTACACAATATTACAACTAATGGTTACAACTAACTCATGAGTAAAACTTATATTCCATTTCACCACCACAGCCTCCCTCTATTTAAGTGCTCAGATTCCTGAAATGCAAATGTACCAGGAGATAGTATTTCAGATTTCCATAGTTTCATCCTTCTCACCCTTATACATCCATACATGCAAAGTTTCCTGTTTCTCTATCCATCAGATTTAAGGTTCCCTACTACTAATCATCATGTGCACTCACCAGCCCCCATCATAAGCCCCCATCTATCTTTCATCTCTCATTTGGACTTGAGGTCATTTTAACATTTGTCTACCCTATGATGTTAACTAATCATTCTATTTTTCCAGCAGGAGTATTTATATTTTGTTTGATGCTAGGCCACCTTCTTTAGGGAGAACTTCATCAGTGATGTCCAGAGAGCACTTCATCAGTCTTTAAGTCATTGCTTAACATTCCTTTGCCACAATAACTTTCAAACATACAAATACCCCTTGGCAGCAGTTATGCAGGAGGTGTACCTGCTTGCTAGAATGACAAATTTTGTCTCTCCTGGTGTGTTCAACAAGAAGGGTGGTTTGAAACTGCGTAAACATTCAAGTTTCCTTTAAACTGCCCTTAGGCAAACCACTGGCTCCTTGGACACCAAGTCCTCTCTATCTCTGTTTTATCCTTCCTTGTCCTTAGATTGGAAATGTTAAGAAAATATGAACCACAATTTTAGTTTTGCAGTTTTACAGCAGGTCCCACATACAGGGGATAAAATGGAGTCCAAGTTTCTGATAGATTTCTAGATATTTTCATTTAAATTCATAAAATAAAATAAAAATAAAATAAAATAATAAAACAAAACAAAATAATTACAAAATTGGATTCCCATCTATTGAGCTTGGTGAGTTGCTGTATATGAATAAGACCTGTTTGTCTAGCTCCTTAATCTGACTCCTGCAAAAGTACTGCAGAGGTAATGGTCTGCTCTTAAAATAAATATCTAACCTAATCTTGGTACAGTTTGTTGTAAATTATAGCTTCTAACTACAGGTTGCTTTTATCATTGTTTGCTTTAGCTTTTTTTTTCCTTTTTTTTTTTAATTCAATGCAAGAATGAAGCCCAAAAGTGATCTTCCTGAGTTGTTACATTTTTTTCCTCAGAAAGATGAGAAAATAGACTTCTAATAATAAGACAAGCCACAGTAGGACATGCAAGAACAGCTTCACATTCTGCTTCCTAGTAGATTTTGTGGAGAGCGAAATCACCAGCTGAGTGCTGGAGGCTGAATCACCAGCACTTTTTCTTTGCCTTTCCTTTCCTCACCTTTTTGTCAAATGATGTTGTGATTTTACTGCTGGGAACAAATGTACAAACATGAAAAATGAAATCAAGGATTAAAATTTTGCCCAAGCCAGTCTCAAATATATTTTATTTTGACAACTCTATTCAACCATCTCAGTTTTCATTTTAGTTTGAATGTGTTTTCAGCTTAGCAGGGTACTAAATGATTCTTCTTGCGTGTTTTTTTTCGCCTTTCCAAACACTTAATTGAACTCCCATTTTTTGTACCATACACTTGCCAGATTTCTTGCATAATACAAAGACTTTAAAACTTTCCAATTGAGTTTATTTTTTACTCTAATCTAATTACTACTGTTGGACCTGGCCTTGTTTTCATCCTTATTCACTCTTTGAAGTTACTCATTTCAGGGCTTTTAAAAATCATTTAAATAATTTGTCCAATCAACTTGCTTATTAGTAGTCTTTTTTTTTTTTTTTTTTTTTTTTTTTAAAAAAAAAAAAAAATATAAAAAATCAATTTTTTTTTTTATTTTTTTTTTTTTTTTTTTTTTTTTTTTTCTCTACAAGCTCCTATAAGTAGTCAAGGTCCATTTATTTGTATAATCTATTGAGCTGTGCTATCTATTTATGACATAATGGAAAAGCAGGCAAGAGTGATGGGACCTGTGTGCTTGGCAGTAGCAATTGCAATCAATATTCCAGACATGAACATGCTGTCAAAAATTAAGGATGCACAGAACTGTATTATTTTATCATGGGCTGGGTTATTTTCAAAGGAATCTGGGGGACTTACAGGCCCAGTTCTCATTAAATTCTAATGGGAACAGGGAGTCAAATGCTATTGAGCTGTCTTAAAAAAAAAATCACAGCAGAGGAGAATAATTTGATGAGGTCACCCAATGAAGATAAATTTACCATAATTTCTACATGTAGTTGAGCAGCTTCTTGGGCTCAATTCTTCTATTTTAAAAGGATTAAGAAAACTAAAATAAATTATATTTTCATAAGATTTTAAATAACGTTTTCCTAGCAATAGTTGACTTTTTTTCCTTTTAGAGTCAAATTGTTTTTAATGTCGTACTTTGCCTTCACTTTGACACAATCTCAGGAGGAAAAATGCAATGCAGATACAATCTGCAAAACCTGGGGAGTGGCAGGTGTAAGGAAAGCAAGTATGCAGTAGACATTCTACTACTTTCATATTTCATGGGTAATCATGGTATTTGAGTAGGAAGGAACCCGTAAAGGTCACCTTGCAATGAAAAAGGACATCTAAATATAGATCATGTTGCTCAGAACTCCTCCAATTAGATCTTCAGTGTCTCCAGGGACAGAGCACCCACCATTTCTCTGGGAAACATGTTCCAGCGCCTCACAATCCTCACTGTAAAAGGCTTCTTCCTTACATCCTCTCTTTTAGTTTGAAATCATTTCCCCTTTTTCTATCACCACAGATCCTGCCAAAGAGTGTGTTCCCTTCTCTCCTGTAAGTCCCCTTTAGATAGTGAAAGGCAGATATCAGGTCACATCAGAGCCTTCTCTTCTCCAGGCTGAGATGTGTCTTCACAGGAGAGAGAGGTGTTCCATTCTGTGGATCATTTTTGTGGCCCTTCTCTTGACACACTCCAACAGGTCTATGTCTCCCCTGTACTGAGGATTCCACATCTGGAATTCAGTACTCCAGGTGAGGCCTCAGCAGCACCAAGTAGAGGGGCAGGACCACCTCTCTCAATCTGCTGACCACGCTTCTCTTAATGCAGACAAGGATAAGATTGACGTTCTGAGCTGTGAGGGCACATTTCTGACTCATGTCCTGCTTGCCATCCAGCAGTACCTCCAATTTCTTTCCAGTACAGCTGTGTTCTATCCTTTCATCTTCCAGTTTGTATTGATAGTATAGGTTGTGTTGATCCAGGTGCACAGAATCATAGAATAATAGAATCACAGAATCACAAAATTGCAGAATTGCAGAGGTTGGAAGGAACCTCAAGAGATCATCATGTCCAATCTTCTGCTGAAGCAGGCGTTCTACAATGGGTTGTACAGGTAGATGACCAGACAGATCTTGAATATCTCCAAAGAAGTAGACTTCACATCCTCTCTGCAAAATCTGTTCCAGTGCTCCATCACTCTTTCTGTAAAGTTCTTCTGAATGTTTATATGGAAATTCCTAAGTTCAAGCTTTAGGCCATTACTCTTTGTCCTATCCTTGCCCACTGAGAAGAGCCTGGCCTCATCCATTTTCTTCCCACTTCCCTTTAGATATTTATAAACATTTATCAGTTCCCCCCTCAGTCACCTTTTCCCCAGGCTGAACAGTCCCAGTACTTGGATTTGTTGAACCTCATGAGATTCACCTCGTCTCACTGATCAGGCCTGTGTAAGTCTCTCTGAACTTCATCCTTTCCCTCAGGTGTGTTGACCTCATCTTGGTATCATCTGCAAACTTGCTGAGGGTGCACTCAATCCCAATATTGATGTCATTAAATGAAGATGATGTCATTAAATGAAGATGATGTCATTAAATGAAGAAAACCAGTCCCGGTACTGATCCCCGAGAAACACTATCCATCACTGATCTCTGTACAGACATCAAGCCATTAACCACCACTCTGTATGTATGATTTTGCAAGCATTTCCTCATTCTTTGAACAGTCCACTCATCAGATCCACATCTTTCCAATTTAGACAGAAGAATATGATTGACCATTTCAAAGGCCTTGAAGTTCAGGTGAATTACATCAGTAACTCTTCCTTTGTCCAGTGATGCAGTTACACCACCATAGAAGGCCATTAGTTTGGGTCAGGCAATTTAGTATTTAAAAATGTCAGTAGTTCTTGAGCACTGACAAATTTTCATCTCTTTGCATCACCCACCAAGCCTTCCTTCCCAGGAAAGACAGAGAGGGATTTTTTATGAGAGCATATAGTCTAGTAGGATGGGTCCCAGTTTATAGCAGAGGAGTTGGAACTAGATGACCTTAAGGTTCCCTTCCAAGACAAACTATTCTATGATTCTATGATTCTATGATTCTATGATTCTATGACTCCTTCAGTAATTTAGTTATATACTTAATTTTGTTCAAATCTTTGTCAAAGACCTAATAAAACTCTGGGCTTCTGTATAATAAAAATGGTGAAAAGAGGCAAACTGGAATGGCAAGAATTTTGGAATGGCGAAGTGTAGTATTTCCCATGTCCTTCCAGCTGTCCTAGAAATGACAGCCAGCAAGCTGACTTGACACCTTTGGATCATTGTTCATGTGTTTCCTCATACAGGCAGAAATACTTCTCAATTTTTTCTTCTCGGTTCATGACTCTGCAGGAAAATGTTTCAGCAATTTGAAATTGCACTCCTGCAAAAAGGCCAATTTCACAATAACAGCGGACAAATTTATAAAACATTTACATTAGAATGATGGGGATCTGTCTTTCTTGATCAGATTTTTTGTAAGATATGCAAATTGTACTGTCTGCTTAACTTGAAGGATCCTGTTCTCATCACATCACTGCAAATAAACAGTTTGACAGATCTACAGGAGTGTGTTGTAAATCCAAACCCACAGATGAGTTCTCAGAAGCTTTTCTTATTGAAATCAAGTTTCCTTTGAGTTGATTCAACTTGTAGATCATAAAACCATAGAACTCTCCTGGGAAACACTCGACTTGTTCACAAGTTCATAGTTCTATATTCTCTTCCATACTGTTTCATAAAATGGTCATAAATTTACAGAAGTGGTTTGCCTGCAAGCCAGGGCATGCAGCTGAGATTCTTCTCCTGTCATTTTTTCTTCTGAAATCAAGGTATGTAAAACTGAAAAATCAATGACAAGTTGAGGACCTTAACTACTAGTAAGGGCTGATTAACAATAGTCTCTGTTTCTTCTCTATTTTCTCCTTCTCCAAATATCCAATGGTGGTATCAGACACAGTAATCAGTAAACTCTGTGCAGTAGTGAGGCAGTTTTCCTTTGCAATGTAACCTTTGCTGTTACTACTCCAGGAAAGTGAGACAAGATCTGTTAAAATAACATTAAAGATGAGTTACCCAACTGAATAAGAAAGTAGGTTTTATACAAAAGAAGACAGTAGGAAAATACAGAATCATAGAATCATAGAATATCCCAAGTTGAAAGGGTTGCATAAGGATTGAGTCCAACTTTTGATTAAAATGTAAATATGTTGAATAAAAAAACACAAAAATGGAACAACTAGCTTTTTAGTCTAACTATACTTTCTTCCTGTTCTTTCAGTTTTCCACAAATTCAATTTTTCTCAAACATATGAATATATTTATAGACATACAGTTATGCATACATGCGTGAACATACACATCTATGAAGTGGATGTAAAGCAACTTTTTATCTAGCACATTATACCTATGATAATATAATGGCAGCAGTTTAGTTAAAATTTACACATAATCCTTCACATAGAACTCAGATATCTTAGAACACAATTTTATATGATGTTAACACAGCTAAGAGTTCCAAGGAAATATATTTATTATCCTCTCTGTGGCTATTCTGTATTCTTTGTCAGATTTCATTTTTATTACCTATAGTCATTCCACAATTCTCATACTTTATTACAAGACATTTGTTTTCTATGAGGGAATGTTTTCTAAACTTACGATCTCATTACACTTAACAACATTAACTTGCAGCATTGATTTCCAGAAGAAAAAAAATATATATGACAAAATGGATGTATTTTTAAACAATTAAGTCTTTTGGTTGGTTGTGCTTTTGGTTTTATTTTTAGTTTTACTTTTCATTTTCTCTCCTCTTAGAATGTTTCTAAATGCTACTGGAAGTACTGTCCTTCTCATAGTCATTGACACTCCAGAGTAACTGTGAGAGAAGACATACATTCTCAATCAGTTGAAAATAATTGTGTGGAAAAGAAAACATTCTGCTGCTTCTGGACCCAATCAAATCAGTAATGGTTTCTGAGAAAGAAGAAACTTTATTTAACTTTCATTCATGTAAAGAATGAGATAATAGAAGATTTCAATGGTAGAATAGCACCATACAGCATACATAAGGCCTTGTTGGGTTCATTACATAAGGTAAAAACTCTCTTAAATTGTATTCTTCCTCCAGGCTTCACATACATTTTTTTTTTTTTTTAATGGAGTGAAACAGTATCTGGAGGGATTTTAACCCCAGTATGACTTTTTCTTTTGAATGGCAGCTCTGATCTTGGAGCATTTTCTATAATTCTTCCCTATCTTTAATGAGGTAAAATTTTCCTTTACAACAGATACCTGGGCTCTGACCATCAAACTTAAATCATTATTTCTTAATCAGACCAAGAAAAACAAAAACAACCAATGAAATGGATGTGTTATTTCTTTTTGGTATTCTCTGGGCCCACAACCTTTGTGTGGTTTTCAGTTTTAATTGAAATTCTGTAACAGTAGAGTACAAAGGCAGAGTGGATCTCAGCCAGTGTACTGCAGCAACAGCAGCAGCACTGCCAGAGAGGTGTGGTTGTTTGACAAAGAAAAATGTTCCTTTGCTTTTTATAGCACACCATTGTTACCAGCTTCTCTTTTATTGCAGTGGGAAAGATAGCCGCCACTTTAGTGTTCAAACGCTGTGCCCACCAGAATCCCTTCTCAGCTGTTCATACCTTTCCAAATTACATTCCTCCCAAGCTGAGACCATTCACCTTCGCTCTCCACACAGACACAACTCATTTGAGAAAGCTTGCATTAACAAAGAAATATCATTATATTAAAAACTGGAAAAAATATAAAGCTGTAGACATTCAAACAAGTTAGAGAGGAGAGTTTTGAAAAGTGATGACTAGAATTTACTCTAACTTGACTTATTTCACCTTGGATATGTTTAACATTGATTTTTATTCAAGACATGCTAATATTTAAATGATATATGATCTATATACACGTATGAGCAATAGGAAAAGAATGAAGAAGGAAATTAGATCTTTAAGGAAATTTTTGCGTGACTCAACATTACCAAGAGGCATGAAAGACTTCTTAGCAAGGTTTATTAGCTTTTACACGCAGTTCTTGTACTTCATTTTAAAATGTCCACTCTCTCATTCTGATTCAGTTACAAACAGTACTAAATCGATTATAAACATGTTGTATTCACAAAGCATCACTTTTATAAAATAAATAAATCATTTTCATTATTTATTTAATTAGTATGATACTGTCACTGACAAATTATGTTTTGCTCATCATCAAACCTTCCCAGAAAAATAAAATCTGTGGTACAATGACATCTATACTACAGAATTTAGCTTAGGTCTGGCAATAAGTAATTATGCTTGTTCATACACCTGAATGATATGGCCAAAGCTAACATGCATTTGATGTTTCATGTGGCTGAAGTAATGTCACATAGAAACTTCACAAAGCTTTAGAGTTTACTGACCCCTCCTCAAGTCAAAAAGATTCTGAAAAGATCCACAGTAATATTTCTGCTGTATGTATCTCTCGTACATTTATGTGACAGAAGTTCAAGAAAGCTTTTGAGTTCATAGAATGTAATTTTTGTTAATGCCAGTTTTATGAAGGTGATTTGAATAAAGGTTGTTTTTATTGCATTTGATATATTTTTGTGGTGGTTAGATGCTAACTATGCACTTGAATTTGAAATGGTAAACACAAAATTTCACACTGAGGATGAATAGTTCAGTTTTCAAGTTGCTGGCAAGATAAGAATTAGTGGATTGCTGTCAAATGTTTTTTATCTTATTAGTCAAAATAACAGAGTTCCAAAGATATAAACAGATTGTAAAGCAGACATTTACCTTCTTACCATTTCCTTCACATTTTCAAATGTCCTTGCAAATCTGTCCAATTGAACTAGAGATTTCTGTTGTTGATTTTTTTTTTTTTTTCTCTTTATAAGCTGGTACTTTGTAAGTGAAAGAAAAAAATACCCTTAGTTTATGCATCTATATCTAGAAATCCTTCACTTGGGCCACATTCTATAATAAATTAGTTAGAAAAGCAAAACAGGCATATATTTTCACATTTTTTGGCATGTAAAGCTCCAGACAATATGTTCTACCTCTTGTAAGATATTTGAGTTTAGGCATCTTCATGGCCATAGCTGATACACTGTTGTTTTCATTAATGAAGAAAAACTTTTCGCTCTTTCCAGTTACCCTTTTTGTCCCTAAAATTCCTCTTCCTGAAGTGACATTCTGTGAAGATATTCTGCTACCGAACTATTCCTTCTTTTTAATGAAGATAATTTCCTGTCACAAACATCGAGTGAACCACAGAGGAAAGATTCCCTCCTGAATGTGCTGTTTAAAAATAGAGAAGACCCTGTGGGAGAAGGGAGAGTAGTAGGTGGCTATCTTGGCCACAGTGATTATGAATTAATTGAGTTTAAAACTTTTGATATAGGAAGACATATAGTGCCAGTCTCTTCTCTGTTGTAACTGAAGCATGGGAACCATACAGAGGGAACTTGGATCTGGCAAGCTTCAAGATCCTTTAGGATTTTTGAGGAGGAAAAATAATTTTATTGGTGTTCATCAACATAAACACTCAAAATTGCACCTGCCTTTCCTGTTGCAGTATAATATCTGAAGAGGGGTGTATGTTTAGGAAGGAGTCACCCTGAATTCTGAATTGCTTGTCTAACTCATCAGATAGATCATAGATGTTCTGAATTTCCATGTTTTGCCCACTTACATAGTGTGAAAAATGTTCTAATCACAGCAGAATGCATATGGCAAGCAGCTGTGAGTGATGGGGGCCAGAAACAAGATTTTGTGCTGCAAGTTAGCTGCAGAAGCTTTGACTGCCTTCATTAAACATTCTCTTCTAAGGGTTTTACGCACTGACAGAAATAGTTAGAAAATATATGTTGTACTCTGCTGAAAGAAATAGGGAAATATATCTGTACAGACCACATAGGGGAACAGATAGCATCACAGACTGAATTTTGACACTTTTAATACCTGTTAGATTCAAATGCACCTGACAGTGATACTGCAATGGGCAAAATTGACACAGTGTCTTATACACTGCCACTGATAGAAAATTTCACTGCACTCAATTGTCGCATTAATTAGTATTTTGCCAGTGCTTATTGCAATGTATCTAAACTGGAAAACAGAAAAGCTTCTTGAAAGAAGAGGGAACTATTCTACTGAAAGACGTGACTCTATCATGTTGTGAAACTTGCAGTTTTTTAAGAGCTATGGTTGCCTTACTTTGTATTAGTTGGGCTATTTACACGAAAACAACATTTGTGTACTTTCAGAGTTCATCCACTGCTTGTTCTCTGTCTGAAGTCAATATAATACCATTTGTGAGATTTTAATCACCTCTACTCCAAACAATTATGAAATTATAAACAGAAGATTATGGCTTCAAGTGGGATTTAAGTGGCAGAAACTCATACTCATAAAAATAAAAATCCCATTACCATGCAAATTCTTCTATTAATGAAGAGAATGAAGTGATAAATAATGTCAAAAATCTAAATTTGAGCATCTTAATCATAGACAACAGCAGGTCTTTCAGACATGGTAATGGTAGTTAAAATAATTTTATAATAAAAACATAATACTAACAATTATATTTTCATTATTGTATCTGATATGTATGCTTTTCTATTAGCAGGACTTTTATTTGTTTGAAAAACAGAATCTTAACAGATTCGATCTTTTTTTTTTAAGATAATTTTATCATTTTCTGTAGCTAGAAAGTGCTTTTCACACCACGTTCATGGCATTTACATCCAAGATAAGCAGAGCATCCATTATGTATACTTCATTTTCTCCCTCCTTCCAATTTAACAGAGCTGAGGAAGTCAGCAGCAAGCCTGAAATGTTCAACTTCAGAAAAACCAAGAGAAGTGACCAGCCAGCTTACATATGTGCAAAATCCTTCAGAACAGCATAAGTCCTACCTGAATGTACCTCTTCACCTCTGCTATTGATAGCAGAGAAAGGCTCTCTGTTACACTATTGCCTTTTTAGTCCTAAGGCAGGACGTAAGCAAAAAAAAACATTTGACATCAGCTTACCCTCTCAAACAATTAAATCATCATCAGATGTATTTCTCCCTATTTCAGTACTTCTACTCATAAGGAGAAGTTGAGTGTCTTCTGCTTCACATGTCTGTGCAGAGTTCATCACTACCACTCTCTCCTGATTGATACCTGCTCAGCAACACTGGCCAGCTGAGTAATTACACTGCTCAGAAACACTTGTGCTCATCTACGATACGAGTTTGTGTTGACCTGTGAATCCCTGGCAAATCATGACATACCTACTTGAAAAATTGTTCCATTCCCAGTATGCTCTCTGAACTGCACCTATGATAAGGAGGTATTTTTTCCCCAGCTTTGCTGAATTGCATGTATTGTTTAGGGACTTTTACACAAATCTCCTCTGAAATTGCTTTATATATATATATGTAGCATGCTTTATTTCCAGCAGCAAACAAGTGGCCTGAGAGACCATTTCGGAGGTCATATTCACTGCTGGTGTAACAACAGGAAAGCACAAGCAGCTGGATGCACTTCAGGCATTGGAATGGGCAGGTCAGGGAAGTGATACAGTCCCCATCTTTGGAGATACTTGAGAAACATGAAGCTGTGGCTCTAAGGGTAACATTTAGTGATTGGACTCAGTACGTCAGGTTGATATTTAAACCAGATGATCTTGAAGGTCTTTCCAACCTCAATGATTCTCTGGTTTTAAAGCCACTATGTCTGAAAGAGGTGATCTGGTTCAGCAGAAGTGACTCAGCTCAGGACTGTAGTGTAGACTGTTTTCTAAAACTGTAATAAAGGTGAAGTCACTAAGAGAAACACAATTTAATCTCAATTCTCCATCTCAGCAGATAATGTTTTGACCGCTGAAGTCCTGCTATGTGCAAAATTGCCTGAAAGATAAAGTGTCCATAAAACGGAATGGAGATGAAAATAAGGATTAGTCAGTCATTACTCACTTTAAGCAACTTGATTACTTACGATGAATAGAAAATGATTTATATTTGTTAGGCAACAGACTTTTTGTATATTTATTCTGCTAATTGAAGTTTCAATTACTTTAAAGATGTACCATGTGACAAGTGCAACACAGCCTTCATAACCAGCTTCTAAATGCTGATGGCCATGGAGTGAAATGTTTCACGTCAAAGCACTAGCATAAGATACACTATGACTTGATTTGGTAATTAGTGCTTACTACCTTGCTTGAAGTCCCATCCTCTAACACAAGTAAATACATAAAGATTCAAATGCTTTGTTTATTTTGTTGCTGTTGTTTTTCATTAAAAAAAAAAAAAAAAAAAAAAAAAGTTTTGTGTTGCAGGGAAAATCTTGACTAAGTTACTGAGTTGTTTTTTAAAAATCCCTGCAATCTAACAAAATAGAATTAATGTACAAAATCTCATGAAGGGAAGGAAGACTTTTATCTCCAAAGATTATTCAGAATGCTGACCTGAGGACTTCAGTCTCACCTGAAAATAAATGTGGTGTTTTTGTTGTTGTTGTTTTTTGTTTTTTTTGTTTTGTTTTGTTTTGTTTTTTTTTTTGTTTTTTTTTTTTTTTGTGCACGTGTGTGTGTGTGTGTGTGTGTGGAATTTCACCAGATTATTTTCTGCACAAGATTTGCCTTCAATTTGACATATTTTACAGACTTTAACTAAACAAAACCATTTCTAAATGTCACTGTATGGCAAAAAAGGCAATAACAGTGGCTTAAAATGAGATACAGGCACTACAGAACAGCAGCAGATACAAAGGAAGGAAAAAAGGAAGGAAAGTTGGTTAAGCCCCCTTCCAACAACCAGTAACAGCTCAAGAGAAAAGCACTCACCACCTTGGCTGCTAACCATTAAGTGAGGGAGAGGAGGTGTGGATCTAGGCTCCACCTCCTTCCAGTCACTCAGGTGCATTTCTTGCATTTCTTGCACCTGAGTTCCCTGGGTTATCACTTGGTGCTCAACCTGTCATTCAGGCTGTGACCTGGCAATTCCTCTGCAGTGTATTTGAAAGCACATTCAATTGCAGCATGTAAAGTCTTAATCCATAGACAAAGTGTCCATACACTTGTATCCTATTGTGCTTTCTTGGAAGACTACCAAGAAGTTTAATGATTGTCACTTACATCTTATATATCCTCTCCATAAATCTCTGTAAAAGTAGTGCTAATAGCCAGAAGATGCAACTATTCCAGCTTTGGTCATAGTAAAAACAATGTTTTTTATATTTTTGTTGCACAAACTTGTAATCAAATAATAACTCTTATGGGTTGGGATTGTTTAAGTCTATAGACCATGTGAGAAAATCAGCTTTAAAAATATTCTTCCTTGATTGCCCTTTCTGAGTACAAAGAATTGCACTCTGAATGTACAGAAATCAGGAAGCTAAACAAAATATATTATTATTCAATTGTTGATTAGTCTATTCATAAGTCTACAGTATGAATTTTGGGACCTAACTCAATACGACACTTAATTTGACATATAACAATACTGCTTACCTTTCTGTCAAAATAAAATGCTAAGGTATTTGTCATTTTTTTGGTTGGTAGGTTGGTTGTGTGTTTTAGTTTTTAGATTTAAACATCAGATAGATGCTTCCAGCTCTGCTTGAGATACAGAAGCATAAAACGTGCACACACATTTTACCAGCTTTCTTTCCCTAGTGCTCTCTGTAGAAATAATTGAAGATAGAATATATGCACATTTTGCTTAGAAAGATTGTTAATGTTTTCATTCAGTTTACCATTTAGAATTAAATATATATATGCACATACATATACAAGAACAGGCTGCTACTTCTAAATATAATGATAGTGAATTCTAGCATTCCCTAATCTCAGTCATTTTTACCATTACTGCTTAATTTTCTTTTCCAAGACCATATAGTATATAAGCTGTGTTTTTAATAATTTTATTGAGTCCTAAATACCAGCATGACATTTTAATGAGAACTAAAGGAGTAAAGAGACAGCAGGCCAAGCATTTTCTCTGAAACACTTACCAATTTGGGATAGACAGTAATGGAAATTATATACATTTCACCCCTTTGCTGGATACTATTGCAACCTGCAAATGCTACACTGTAATTGTAAAGCAATAGACTTCTATCATTCTCTGCTGTGGGAAACAATCAGTGCACTATAACAGACATACTTCTCTATTATCCCTGTTTAGTGTCTCCAGCCAAAAAGCAGCAGCAGCAGTTCATCCTTGGTCAGATCTCAGCTGGGACTGTGTAATTACCATTGTGACAGATCAGAGGCAATTAATTTTGATTCTCTTGCTTTAAAAAGCAGTAACAAAAAGGGAGGGGTGGGCTGGTAAGGTTTTTAATGTCAGAATACAATCCTACGCAGAGTTTACACAATTAGAATAAGAAAATGTCAAGCAAGAGAAAAGTTAAAATAACACTACCTCAGCTTGTTTACAGTGGCAGAGCACTATGGGAACGACACCAATTTATACAGTCTAAAGATCTATTACAGGTTTCCTGCGGCTCAGGCACTGCTATTATGAAACTTTTTTCATTACTGAAGTAATCACAAATTACTCTCTTTTCTACTTTAGGAAGATTCGATGCTTGATTGTTATTATTCAGATCTCATATTCAGAGATGGTGATACTGCTTTGGATGTGTAAGCCACCATCGTTATCTTTCCTCAAGGTGTTTACACAGATTCCCAATCACAGTGGTTTCACCCTAAGAAAATAGACTTCTGAGTAGCAAGATCAACCTATGAGAGATTTTTCCTGCATGTTTCTAAGCATTTTATTTTCAAAATAAGGAATCAATCACATCATTAAATCTTACTACAAAGTCTGCCATCACATACCTAATCCACATGTATTAGTTGCAAAATAATTTGGACAATATGTAAGTTACATGTAAGTTACATCCTTTCACATGTACACTGAACTTCACAAGAAATAGAAGAAGACGGAAGGAAGGAAGGAAGGAAGGAAGGAAGGAAGGAAGGAAGGAAGGAAGGAAGGAAGGAAAAATGATGTTTGTGAACAAGAGCTGGTATACAGAAGGTAACTTGTAATATACATTAAGACTGTTGAAGAAGTTGTCAGCAATAAACATCACATCAGTTTTTTTGTCTGTCCTTGGTAAGCAGAGAAATAAAGCCTCCTTGAAAAATAGTGTAGAGTTTGCCTTGCTCTTTTTTAAAAGCTATATCTAAAAAACAAACAAAACAAAACAAAACAAAACAAAAAAAAAAGAGGATATGCTGTACAGGTAAGTGAACAGTAGGTTTGTTAGCCATTTTGAAAGGAAGAGAGATTCTGAAATATGTGATGGAATCTAGCATATTATGTTCTAACACCCTTTGAAAAAAATGAAGTCCTTAATTTGACAGCAAAAGTATATGCTACTTCTGACCCATTGTGATGCTCTTGAAAAAGAGACTGCAATAAAAATGATGTACACACTTGGCTAAATGATCCATTTCTATTCAGATAACAAAACTCTCTTAACATCTAAAAATGTTATCTCATCTCTTTGAAACTGAATGGGATTGTCAATAGACTCTTGCATGGGTGAATTGACTCAGGCTATTTCAGAAAAGGTTCATGAGGGAACTGCAGATAAATATGTACAAGATATGAGATAGGATTAGATTACATTTTGTCTGCTATATTATACAAATAATCAATTCATTTATTTTTCCCAAATTTTATTTTAGGTTTTGATTTTTGCTTTGATTTGATATGGATTTTAATACTATCTGAAGGCTATTATATTCTTGTGTGGATTCTCATACACTAAAATTTCAGGCTTCAGGTTTTTTAACATCCAGTATAGGGAGTCATGTACTTTTCTCCCAGATATCACCTAGAGAAGGCAAATAACCAAATGCATACTGGTCAGATATCCAGTAACAACTTATCAGAAGGCTCTTATTTTGTGTTTCCCCCATTATGGAGATAATCATGTTAGCAGCAGCAGAACAGAATTGTTATCATCTTTCACTTTGATAACCCAGGTGTTACACTGGTACCTATGTCTATCATGTAGGAGGCTACAGTAAGAGAGGAGTTACACCATAGTGTTGTGGTCAGGAAATGAATACACTGGACAGGGACAGCACAAGGAAAAAGATATCTTCCCCACTCATGATCTTGTTCCTCTCCTGCCATGCAATTATCCACTCACCCATTACACAGTCCGGAAAATGCTCAACAGATGACAAATATGCGTGGAAGTCCTTTTCTTAAACACTGGCATACAGTTTTAACACAAGAGGCAGTGCATCAACTGCATCAAGATTTCAGAAATCTAGGAGTATTGAAAAAAACAATGGTTCTTGCAATCTTATGTTTAAGCTATGCAGTGTAATATTATACATGCAATATAAATGGAAAGTGTAAGTTGAACCAAATATCAAGGCCTTAAATTCATTAGTGTTGGTGCTCCACTCAAAACATCTGTTTTACATTGGCATAACACCACTAAGATTTCATTAGAGCATATTCCTATGCAGCAAAGTAGAGAGGAATATATTCTAAGTGCTTATTCCTAGCCCGGGCCAAAGGCAGGAGGAAGGTTTTGGGGGCCACTGAGTGTATAGTAACAACTATCAGGAAATTATCCCTTGTATGAATGTTGACTTTTCAATGCTTTTTTTCTTATTTTCTTTTCTTCCAATGAAGGTTAATACACATTCAAAACAAGCATACTGGATTAAAGAAACCAGAAGTTATATATATATATATATAACTTCTATACTATACTAAAACTATACTATACTCTATACTATACTCTAACTATACTAAAATATATATATATATAACTATATATTATATATAGTATATATATATATAACATATATATTATATATAACATATATATTATATATATATATATATTCCTTGCACATATTAACCTGAGCAATCATTAGTCTAATAGGCAGGAGTGGTATGGAAGTAGATCGAGGCAGACTGGTTTACCCTGCATTCCTCGTACATCTGTGTAAGCGATTTCATATCTTTTTAATTGCTTCAGTTCAAATTCTGATTTACATAGTACACCAGGAGTTTGCACTCTAACATGTGTCATTTGTGTACAAGAGCTCTATGGATCTTGGCAGAAATACTGAAGACCCAAAGGCACAAATACATTTATAATATGTTCTGTCCTTCTTTTCCTGGAGCAGCACATTCAATACTGATAATATGGCTAAATACCAGCCTACCAAGGAGGGAACTTGCTTAACAGCTTGGATTCTGGTTTCATAAATCAGCTTTCACTGCACTGGTTTGCTTCTGTGGCTGTCAGCTTTCTGGCTTGCAAATGAAGATGTTAGAAGTGCTTATTCCTTAAAGAATACCCAACGGTACGAAATCTCACATATAAAGTCAAAACACAAAATCTGATATCCATATAGAATAACGTATTTTGGTAATAAGAGCTTCTTTAAACTAAAGTACCTATCTTTTTCCATTCTTTATACACAGAATGTACAATAACATGGCACTAAAAAGAAATCAGACTTCTAGTCAAAATTAAGATCACACCGATTTTATGAACAATCTGACCATAATTTCAGTTATGTCATCTGGGTCCTTTCAAACTTTTTACTAACTCAGGTTTGAGTGACATATTTAAGTTGCTTCTTTTTTTAATGAATAAAAGCCACTCTAAAAACCTTGCCTCATGGCAGCATATACTGCAAAAACTATCAATCAAACAAAAATCACACCTTTCAAATCTGAACATTAGCTCAGTAAGAGGTGTGGAGAAGGGCAAGCTTGTTGCTGTGTAAGTAACTGGTTATTTTACTACCATTCAATTTCACATTTTAAACAGTCAAGGTAAACCAATTTATTTATTTATAGGTAATACGACTGTTAAGAAACTGCAACACTCCGGTTTTCTGTTGTTTAGGGGATTCTGCTGCTGTTGTTTTTTGAAATATGAATGCTTTGTTTATAAATCAAAAAAGAAGTTTGCTGGCATCAGATATCTATTTAAAAATTCCTGTGTGGTCTACTTTACTTTTTGCCATACAGATTGTTTTCCAAATATAATAAGATGAAACATCTTTCTGCACTTAAAATATACTACTGTATTCAAACTACACCATTACTGTATAATATCCCTTGTATGTATAATAACATGTATAATGTATATATGTATAATATGTTTAATATCTTAAATAATAATTTTTAAAAATGCTGGAAATCATTTTTTTCTACTCTAGATTTTAAACCTTGGGATGTATTCTATGCAAAAATCAATATCAATAACAAAGTCCTCACCAGTTATACAACCGTTTGCATATTTATCTTCCTCGACATCAGAATTTTGCCTGTGAATTATGAATTCAACTCTGTTGTTTATGTATTGGCAATATAATCTTTAATTAGGTAATAACCTAATATTTTTTCAACACAATACACAAGATGATTGGTTCTCGCTTCATGAACAGTTAATCAATACTTCTTGTTTTCCTCCTATTTATTGCATAGTTCTGACCTTATTTATTCCAGAGTCTCTTCACTCAGAGGGATAATATTTATTACTCAATAGATTTTTTTGTGATATTGCTGTCACCACAGTAGGATAAAAGGGTAAATAATTCATCTTTGAAGTATTCCAAGCAGATAAAATATTTGGAAAATTAAGACTTAGGAGAACAAATGCTTTCTATTAGGGCATGGAATTAGTAACATTGATAAGATTTTCATAGAATTTGCTATTTTTGTAGCATTTCACCAAAGCAGCTCAGATGGACAACAGTTTAGATTCAAAAGGAAAGACCATCATTGTAAAGGTATTTACTCTTCTGGAAGATGGGAAATATGAGTGGAACCTACCCAGATCATGTGGAAACAGTTCTAATTCCTTGACCGTCACACACACGCACAAAAATGACATAACCATCATCTTTGTTTGAAGAAGAAAAGTCTGACCTTCAAAATCAAAGCTTGTTCAAGGCAGCTACAGTGATATAAATAGTAGATAAGTACATGTTGAACATAAAATAAAATCTTAAGTGGAAGCTATGAGGAAAACCACAGTCTTCCAAATTTAAGATGTTAGGTTTCAGAATTTTTACCTCTTGTCTGAGACTGTTAAGGACTGTCTCAAGTCAACATGAGACTATAAACATCACTTTGTGGACAGTTTTACATTTGAAAGCATTTATTTGGAGCTGTTTGCCTTCGAAAGGGAGTGCTCGATAGTGTTAACTGGCTGAAGACTTGGCCTGTAAGCAAATAACTCCAGCTTGATAGGTGAGACTGGGAGATGATAGCATTGTATCCTGTGAAAACGGGACACAACCTGGCTTCTCCTTGCTTCCTCTTATCTGCTGATTTAAATTTGCAAGGCCTGGAAGACAGGAACAAAGGAGCTGAGATCCCAAAGCCAGAAGCTGACACTCCAAAGAGAAGTGACTCGATCCATTTGGACTGTAACAGTTCATGCTGTAGTTTCTAACCATCAACAATAACACAACCTCCTACGACCCTTCACTACTAAGATCAGCAACTGACACCAAGAATCGTTTGATCTAGGAATGGTGATTCACTTTGCTTTGCTATCTGTCTCTCCCCATTTTCTATATTTTCTCTTTATCTTTTATTATTTTACTCTTAGTAGTAGATGTTGCCTATTTTTTTTTTTTATTTTTTTTTTTAGCTGTGAAGCTTATTAATCATAATTCTCCAGTTTTACCTCCCAGGAGTCGTTGTTAATTGCTAGGAAAGCTCTTAGTAAATTAACGTGTATTATTCCTCCAAGTCTGGGATGACTTCATTGCAGTAGCAACCCTTTGCTGACTAAGGGAGATCAGGAGATAGAAAAAGATTCACCTTCCTTGAAACTAAATGAGTGGGACAAGATGCCTCTTTATGGAAGCTTTAGGATAAAAGCAATGAAAGAATTAACCTGACTACAACAGAAGGCTAGCTCTTGATACTGTACAACAGAAAGTATAAACCAAATAATTGTTTTTTCCATCAGTAAATGAATGATTTAAATTCATTAAAGTCCACTGTGAAACAGATGAGACACTGATATATACATAAGACTTTCTTCCGCTGAAATGAAGAGCACAACACCTTCATTAAGAGCCACACATAGTGGGAATATACAGTTTCCTTAACTGTGTCTACAAAGTTCCTAGTTATCTTTACATCAGCTTTGAGAAAATACAGTTTTTGGCCTCCTGTCCTGAACGAAGGGCATTTCTTCATCACATGGAGAAACCTGGAAAATAAAAGAAAGTGTTAATTAGAGCTGCACTGAGAATTTCAGCTCATTATTTGTAACTTTCAAATTTTGAAATGGATATATAAGAAGGTTGAAACGTTTTTTAAAGCTGTAATGTTTGTTACTACCCTACCTTTCATGTTTCTCATTTTATTCGGAAATTTAAATATGGGATTTTCAGAAGACAAATGTCAGGGTTTTTATGTGCCTCATTTATTTTGCAATGACCTCTAAAAGGCCACCAAAAATCTTTATCCAACAAACAGTGACCAAAAAGCTATGGGAAGTAAAAGTGTCCACTGAAGTCCTCAGAAGATTTTAATCCTTATTTTAGCAGCTCTAGTCACTGTGACATTCTCTTAGGACAAAAATTTAGGTTCCCACATAGGCAACAAGAAGTATGTCATATTGATTTTCAGGAGCAAAGCAGGAGTAAATGAAGGTTTAGAAAGAGAATAAATTCATATATAACCATGTACAATGCATAAAGTACTTCCAGATTTTCTTCCAGAGCTTCTATAGATCATCATCTCCACAGTATGTTAAACATACAGCTTTGAGTTACAGGGATGCACAGGGAGGATAGAAGCAATGAACCTACAGTTTATGCACAGGTTATCTTTAATTTAGAGAGAAATCAACAAAATATATGGAATTTTGCCCTGACGACTGAAGTCTGAAAACAAAGCAAAAAAAAAAGACGACAACAACAAGTTGTGGTCAAACAAGTACACTTTCTTTCTCTTTATTCTCACAACTTGACAAACTGAAGAAAATTAAAGACAGGAAATGTCTGTCTTACTTTCTTTCCTTTTTTTTTTTTTTTCTTCTTTCTTTTTTTTTCTTTTTTTTTCTTTTCTTTTTTTTTCTTTTTTCTTTTTTTTTCTATAAAAGGGAAAAGTGAAAGCCCAATAACACATAGCTTGGGGAATGATGCCTGAGTTGTTGCTACACTGCACATATTCTTATAGCCTTCTAAATCGTAAAATGTTAACAGCAAAACTAAATCTTGACATGTTGATAGCTAAAACCATACTGCAATATGGCACATCAATTGCCTGTTATGTTTCTGAGGACCAAAAAATATTCTCTTCTGTACCATTAACATAAATCAAACTGGCTAAATCATTTTAATACTCCAGGTGCCTTTTTTTTTTCCTCAGAAGGCACAATGGTTGATGTCAGTGCTGGTGATGCGGGGGAAGGAGGGAGAGTGGGGGAAGGGAAATCACATAAACTGTAGATTTGCAGAAGTGTTCTGTAGACAAATCAAACTCAATAAGCTTGTCAGATGAACACTTCACATTAAACAAAATAATAACCTGTCATATGATTTTAAACAACTTCTTTTTTTCTAGTTTCTTCTTCCTTTTTTTTTCTTTTCTTCAGGTTTCAGAAGAGTAATGTGAGGTTGTTAGCACAGTATCACAGCTGCATTTCTCAAACCCAGAGCAAACATTTAAAATCCTTCGTGCCCTTGGTCCTTGCCAGATGTTGATTTTGACTGGAGAAAAAGTACAAAGTTTTTTCAAAACCTCAGAATGAGTGAAATGTAACTAATACAAACCACACAAATAAATGAAAATAAAATCTCTAATTCTGTATGTCTGGAAAATTACTGCGTATAGGTAACATTTCCTGATGCTATAGAAATAGATGTATTAAATTAAAATAAATAGGACAAAAGCCACAATATACCCACTTAATTTTTGCCTGCTTTGGATATTTGGAGGTCTAAACTTCATGCCTTAACTAAACAAGGTAGAGCATCACCATCCTCTCTGCTAACTGCCTCTACTCAGTGAAGGAATGAAGCTCATAAAATCTCAGGGTTCATTCAAGGTAATCTGACTATGAACTTGTGTTGTTTTGGTTTTTTTTTCATAAGAAATTCTGTTTCATGAGCTGCCTCAATTTCAAACCACTAAAACTGTAATTAATAGTAATGGAGTGACTAGACCTCATTTGTCTGATGAGTGCACATTCCACCTGGTGCCCATTCTTATACTAAGGCTTGCTGCTGTGCTCAAACATGATTATATGTGTTGGCAGTTGAGAGATACAGGTTCATTTCTGCAATTGTTTACATATAATCTTGATGTCTGTTTCAGCACCTGTGCCTCAGTTACTTTTGACTTTAGGAAAGCTGAGGAAGAAACAAAACAAAACAAAAGAAAACAAAGCAAAAACAAAACAAAACAAATGCTATGAAAATCTCTTTTCTGTTTTTTTTTTCTTTGTTTGATCTGGCTGTTGCCTTCAGGAAATTAGGTTCTGATTCTGTTCATATTGATTTTAATGGCAAACTTCCCGTTAAATTCAGTGGTTGAGGATCACAGCTTAATAAGTGTAATTCTTTGAGTTTGTTCTTGGTACAGCAAATAGTTTTATTTATATTGTAGTCTTGCAGTATTCAGGTTATAGTCAGTATAGCATTAAATGAAACTCAGTAAATGTTTAACTACATTCAGAGAGACTCAGAGCAGGATTTTGGTAATAAGATACTATTACAGAAACAGTGCATATTTTTTACATAAGAGAGAAATGAGATAGAGAACTATTTGTTGAAAGAGTACCTCAAATCCTCAATCTCTCTTGTCTATATATTGCATTTATAATTGACAGCTCATTAACAGCTCATTACAGATACTGAATATTACACAAACAGTTGCAGTTCAGAGAAGGACACAAAAACTGAATTCATGAAAAGGAAAATAGGGTGATATTTTTCGGTTGAAGACTATGACTTTATTGATAGCATTTAGGTTTTTTAATCTGCATTTAAACTGCAGTAAGCAGATCTAGTGATAACAACCACTTCTCAGCATCTATGAAAAACGTCCATGTTTTATATAGACAATAAACCAGCTGTATAATCAAGCAGTGCCTCCTTTCCACAGACTAACAGGTTTAGAAATTACAAACTAGTCAAATTCCACTGGGGTGAAAATAAACAGGAATTCAGTAACTGACTTTGTATCATTTCTGGAATGATCCCATTAGTCCTTGTAAAGCAGCCTAGGAAATACTTTGTTACTGCTTTGTAACAGACATTTCGCAGAGTTACAGGGATACCCAGCACTCTGCAACTGTTTCTTAATGCAGATGAGAAAGCCAAGCAAATGATCGACAAAAAGAAAGAAGTAAGAAAACAAGGCTACCATTCAACATGCTTCTGATTTCAATTACCCATCAATTGCATTTTAATTGTTCAATTTCACAACATTCATTATTTTTTAGGTCCATCAGATCAGACATGTATTGATAGCCCCAGGAGATGAGGGCTAACACATCTTCCCCATATTCTAGTACCATTTCAGATGAGATGTTGATACAGCACATATACTGGCAGTCTCAAATGTAAGAGTTCCATAATCAGAACTGAATCAAGAACTCTTGTTACATAGGAACATTAATACTTCTGATTCAAAAGCCAGTTAATATAAATGTTATTTTTCTGCAGTAAAAATCCAGGAATTAGCTCAGAAAACACTGTGAATAGAAAATTGCATACGCTTATCTACAACCTAAGGAATTAGAAACTTGACAATTATGCGTTTTATATCTTAGAGATTCTTTTTATTTCATAATGACAAGATTTATTTGTACAACAAAAATTAAGAGTTGGTACATTTCTTTCTTTCTTACCTCAAGAAATCTTGTTTTCCTCTGTGCTACATTTCGTATACTGAGCTTCTATCCAGACAGAGTACTGCAGCTGTTTGAGTAAGCAGAATGGATAGTTTTTTCTTATGTATCAATTTCTGAACGGATTTAAGTTCCTTGGAAGGTGATTCTCCCAGATTTTAAGAGTTTCCCAGATTTTCCCTTTGTAGCTCTGTGCTATAGTGAAAAAGGCCAAAACTATTCTGGGCTGCATCAGAAAAGGAGTGGTCAGCAGGGTGAGGGAGGTGATTGTCCCCCTCTGCTCTGCCCTCATGAGACCCCATCTCAAACACTGCATCCAGGCCTTGGGCCCACAGCACAGGAGGGCTTTGAGAGTGTCTAGAGGAGGCCATGAAGATGATCAGAGGGCTGGAGTACCTCTTCTACAAAGGCAGGCTGAGGGAGCTGAACTTGTTCAGTCTGGAGCAGAGAAAGCTGCAAGGAAACCTCATTGCAGCCTTCTAGTACTTGAAAGAAGCTTATAAATGGGAGATAAATCAATTTTTTACACAGAATGATTATAATGGGGGAGATTTAGGTTAGGTAGTAGGTGAAATTTTTTCACTGAAAGGATGGTGAGCTTCCGGCACAGGTTGCCTTCAGGAGCTGTGATTATCTCATCCCCGGAGGTGCTCAAGGCCAGCTTAGATGTGGCCCTGTAGTCTTAAATCTATGAATTGTGCATATTCTGGCAAAATTAGATTAAAGATAACTCTGCTACTATATCAGATTAACTGAAAAAAAGATAGAAAGGCTCAAAACTAAAAGATCAGCTAAAACCAATGCCAATTATATTTAATTTGTTAATTTGTTGAAAAGAAGAATTTCTCTGCTCACTCTAAAATGTCCTTACAAGCAGATCTCTGTGCAGACATTTTTTATTTTTATTTTTATTTTTTTTTTTGGTTAATTAACGAAGGTCTTTCATCAAGTTTGCTTAGCTATTTTTGGTTTTCAAAATCAAATATTTTGAAATATTTTTTTTCCTGATACCTGCTACAGTTTGCAAGAAATTACCAGAGGAAGAAAAGAAAACTCAGATACTTTGCATTTTGAATAGAAATGACTCATTTTTCTCTACCTTTTCAAAGCTTTGCAAATCAGCAATACCCAAAGAAAAATTATTTTGATAGTGATGAAATAAGTATGTCTTCAAAGTCTTTACATCTAGTGTACTGGAAGTAGTCAGGGCAGTATTCTCATGTCATTGGTTTTTATGAAAGTTCACTCTACATCTTGTAACAAATGCAGAATGTGATACATTATTTCACAGGACTTTGTGTGTGTGTGTGTGTGTGTGTGAAAGAGGGAAGAGAGTGTAGGAAAGTACCTCCAAAACATCCTACACAAGATAAGTGATCTTGTAAATTTACAGAGCACAGATCCATCATCACAACTGCATCAAGATGCACTGAACCTGTTATATTATATCTTAAAGTTCAAGAAATTTTTCAAAAAAATAAAGTTTTCAGAATTCAGAAAAAAGAAAAATATTTTCTTCCTACATTCCTGAAGGAGGAAGAGGCGTGGCTTCTCTCATTTTTGTGTCACTGCAGAAGTGACATATTCATTCAGTTGATTTTAAACAACAAGTAAATCATGTTGGCAGTACTTTTTTCTTATAAACAGAATTTTCTGCTCTGCAAAAGCAGTCACCTCTCCCACAAGTTCCTGGCAATGAACATATCCTTCTCTAGTCTTTGGAAACTTGTATTTTTTTAATTAACCACCCAACAACTTCCAGCAAACTACATTCCTTCAAGGACTGAGTTGCCCCAGTGTATCTCCCCTCCTGCACTTTGTGTTATCACAATAACTAAATAGATAAATAAAACAAAATTGAATTAAAAATTGCCTAAGTTATACAACTGACAATGCAATTCAAAAAGACTCTTCATTCTCTTTTCCCTCACACATATACATTGCAAACAGATGTGATAACTTCATAGATATTTTAATTACCTCATATTTATGTCTCTTCATTCTAATCCCCCTCACACAAATACATTACAAACAGATGTGATAACTTTGAAGAAGCAGATTCTTTTCTCTAATCAATCATTTTTTTTTGGAATCAGAATTTTCCCTGGTAATAATTATATGATGTGATGCTGTTCTACCAGAAACGAAAGTAGCAAATGATATTTTCTTCACAAATACTGAGTCTCTACTGGATATTTTTAAGGAAATGAGTTTTGATCATTGGTTTATGTGATGACCACAAGGCTTTATACATTCATTTTTACAAACTCACTCTCAATATCATTGTTGCATTTTATTACTATACAGCCATGACTGAATTAGTAATCTTTATAGAAAGACATTAACAACAAAGCACTTAATTATATTTTTAATGCAATTAGAATAATCAAATGATTTCTTCTCTATTTGTTTCAATTAACCTGAGGAATTCAGTTCCTCACAACACAAATAAGTTCCTCTATTAAGAGTCTTGAAGAAGAAATTCTCTTTGAGGAGTTAGTGATCTTAAGCAAGCCAGATCTGTGGTAGTGGACCCCATAGTTGTGAGTCTTGAGAGACTTGTATGCTAGCATGAGTGACAACAGTGTAACCCTTTGCATATATAAATGTAGCAGAATATCCTGGATGTGCACTCTTTCTGGATACATATCACAGATACTTGCGGCTAGATATGTTCTAGTGGGAATTAAGAAAGATAACATTCTTATCTGTCAAGAGAAGATATATAGTAGACAGAAGGAGCCACAGTACGGGGGCAAATTGAACATCTCCACAGACAAGAATCCTGAATAGCGTGCCATAGCTATGCATCTCCCAGTGCTGCACCACAGTGAATTTCCCATCATCTGAAGAAACAAAAGATTTGCTTCCTGTCTACATCTCTGTTCCTGCTTTATACTGCATTCTACTTGTTACACCATTCTTGTTGAGATACAGAAAGAACTACAGACATTTTGGTCCTGATGCAGAGCAGTGCCTACAGAACTTGAAATTAATAATAACTAAAAACTGAACAATTAATGGCCAATTTTCAAACCCTTTCAATAAGCCTCCAAGTTTGGAAGCCATACATAGACACCTACAGCGACCTGGGCAGCCTATATAGAGCATAGGATGCAACTACAGGATATTAATCACATCCCTGAGGAAGACCAGGATTAAAGAAAGAAAAAGAGGTTGTCCCGATTCATTATTTGAACTAGTAAATTTCCGGATGGTCCTTTTTGGAGTGACAGGGAAGGGAATAGGGAAAGGGAAGACACATATACCAGATATTCATCAGGTCTTACATCTTCCTTTGAGGAGAACCTGTACCAAGGCTTTTGAAGGAAACTGAGTCCTACCTTTCCTAGTATTCTTCTTTTCTGACAGATACAAGATATTATTACAGACACAAAAAATACATATGTGATAGATTTTGGATTTAGTTGCAAATTTCCTGCAATTTCAGAATATGAAGGATCAAGACCCTTTTACCAAAATCACACTTGTGTTTATGAAAATGTCTTTTATTCCCTGATAAAGTGCTGTGAAACTCAGGAATACAGAAGCTAATGGTGAGCAATACTTCTCTATTGTCTCTAGGAAAGGATATTCAAACAAGTGCCCTTGCTTAAAATCTAGCATCAGATCAGAAATTTGATCTGTCTCATACAGCTTCTAGAGAAACTTCCGTAAGTTCTTTTGTCTGAGGAAACACTGAGCACATGCAGAACGTCTGGAAGAGAATCTACATTGTAGTCCTATTTTAATTCACAGACAGGTGCATAATACAAGACACTTTTAATTTTAATTTATTAAAGGCCAGGGGATCACCCTAGAAAAGTACGTGTGCACATGCATGGCAGTTTGTTTGAATACCCACAGTGTTCAGAGATTTTTTGATTTAGTAGCTGATGATTCAACCAGACCTCACGTATATTCCAGTAAATTAAGTGGCTCTGATGTATGCATTGCATTACCAAGTCATGCACACATAGGAGAAAAGTCTTAAAATACCATCAAGGAACTCCTCTGTAAGAGCTCCCACAATTTGACACCTAAAACTACAATAAAGGTCATAAAAAAGATCTGCAGAAATGAGTTTTACACATTTATTACTCCCACAAGTAGTTGATTCTTTGCTATTCCATGTCAATATTTGTATTTCAAGATCTGCATGCCTTCCTCTTTGTTAAGGTCATAAGACTGTAATTGTAGAGAGACCGTAGATTATTTTCTCCTGAAGATGCTCCATTTTTATTTTTGTTTTTATTCAGATAGTTAATCATAAACACTGTATTTTATTTCAAGGTAGAATATGTTTCCTGTTTTTTTTGTTTTTTGTTTTGTTGTTGTTGTTTTGTTTTGTTTTGTTTTGTTTTTTTACACCTCATTTCTTCTCTTCAAAGGAAACAAAAATCTTTTATCTTGTATATAAATCCCAGAACAAAAGATACACTGATGAACCTACAATGCTACTAAATATCCCTGCAAGTTCCAGTTTAAATTTTTTCACGTACAATGCATTTCTTAAGATTTTCCTTTAAAAGTCCAATTCTAGATTCAGAGAAGCAAGCTGTTGAGTCCAGAGTTAACAAAATAAGAACAAATTTTTGTTCAGTCATAATAAAAAATAAGGTAATCTTTCAACTATCATGGTGAAAAATAGAAGCTCCTTTGAGCTACAGACATGAGAGAAAGAATGGGTTGAAGGAGTTTGTCTTCTCTTTCCCATAATTTCCATTTTGCATCCTTCTTTCAGACTTCTACTAACCTGAAACTATTCTACTGCTAGGTTTTCCCTGGTGCTCATAGATGTTAATAAGTGCTCAGCACACTTCTCTGCTCTTTTTGCTTATTGAACAGCAATAACAGAAAAAGATGGATTACTTTTTATTTCAAATGGTAGTGTCTGCCTCAATCAAAATAGGTGACTTAATGCCTCCCTGGCCCACACTCACTTCTGCCTGTAGAACCAGTGACTGATTTCAGGAGCGCTCTACTATTTAGGAACACACAATTTGTACTGGCTGCAAGGCACTTACAGGTCATGCTTCAAAGAAAATTTCAAGGAAAATAATATCCTTAAATAAATCTAAACCTATAACTATTAAAGCTTTTGCAAATCACATTTCTTTAAGAATAATTAAAATTGTGAATAAATTCAGTTATTGAGGAAAAACTATATGTAGTAATATATATACCAAATATTTCTTTCAAAGCAATGAACCAAGAACTGCTATTTCTGGATCACTTGTTTTGCACATCAGCTGTTGACAGAAAGTGAAAAAATGTTAGAATTTTGCAATTTTTAAAGTAAATATTTGCTCCTTTTTTGATTGCTCAAATTAGAAGATAATATTTCCAGGAGTTGAGTTCTAACTACAGATAAGCTGTACTTAAGTGTCTTTCCATACCACTCAAGCAAACTTTCCTGAGAAGAGATTTGTTACCCTCAACTTTCTATGGATAGACATACAGTCCCACCACTCTAAGACTAGAAATCCTGGTGAAGATATCTTGTTTGCTGCTCACATTCAACTGATGGACAGACACATATCTGTGTTTATCATTAATAAATCTTTTCTTCCAAATCTTTGACAGCAGATGAATTGAAGTGACCCTGATCCAGCTTCTCCAAAACAATACATTACTTAAAAACAGAGAAAAGAGTTTAAACAAGTGGAAGGTACTTACTTCTGTTTTTTATTTCCTTTTGAACCTCAATAAATTCAGCTTTACTCTGCTACTTCTATCTCTAGGCTATTTGGGGATAGGTGAGTCAGGTTGCTCTGTTTTAACTTGCCAGTGTGCCTCTCAATCAGTTGTCATGTCCTGCCTGCACTGACAGCTCAATTAACCACCATTCTTCCCTCAAATCAGCGTCTGAAAAGCAGTAATGTTCTGCTTGGGGTATTGGGTAACTGGCAGAGGCAATTTCCAATTCAGAGCTTCCTTATTAGTTACCACAAAGACTTTGGACAATTTTCTAAGACTCTTTCATTGTTTTCTTCCATGTTTGTTTCCCTTTGCAGTCAGACAAGACAGGAACATTCAGGGAAAGTGAGGTGCATATGGTAATTGTTAATAATATGCACAGTTTCCACGTAATCCAAAGCAGTAGAAAGCAGATATTAGTAGAGGCAACAGCCTCATTCCCACATTGTTTCATGGTTTAACTGGTCACAAGAAATATACTTATTTAGAAGGATGTTTGAAGTGCAGTTTTGGATCTGCCCACACTATATGTATTCTTTCTGTGAATTCAGTAGTAATAGCCGTACCTAATAGATTTTACAAGAGTAGCTTTTCCATTAAATAAACACCAAATTGCTTCCAATAGCTGTAGATGGTCTACTTTCAAGATACTTTCTCTCGGGCAAACAGAAGTGAAACATTTCCCTACCTATCCACGCCTCTGAGCTTCAACTGCTTTGAGCATGTCTTCACTTTTCTTACTGTGTTACATCCAGTAGGTTTCACCTGCTGAGTCTCCAGAAGTTTCTCAAGAGAAGTACCAGTACCCTCATGCAAGTACTGTTTTAAAATGTGCTGGAGAAAGCACCTTGGAATGCAATGTAGACAATTAACTCTTAAACAGACGATGGACAAGATTATCAAATATAGTATGATCCATTTTACACTAAGCACTTCTTACACCAGTGACCATCGACCTGGTGTAGGGAACCTGCTTTGGCAGGGGGGTTGGACTCGATGATCTCTGGAGGTTCCTTCCAACCCCTACAATTCTGTGATTCTGTGATTCTGTGATACTCAGTTCAGGGAAATAGAAGCAGATAACTTAGCATAGCAAACTTTGGTGTTATTGTATTACAGGTTATGGCCATTGAGAACTTGTTATGTTCTCAGATCTCAAATACCATCCCTTTCTGTGTATTTGCTGTCCTGTAAGTGCTAAATTAAAGTAATTCACAGTCAGCAGAAGACTAGAACTATCCAGTGGTGCAAGCTTTCAGTTTCCACGCTTTTGTGCGCTTGTACAAGCTGTGGTGAATTTGGCTACTGTGAAACCAGGATGAGCACATATTAAGATATTTAGAGAATATGCATCATCCTAAGAATATAAAAAGCAATTGATTGCTTAGTGCAATCTGCAGTTACTTTTACTATACAAGCAGAGCTAAGAAACTCAGTTACGAAATGTGTTTAAAGGCTGGTTTGAAGAAAAACATTCTTATTGCACTGTAGTATTAGGCTACCACATGGCACTGCATGAGCTTTCTGTCACCCTAGAACCATCTGCAGATTTAAATGAGTCCAGAGCTTCTGGGAATACCCTTTTCTAGCAGAAAGAAGCCACCACTGTAAGAATCAGAGCTGGCTGACAAGGAATCCTATCTGCAAGTATTCAATTAGGAATGTGACATTACATTGACTGCCATAAAGAGATATTCTGATCAAGACTCCCACCAGATATTGCTGCTCAGGATTTCAGTAATAAGGACGTTATGCCTGCCTTCCTTTGTAATACCTTAGTCAAATCTGCAGACACGACAGGTGCCTACATGCAGTGCAACGTCCTCATTTGAGCAGCCTGCTTTGTTGAAGATGAAGCACTACAATAACAACAGTCACCCCAGCAACAATTCTGAATGAAAGCAGCCACTTGGCTTATTATTACACAATTTGGGCAACTTCGATGTTGTGCTTTGGTCATTTTATTTTACTTCCAGTTAAACAGAATGGTGCCACATGTTTGATGTTCAGAGAGAGAAAGGAAAAACTTTACACAAGCTAATATTTCTTAATTATACTTCATAGAGAAGAAAGCTTAGTTATGTGATTGTAAAATTAGTCACTAATAATATGAACAGTCATCACCATCATATCACTTCTGCAGTTTAACTGCTAGTGCAACTCCTAAAGTCTAAATAAATTCTATCATTCGACTTAAGATTTTTCAAAAACCCCATAGAGTATTTGTCGACTTTTCTAACTTAACAGTCTTCACTAGGAGAAGCAGATGATGTGGAAACTGGAAACAGATCTGACAGTGGCTCAAGGATTATGAAAGGAAAAATATGTCCGAAGGTTAAAAAAAATACCACTTCTGTAACTATACAGTGAACATCATTTTTAAATATTAACAGGTTCTACCACTATTCCAGTGCAGTGAGAGCATGCAACCGTGCTAAAACCTGTTGCTTGAGTTTGGACTAAAAAAAAAATCAAATAAGTTATAATGCCTTTATAAAATATTTGAAAATGCTATGATGTTATAAGCATTATGAGTGTGAAAATGAGGTGGAATATGCATATTAGGAACTGACAAGTGACTGAGTCCTTTCAACCAAGTACCATAACAACACTTTCTCCAGTTTGCTGATGTTTCCTTGCCATTCTGTTTAAGAGACAGACAGCAAGTTACTCAGTAATTTTCCTGCATAAATCACAGGAGAAAAAACAGAAAATACTACAAAACAAAAACAACAACAACAAAAACAATTTAAACAACATTTTCATTTTGCCAAACAGGGAAAGTTCACAACTGCCTCTAAACGCGCATGAGCATGCTTCTCTAAGCATCTTGACTTATTAATGGTTATTATGAGAATATGTCTATCCCGTTAAACTGAATATTACCCGGCCCTGAAATCAGTGTAATATTCTGGCCTCTTCCTATCTGTATCATCCTGGCTTGAACAGTCCACATTTTCCACTGACTCCCAGTGCCATCTTCAGAAGTAACTTTAAAGAGCATAAGGTGTATGAACACAGAATTCAAAGGGATTTTTTCTGACAATGTATCTGTGCTGAATATTTTCTTCCAGTTCCTGGACCCAAGTCCTAAGACCATTTAGTGTAATGCAATGAGTCTAGCCTGAAAGTCTCAGGTTTCTTAATGTTTATGCATTTAACACCAGTTCTCAGGCTTTAAGGAAGGAAAATATCTTATTAACATTGTCAGATTTTTTCCTTTATAAAGGCTGTAATAACCGAGTCTGAGCTGTTCTGTAAGACAACACTTTGGAACATCATGAACATCAAATTCCTCAGCTATCCATGTTGAACTGTGAGAAGGTTCCACTGATCCCTTCTCTTAACAGCTCAGCTCCCTCAGCCTGTCTTCATAGGGGAGGTGCTCCAGTCCTGTGATCATCTCTGTGGCTCTCCTATGCACCCTCTCCAACACCTCTCTGTCTTTCTTGTATTGGGGGCTCCAGCAGTGAAAGTAGACATATATAGGGATTTTCAATCAAGTTTCTCTGCTCATCTCATGATCAATATAACTGGAGGCATGAAGGAACCTGTAGCAACTTGATCACAGTTATAAATTAGACCAAATTTTTGTGTGTTACCTGTATTTGCTCTCAATCACAAGATATAAAGGTAGAACCTAGTCAGCAGTGGTATATGGAGCTCACAGAAGATGACACGCCTGCCTCTTCTGGATTTAAAATCCATGACTGTTAATGCAAACAAGCATAACTGCTCTTTCATCATCTATCTCACAAATTGTATAAATGGCTTGCCAAGAAATAATGGCATTATTTCCTGAAGGAGTTTATGCAGCTCACGTGAAAAGTGGAGTAAGTTCATCCATTTGAAAAGCAGAAGCAATATTTGTTCAAAAATAGTAACAACTATATATCTGCTTTTGCAAAGAGAAAAGGAGGGGGACATTCCCCCTGCATAGGCCAGTTGGAGCCTTTCAGCCTGGCAAGAAATCTGAGGGCCATTAAAGGAGAAGATTTTGTGGCAGAATACTCTATATATAATCTAGAGTAAATTGAAACAGAACAGGTTTTGAATTCTCCAAGCAAGCATTTATGGGAAAGATCTCAGTTTGATTTTCATGATAATGATAGTTTATTAGATTAAGGAATTGTAATTTCAAGATTGGCTGCTACTCACATATGGACTCTGAGATTATGTTTTGCAGCTGACACAGTTCACTGCAAGCAGTGTTTTAAAGCTTTCACAAGAGAGCATGGAGTCTGGTCTGAATTCTGCTTTGCATATATTTGCAATACTATTGTCAAACAAGATACTTTGAATCATATATGATCAAGTATGTTGCAACATAATACCTGTTATCATCAGTTAAATACTGTATGTTTAGGCCAGTATGACCCATACATAGCTCATTCCATTGCTAATTCAGGATACAAGCAAGGTGGAATCTAACTATTTGCCAAATCCAAATGAAATGTGGAAAAAAGAACTTTTGGCAGTGCTTAAACAGTACTAACACTTTTACAGAAAGATGATGAATGCTGTATTAGGGAGGTCATACTTATTGTTGAGTTGAGCAGTTGCACGATAACCTTAAACTTTCATCGTAACTGGCTAAACATCATATCTCTTTCAAAAGCACCACAAGTCTGGTTCAAGATATTTCTAGTCTATTCTTGTTTCTTTCCTTTTTACCTGTCAGTCTGTATCAAAAGCTGAAAGAACCATCCCCTAAAGTCTTTTTCTTTTGCTACTAGATACAGAGAGGATAAGTAGCCCAAGGCTTAATATTTTTCAAGCTTTTAAATACTTTTTATCTCACTTCAGAATGTGTATGTATCATTTCTGTGACAATTCAGAAGTAAATGATTCCCAGTTCAAACTATGACTTTTCAGATCAGATCTGCTGGATAAAAATTTTTTGGGATGATATGGAATTCATTTGCAGTAGATGATAACTGAAACTGACGGAAATAAGGATTCATTGACAAAAGAAAAGCAAATTCCAGAGATCCAAAAATCCTAAACATGGCAATGTGTCAAATAAAATGTCTTTATTCATTGCTCATACACCTAATTGTTTTGTTCAGTGACAAAGGGATTAGCAAAATACAGTCAGTCATCTGGTCTGTTCCATTTCTAAATGCTATTTCCTCTTTTTTAAAAAACATTATCAGTCAGCAGAGAGAGAACAGAATTGTGGTGCCAGGAACTAAACAATCAGTAAGAATCAACCATAGCACACATGCAGCCCCTCAAATTTGTGGCTTTATTTCTGTGGTCAGCATTTAAAGCATCAGACATCAATTAATAAATATTGATGGCTCCTAGGTCTTCACAATACAGATTCTTCTGCAGAATGAGGAGACATGATAGGGAAAACACAATCATTTCCTGTAACTGGACATCAACAAGGACAATTGTGTTCATCTATTAATTAATTGTTGAAACAGAATGAATAATTCAAACTGAAATATTTGTTTGACAAGTCTATTCTTTTACTGATTGCCTTTTTTGAGAACAGTCATGGCCTCCTTAAACTCATGCTTCAAAGGATGGACAGACCATGAATAATTCAGTCCATTCATATATTAATTTTCTACTGGAATTTGTATTATTTTTCTTCAGGTTTATTTGTTGACTTAAGATAAATGGAATTAAGGAACAAAATCTTCTCACATAAAATTTTTATGAATGAAAATTTTAGACTCATATTATGAGACCAAGCATAGGAGTTAGGGATCATCCATGACATTAAGTACACTCCTCAGGAACAGTAAACTTGTATAGTAGGGAAACTACTGAAAATTAACTCAAGTTAGAAAAATAACCAATCTATCAGAAATAAATAGATATAGGTCACAATGCATAAGTTGTTTAATATTGCCAAAAATATTAAAAACTTTCTTATTTTTTTCAGTCTGTGTACCTGTTTTCACTGTTCTCAGGGAACATTCAGTTTTCCCTCTTCTGCCACCAAGCAGCTGCAGTGGAAGAAAGAAAAAAAAAAAAAAAAAAAAAAAAGAACTACTCTGTTCTAGAAAGAGAATTTTGTAAATGAAACATTGGAAAAATCAGTCAGGACCAGTCGTCAAGTACTTCCTAATTTTTTTCACTTAAATATATCTCTGCAAGGATAGCTATTTTAGTAGTAGTATCATAGAAACTGTTGGCCACTTCAGACTGAATGACACAGCTGAACTCCAGAAAAGGATCATACAGACATAAATGGTTTACCATGTTGATTCTACCAGCTGAAAGCATACTGCAGTACGTCCTCATGAAATTTTAGAGCAAAATGTTATTTATACTTCTATATTGACCAGTGACATGCTCACCAATATACACTAATTGCACTGCTGAAGGTTAAAAATTACATGTGTGTACCAAGCTGCTTTTGTCAGCACTTATCTATAACTGTAATGTTCATAACAGTCTGAGATCATTAAATCAGTTGTGGGATAATGAAGGAGGGCTCTGTAGCCTGTTCTTCAATGACAAATCAAGAGAGAATATTTGAATAAGATTTCATCCAATGGCTTCAAGAAAAGGTATGATTAGAAGCAGTGAGAAGAACATAAATATTTCATGCAAGCGTCTGGCCAACAACAGAGAAACCAGCAGGAAGCATCTTAATCTAATAGACTCCCACCCTCTCTGCTTGACAAGCAGATGAGGACTAATACAAAAGACTTCTTAAAACTTTAGCATGGACTATTATTATATATTTGAAAGTATTTATTATGGCAGCACCTGCCTGAGCTACCAGAATCTGAGTGAATGTTAACCTTTCCTAGCCTAAGTTCTGGCTCATAAGGCTTTTATAATGACCATAAAAAGGCTGTAGGCTCAAACTTGGTTAACAAAGATTTCAGAATATAATTTTCATGTGTATAAAGGTAATTCTGATGTTGGTTGATTTTTGTAAGAGCTGCACACACATGTTCTTTTCTTTTTTTTTACATCTGTATATCTTTTTCCCAGCTGTTCTTCCCTCAAGGATTTCTTAGATACCTAGGTTTATTTAAAGCAAAATGAAAACAAACAAGCAAGCAAGAGGAAAGAAATAAGTTTTTTTTTCCTTTTCTTTTTTCTTTCTTTTTTTCATAAACTCACGCTGTATTTTTAATAGTCTCACTGTTCACTTTCTTGTTTCTCGAACAAGAATCAAATAGATATATGAATAAAGCTCAGTGTGAAAATGGAGACAAGATGCTAGCTAAAAAATATTCTGGTAATATGAGGGTAAGTCAGTAGATAAGCAGTGACCAGTGTTGAGTAAATAGTGACTACATTAATTGTACGGGCACACACAGCACAGCAATAAAAATACTGTAAAAGCTGGAGTCTAAAGCAGAAAACCAAAAATTTGTGGCAAAAGCATATGATCTGTGAAAGCAGATTATATAAGTTGGTGCAAGCTGGAGAGACCTGTGACTATCTTCTGTCTATATTTTCTTTGCATGGAAATGTGAAAAGAAACCTGAATCTAGACACCGATCTGAAAACTGGAATGCAACCTTCCATCTTACAACACAGATTTAATTTTCTGTTCATATATAGAGGGGAGAAATGTTTCAATTTTTAAATACAGAGCCGAAAGGTTTTAACATTCTTTTCTGAAATGGATTTATGTTTTCATATAAAGAAAAATGAAGTTTATTACAAAGGAATAATTTTCTTTTTTTTTTTTTTTTTTTAACGTCATATAACTTTTTGGTACATGTTCTTTATTTTAAGAAAGTTTGAGTTCCTTTCCATTTGTGAAATGCTATTATTTAAATATATCAATTATACATTTAATGCAGAATCAGTGATCAGCTTCCTCAGAGCCCAGATACAAGACTTATAGTAAAGAAGACTTACTGGGATCAGGTCTTTGGCCAGCATTTACTCTTGTATTTCTCAGAATTTAGAGAAAAATAGGGATGTGGTTAGAGTTCATTGTCTCAGAGCATTACAACAAGTACTTCCATGCTATATATGTGATATTAAAGAAGTTCAGCAGTTACAGTGTAATACTATGCAAATATTTCCTTCTTGATATAAAGAGTGTATCTATATTTAATACTGATACAACAAGAATATTTAGAGGCTCCTTTGTGAGGGTGTGGCTCAAGGTAAACAGGAGTACAAGGTTTTACTATCTAAATAAAGTAGACATATAATTGTTGAAAAGGAATGGACAGAGTTAGAACTTTATCTTCTGTCTGAGAGGGATTTTGAAAATATAGTTCATGACAAGTAGATCTGTCGCTTTCTGTAGGTACTCGTCATGAACTGTCACAGACTGAAGCTCTGCAGCAAATACTTTGGTGTCTCTGAGAAGTGCCTATGTCTAAGCTTCCCCACTTGTTCTCTGTGATACAGAAAAAGGACACCTGGGAGAAAACTTAGGCAAGCAGTAGCCTCCTCTCAGAGTTACACAATGGAATTATGGTAGAGAAAGTCCAATCAACCAAACCTTCTCCTGCTGTCCTGCTCTTAGAAGCAATTTAGAGGAAAAAAACATATTACAACTGAAGTAGATCAGAATGCAACAGGCATTTCAGAAGTAGAGCAGTCTGTCCCAGGCCAGAAGAAATAAAAGTGGCATATTTCCCATATATACAAATGAAAAATTGCAGTTGAGGAGCAGTATTGAGGTAGTGTGCAAAAAAATAAGGATTTGAATGATGGGATTGAGTAATTTGTTTCTAGAAAGAACTGGCAAGTTAGTCCATTCTTCTTGGAGCAGCTCTCATCTCAGCGTGTATGCAGCAGACAGAGTTACTGTTTCCATATGCCTCTACTGTCAAACAATATGACAGTAGAAACCCACCAGAAAAAAAAAGAAAAAGAAAAAAACAACTTATCTTTCAGCTCTGGGGATGAAGCAGAGCTATGTCTTGGACAGACTCTCTCCTCATTCATTGACAGTGTCAAAGACAAAGATGTCAAATGCCAGTACAAAATCTAATAGGATTATAAAAACTTTCTTCTATAACAGTAGAAAAGAAACTGAAGATGAGATAAAAGAGAATAAATCCTTTAATACTGTGACAATGGGTGGCCATAACTACTTTTATATAAATCATCCATATACCATGTCAAAAACGAGGTGTGGAAAAGCAATTTTTCAGTTTTATGCAAGTTGAATAATACTGGCAGCTTTAGCAAATGCATGAAGAAAACCTCATCCTATGTAATACCTAAGGAATTTGATTAAAAATTGTACTGAACATTAAGAACAGTGACTGAACTGTAACTCTTGTAATGCTGTAGTACCAAAGGGGTGCCACCAAATAAGGAAATGTGCACATGCTTTCTCCTTTTCTATCGTCATTAAGCATGTTCTCTTATTCCCAAAGTCAGTTCCTGGGTCTGTCTTTGTGAATAACTCAGACATTGGGTATGCTCATGTTTCTCCTTCACAACCGAGATTTTTTCATTTTGTTGATCCCATACTAATTAATCATGAGGAAATACTTGAAGGAGATCTTTCTGGCTAAGTTTACTAAATGCTTTTCAAGTGTAGTGAAAGCATGAAAGAGGCTTTGCAGACAATCACACTCAACAAAACTGACTAGCAAATAACTCTTGAAAGGCTTTGAAGGAAATGTGAGGGAAGGGTGAGTAAGCAGTTAACTGATGGGGATGGTCAAAGAGGTTTCACAATCAGATCTTTTCAGAAAATGAAAATCCATTGCCAGAACATGTGCTGGACCTGCCCAGAGATCAGAGTACAACTGAAGTCTATGGGTAGAAAATTATGTTTCCTTTGTCTGCACTGGTAATTTGTTGGATTTTGTTTTAGTTTTGTCCAACAGTCTGCCTGGAACAAGGACAGTACCTGCAGGAGACAAGACCTTTATAACTTGCTACTGTCCTATTTCAGGAAGAATAACATAACAGCAATGAGCTGGTAGTTCAGAGGCCTGTAAAAACTCTTTGTTCCCCATGGCTGCATCTTGAAGGCAATTAAGAGTGCTTGAAACAAGGATTTATGACTGAGTCATGCAGAGATGACCACTTATCACAGTGAAGCTCAAAAAACTGCCCTCCAGTTTAGAAACTGAAATTGGATCAGTCCGGGGTTTGAGGGTTTGGATTGTTTGGGGTTTGTTTTTTTTTAGTTGGGAAGGGGGATTTTTTGTTTGTTTCCTTCTTAAGATTGTACAGTAATGTTATTTCATGTCACAACTGTTTAAAAGGAAAAGAAAATCTCTGAAGTCAATGATGACAAAACTGATATCCAAATTAAATTGAATACAAAAGGACACAAAACAAAAGAAGTCCTTCAACCCTGAATAAAATCCAGTAGAAAATGAAAATCAACTGATGAAAGAACAGAGTTATCCATTCTTAATGTAGGAGAAGTTGGTGATTCAAGTGCTAGAATAGAACAAATTAAAATTGAAAGCTTTTGTAGATAAGAGAACAGAACCTAACGGATATTTTCAGTAAGCATAAAAGCTCTGTTACCACTATAGTGCAAAGATAATGATTTCTACCTCTACAATTCCCTGCAATGATTGTTTTTCAATGTATAGTTTAAAAGAAACAAAGACAAATAATTGCTTGTCAGCACTGATGAAGCATGACAGGCATCAGCTGTTGGAAGGGGAATACCACTTCACTGCTGCATTTGATAGTAGCAGGCTGCATAGTTTTTCCCTAAGAAATTGGCTAAGGACCATAAAAGAAAGGACATCTGAAGGTCAGCATAAACAAACTGTCTATGTCTCTCTAGTTAAAATATATTCAGTGTCTCTCAATCACTGAGATAATTTAAAACTGCATAGAATAATGTTGCATATGATAAAATGGATAGACCTAGTGTCAGCTCGCAAATGAAGTTCAGAAAACCTTTAATGTTTTTCCAGGAAGAAGTATCTGAGAACCTTTTATTCATTAGTTTCTTAAATACAAATTTCCTTTGGAATTCAGGAAGACCATTTTGGAAGATCTTTAAAATATGTCAACAGAATCATAGAGTTTTGGAGGTTGGAAAGAAACTCTGAAGATCACTTAACCCAATACCTCCTGCTAAAGCAGGTTCCTTAAGAGTACGTTGCACAGCAAAATGTCTGGGGAGATTTTAAATATCTCCAGAGGAAATTCTACAGCTTCTCTGGGCAGCTTGTTCCAGTGCTCTGTCACCTTCACAGTAAAGAAGTCCTTTTGCAAGTTCAGGTAGGATTTCCTGTGTTCCAGTTTTTGGGCTACAGACCAAAGACTTGCTAACCTACTCAAGTGAACAATAATACACAATCAGAACTTTCACTCTTAAGTTGACAGTTGAACACAACACAAGGAAGAACTAGATGTTATCATAAGTGCAATGTGCAATGAGTGAAAAGTGTAATGTTTTCCTTGGACTTTAATTCATCGCTCAACCTGTAATTTTTTTTTTCCTTCTATAAGAATATTTTGAGACTAATTAAAATAATGGTTGCTCAGAGACAGTACCAGTAATGCTTAAATCCATTTTTTATGTATGGAAAGACTGGTCAGCACCAATACTTTCTGACAGCTTCACACTTATAGATTTAAGAGATATAGAAGCTGAAATATCACCCCAGAAATTTTCTGTCGACGGTTTACAGACTGATTCGGCCCTGTTCCATGACTAGCAGGGCAGAGGGAGTTCACAAAATCCACGCCTCCAAAAAAGGGAAACAGGGGACCCCAAAATAATTAAAAACAGTGGCAACGAGGAAAAAGAAACTAATTTACAAAATATAGTATCAGAATGCAGGACAACACACCATAACACAATATAATTAGAATTGAAGTTAATAAATCAAATATAATGAGAGAGAGAATGTCCGAAAGGTGGATAGGCCTCACCACAACACTGAGGTGAGATGTGCAGTCCGGTTGAGCAGCAGGGAGACGAAGAAGAGCCGACAAAGAAGAGCTCATGAGGTGACCTTGCCAGGAGTTGTATCTCCTCTCTGACCGCAAAGCCCCCTGAGGAATGTAGTTCTTCTTCTCTTCCGGACAGGTACCCGGAATTTGAGCATTAACAGTTAAACTCCCAGTGGACTACATGATGTTATGATTTGGAATACCGATAACCAAAAAATCATAAAACCATGACACTCTTCCAGTTGAGACTTGAAAAACATTAGTGGATTAGCGTGGGAAAATTTACATTAAGTTTTCTTGAACAGTAGTTCATCCACAGATAACTTTGTTCTCCAGGGCTATCAAAGCAAAATCTTTCATCATTGTGTTACCCTTCAAGAAATCCTACAATAGTACATTCTTAGGGAATGTGTGTTCATATAAATCTATGATAGATAAATCAATGAGCCAAATAATATCATAAGGTACTAGAACAGCACTAATGGAATACATAAAAGAATTAATGCTCAGTTCTTTATACCAATAAACCCTTTAGAGAATATAAATTTTTTAACATCTATCAAGAAAATAAATTTTTAAGGCAAATATAATCCTTTTTTTTTTTTGACACAGGGTAATTTATTTATATCCAGTGTTTAACTTCTCTAGGATTTTTCTTTAATATAATACTTTGAAAATATACATTCTTCATTATTATCCTATATCCAACAATGATTAATTAGGATTCATTTAATTAAGTGATTCTGCCATGCAGAGATACATGTATGCTTTTCATTTTTTCTTAAAAGAGTCATAGAATGGTTTGGGGTGAAAGAGACATTTAAGATCATCTAGATCCAGCCCTCCTGCTGAAGGAAGGGACACCACCTTGTAGACGGGATTCCTCAAAGTTGCATCTGTCCTGGCCTCGAATGCTTCCAGGGAGGATGCATCCACAACCTCACTAGGCAACCTGTTCCAGCATTTCATCACCCTCCCACACGCTAATATATAGTCTAAATCTGTGCTTGGAATAGATGGTTTAAATTGTTTCAAACCATTTCCCATTGTCCTGTTGCTACATGCCCTTATAAGTAGTCCCCCTCAACATTCCTGTAGGCACCCTTCAACTATAAGGTCCCTCCAGAGCCTTGTCTTCTCCAGACTGAAGTCCCAGCTCTCTCAGCCTGTCAGACTGAGTCCCAGACTGAGTCCTAGCTCTCTCAGCCTGTCCTTATAGGTGAGGTGTTCCAGCCTTCTGGTCATCTTTGTGGCCCTCTTCTTGGACGTGCTAAAACAACTCCATGTCCTTCCTGTGTTGGGGATTCCAGAACTGGACAGAGTATTCTGGTTTATTCCTATCTAATACTTCATTTCTGTGGGTAATTATAGGTGGATGTTAATGTTAGAGAATAGCCACAGAATATTCCCATTCTTACTGCTGGTCACAATGTCCTTCCAAAATGCAGATCTTTTCTTTATTGTCACAATTTCCATTACAGATATAATATGGACAGAATAATTACAACATAAGATGGGGAAAGTGCGCTTTTTTTTAACTGGTACCTTGAGGGGGCACATATTCTTCCTCTTGTTTTTGAACAGCATAGGTAGTTCTATCACATTCTCTGTTGGAATTTCCCAGAGAATTTTCAAAAGAACTCTTCCTTTTTAAAATAGGTCAATTTTCTTGCAAGCATCTATTCCAGAAAAAAAGGTGAACGTATAAAACTTGAAGGTGGCTGTTACTGTGCACTGGTTGTACTTTTCGCTTCACACATTGTCTACACTAAGGATGTTTTTGGGTAAGTTTCACACCTAGACTAGAGAACCCATTTTGACTTCTGTCAGCATTTTAGCACCTTATTGATTAGATCTGCATGCACATTTCTCAAAACACTTCTAGAATATAGATAGTAGCATAGATACTTTCTAAGTCCAAACTTCAAATTCAAGTTAACATTAGGAAGAAGGCAATTCCTACATCCAAATCTTCTTAACTGATAAAAGCTTATAGGAGCTTTATATACCATTGCAATTTGTATACTTCAACCACTCATCCTTTGCTTTGCTTCCAGTATAATTATAGTACATTATAAAGCAGTTCAGTGAGAAATAACCCTGAGTTTTCTTCCTTGATCAGCGTGGAGGATTATGTAATTAAATGAAGAGACTTCTGAAAAACAAAATATATGAGAATTGACGGCATCCTCTGTTGAATATTTTAGGAGACAGTCACAATTTCTTACTACTACTGCATGCATTTACTGCATGCATTTAATTATATTATTCCATATCATTTTTTTAGTATCACCACCCTCAAAAAATTACTACTGGGGAAAAAAATTAATAAATCAGAGTTGCCACATTCAAGTAGATTTGATCTATACTTTTCATTTTCCAAGAGGCCCCAGTGCTCATTTGAAGCTCTTCTTGAGGCAGTTCATAGGCTTCAGCACCCTCTGTGGACATGGCTCAGATAATCATCTCTTCTGCAAGTGTCTGTCAGAGTGAATAGTTCATTAGTGTTATTATCAGGAAAGATTGTTGCTGTCAATGAGTATTTAAATGCTAAACCTTACTATATCAAGTTTAGGCACTATTAAACTTTTGCAGCACAAACTAAAGGCAGGCATGTATCATCACATGAAAGATTTTGCTGAAGGAGAGAAAGTGTGTTCTTATCAATTGGGTATGTCTGTGTATGATCTAGTCACATTTTGGGTTGCAGTTACATTTTAGTTTCAAACTGTTGAGACCATCTGAGACCAAATTCTTCAATGGTTTTGGCACTTAGAAAGAAATGTGTCAAAATGCACCCTTCCTGACCCCTAATGAGCAGGCAGAAAGGAATTATTAGTGACATAGCTGATACTTTCTGGATCTTCCCATTAGAGGAAAATCACTGGTACTTCAAGCTGCATCAGAAAATGCAGAAAATTTAGACTCCTTCTACCCTAAGTGTTCACAGCACTGGTAATAGCAGCAATATCCAGTAGGCATATGCATACTTTTATAGGTAGAACTTCTAAAGAACAAAACAGTCACACTAATTTCATCTGACTTTTGGGAGTCCAGGGTATATGGCTTGGCATCCTTCTCTTTTTGAGGTTTATACCTGTAAAATACAAGATCATCTTTGGATGGTAGTAGGCAAACATGGAAGAACTCACAGATTGAAGTTTGTCAGTACGTAAAAAGGACACTTCAACTGAGCTTTTTTAGCAAGGCACAAATCAAGCACTGTGCTACTGAGAATTCTTGGGATATTCTTAGAACTGAATAAAACCTTTAGGTTTTAAAAGGACACACTAAGACTTCAAGGTCAATTTCCATCAAGCTGGGCAATCACAAGTATAAATTCAGATTTTGTAATTACTAGTACTAGTATCTGACATTCCTGATGGGCAGAAAAAAACTGGATGAGGTTTAACAAAAGCAAGTGTAGAGTCTTGCATCTGGGGAGGAATAATTCCATGCACCAGTACAGGTTGGGGGATGACTTGCTGGAGGGGAGCTCTGCGGAAAGGGACCTGGGTGTCCTGGTGGATGACAGGTTGGCCATGAGCCGGCAGTGTGCCCTTGTGGCTAAAAAGGCCAATGGCTTACTGGGGTGCATTAAAAAGAGCGTGGCCAGCAGGTCAAAGGAGGTGATCCTCCCCCTCTACTCTGCCCTGGTAAGACCTCATCTGGAGTACTGCGTCCAGTTCTGGGCTCCCCAGTACAAAAAAGACAAGGATCTCTTAGAAAGAGTCCAGCGGAGGGCCACGAAGATGATGAAGGGCCTGGAGCATCTCTCCTATGAAGAAAGACTGAGTGAACTGGGTCTGTTCAGCCTTGAGAAAAGGAGACTGAGAGGGGACCTGATCCAGGTCTATAAATATCTAAGGTGTGGGGGGCAGAATGGCGAGGCCGGACTCTTTTCAGTGGTGAGTGGAGACAGGACAAGGGGAAACGGCTGGAAACTGCAGCATAGGAAGTTCCGCACAAACATGCGCAAGAACTTCTTTACAGTGAGGTGACGGAGCACTGGAACAGGCTGCCCAGGGAGGTGGTGGAGTCTCCTTCTCTGGAGATGTTCAAGACCTGCCTGGATGCCTACCTGTGCGACCTGCTGTAGGGAACCTGCTTTGGCAGGGGGGTTGGACTCGATGATCTCTGGAGGTCCCTTCCAACCCCTACAATTCTGTGATTCTGTGTGTGATTCTGTGATCTGTAAAGACATTTGCTAGCTGTGTGTTGACACTATGTGTTGCACGTAAAAGAGAGCTTACTGGGGGAACATACAAGCCCATGCTCTGAAGGTGGGAAAATGCAAAGCTGTAGGTGACCAGTGTCAGTGAATTCCCCATCCTATGCTAATAATCTCAGACTCTCAACAGCTTTCATTAGCTCAGCATTTATAAATGCTCTCACATATTTATTTTTTTTTCCAGCTCTGGGCACAGCAGGGTAAGTTTTCACCTACCCACGTTGTGCAGTGCAAACACTGTGTTAGGAGGACTTTGTAGGAAGGACGATTTGCCATCCCCCACGTGGAGCAGAATGTGCTCACGGAAAAACAAATGACTTAAGGACATGACCATCCTCTATCTCAAATGGTGGAAGAGAAATAAGAATCTGCTGGGAGGGATGGAGAGCAGCAGCTGTAAAGGCACTGATTGATTGGTGTGGGAGGGTCTCCCATACAAAACTGACATTGATCTATCTTTTAATCTAACAACACAACAACAAATCTTAAAGCAATCAATTTTAATGGTATTAATAGTCCCATTCAAATTATTCACTTTCTACCTTAATTTAGGAGGCTGGCTTCATATTTCCGCAGCAGATTTGTCAAATAACTATTGCTGTTTCTCTGAGACCAGCTTTCCTTATTGCTTCATTTCTTTAGCACTTGCTTCTTGAAAGACTGTTACAATTTCCTCCCAGCACTGAATAATTACTAATTCATTCATTTTCTTTTTGTTGTGATAATCTTTCTTCTTTCTATAAATCATTTCCATGTTGGCTTTTTTTCCTTTTGGCAAAGCACAACCAACTTCAACATATCTTAATCCAACACAAACTCCAATCAGTTTAGATAATCTTTGTCACTCCTGAGTCAAGGTTGGGCACAGGTTAGGACTCTCCATTCTAGTAATTGCCTTTGCTTCATCTATAATTTGTTCTCTTGAGTAAACCATCAATTCTGCTTGTTTCTCTTTCCCACTGCATTTTTTTTTCCTTATCCAGTGACCATGGGACTCAAAAGGAAATTTGACTCTGGCAATAATAGATACTAATTAATTTTATCACTTTCCAGTGTTTTTAACTGGGTGAGAAGATGAAATGGAGCAGGACTAGGAAGAAACACTTCAAGATAGAAAGCAGTAACTTGAGCAGCAAGCTCACACAGCTTATAGCCCTGCAAGCATATGATCATCTTCCATGGCTGCTTAAGTCTCTGGAATAAGTAAATACATAATAAATAAATGAACAGAAGCCAAATTACTGTATTCCTGTAGCCAACTGCCACAGAGTGATGCAGTAACATTAATTTCTATTTCATTTTGTTTCTAAGTAAGATACAAATGTAAATACATGTAAACACCATATGTATAAGCCATATATCCCTTCTATTTAGGGACTATATCTTCAGTTAAGAGATTAAAATTAATGGAATGCAATTAAGTAAACGTATCTTTAGTTTCAAATAATTTCCTAATTTCAGAAAATTCAAACAGTTTTAGAAAAGGCATTTCTGTTTACTGTAAGTTTGGAGACTGTGTTTTTTATTTTCACATATTCTTCCGTAAGGATATGCTACTGATCACTTCCAGAGGTAGGCTTAGTACACTTATCATCTCACACAGTAAGATAGATCTTACATCACAATGTGGGTCCTTTTAATAGAATCACAGAATCATAGAAACATAAAATCATGGAATGATTTGTGTTGGAAGTGACCTCAAGGGTCTTCAAGATTCTTCAAGAACCCCCCTTCAGCAGGCAGAGCTGCCAACTGCTAGGTTGAGTACTAGATCAGGTTGCTCAGGGCCCAAACCAACCTTGCCTTACAGAATCACAGAATCACAGAATCACAGAATCACCCGGGTTGGAAGGGACCCCAAGGATCATGTAGTTCCAACCCCCCTGCCCAGCAGGGCCACCAAACATACACATTCAGATCAGGTTGCCCAGGACCCCGTCCAACCTGGCCTTAAACACGTCCAAGGACGGGGCATCCACAACCTCCCTGGGCAGCCCGTTCCAGGGCCTAACCACTCTCCTAGTAAAGAACTTCCCCCTAACATCCAACCTAAATCTTCCCTCCTTCAACTTAAAACCATTTCCCCTAGTCCTGCTGTTATCAGCCCTTTTGAAGAGTTTACTCCCCTCCTGGGTGTAGGTTCCCTTCAGGTATTGATAGGCTGCAATGAGGTCACCCCGCAGCCTTCTCTTCTCCAGGCTGAACAAGCCCAACTCCCTCAGCCTGTCCTCATAGGGGAGGTGCTCCAGCCCCCTGATCATCTTAGTCGCCCTCCTCTGGACCCTTTCCAAAATCTCAATGTCTTTCTTGTACTGAGGGCTCCACACCTGGACACAGTACTCCAGATGGGGCCTCACAAGAGCCGAGTAGAGAGGGACAATCACCTCCCTGTCCCTGCTGGCCACCCCTCTCCTGATGGAGCCCAGGATCCCATTTGCCTTTCGAGCTGCCAGAGCGCACTGCTGGCTCATATTCAGTCTCTCGTCCATCAGGACCCCCAGGTCCTTCTCTTACGTTAGCATAATACATATTATTGGTTTATATGCATGCGGATTTAGAGATTTTTGCAGTATATCTGTCACTCAGACGTCCATATGCATTTCATAATTTTTATATCTATCTCACTTAACTTAATATTTCTGCAATATCTGAAAAAATGACCCCACCTTGAAACAACTGAGTTACCTTTCAGGAAGTCTTATCTTCTCTGGCTATTGCAGACAAACAGTCTGATCTTTTAAGACTGAACTTTGGCCAGCTTGTCAAGGGTGTGATCACTTGCATGAAAATCACTTGTGTCTATGGCTCATGTCCCTACAAACAAATTAAATTCAAAAGTTAACAGGATCATAGAGGTTCAAAGGGACCACTAGAGATCGTCTAGTCCAGTCCCCTGCTAAAGCAATTTCCCTACAGGAGGTTACACAGAGAGGTGTCCAAGGTTTTGAATGTCTCCCAAGAAGGAGACTCCACAGCATCTTTGTGCAACTTGTTCCAGTGCTCTGTCACCCTCAAAATAAAAAAGTTATTCCCTATGCTCAAATTGAACTCCTTATGTTCTAGTTTGTGCCTGTTACCTCTTTTTCTGTTGATGTGCAGGGTTGAAAAGAGCCTGGACCCATCCACTTAACATTTAACATTTGCCCTTTGGGTATTGTTAAGCATTAATAAGAGCCCCTCTCATTATTCCTTTTCCTGCCTGAGCAGTCCCAGCTCTCAGCTTTTACTCACAAGGGAGATTCTCCAGACTTGCAGTCATCTCTGGAGTCCTCCACTGGGCCCTCTCTATCAATTTCCAGTCTTTCTTAAACTGAGGCGCCCAGAACTCGACACACTATTCCAAATGCAGCTTTACCAGGGCAATGTAGAGGGAGAGGAGAAGCTCCACTGATCTGCTGACCGTATTGTTTCTAGTGCACTTCAGGATACTATTCAACTTTTTCACCATATGGTTAACTAATTGTCTACCAGGACAACTAGGTCCATCTCCCCATTGGGACCTTCCTTCCAGCAGGTCAGCCCCTAACCTATAGTGATGCATGCAGTTGTTCTTCCCCACGGGTAGGATTCTGCAAGTGCCCTTGTGGAACTACATCAGCTTCCTCTCTGCCCAATACTCCAGCCTGTTCAAGTTTTGCTACACATCAACACAGCCTTCTGGTGTGTAAGCCACTCCTCCCACCTTGCTGAGGGTGCACTCTTGTCCTTTCATCCAGCTTATTAAATAGGATGTTAAACAGGACCAGATCTCAAAATAAAGACTCTGGGGAACACCTCCTTCTACAGGCCTTCAACAAGACTTTGCTCCACTGATCACAACCTTTTGAGTTCTGTCAGCTAACCAGTTCTCAATCCACCTCACTGTTCATTTGTCTATCCCACACTTACTAAGCTTACCTACAAAACTAAAGTGATTAAATGAATCCAACCCTAACAAACTAGACCTGAAGGCTTGACAGTATTCTGTTGTAGTCATTAAATGAGAAGATAACTAATTTCCATAGGAGCATTCTAAGATAACTGCTCTGTGACTCTTTCACACTCCAAAAGAACTCCCCTATTCAGATTTATAAGGAGACTGCTACCACAGATACCATATGTGTGTTCTACCTTTTCTTACGTATAAGCCTGGACCCTCGTGTTACTTGTAGTGAAACACAAAAAATGAAAGGATCATTTCCCAAAGACATTAAAAAGTAAACACAAGTTCTTCCCAGCAGTCTTCTGGATCAACTATCTTTTTGTTTTTCCACTTTTTATTAAGAAAAGAGAGAGAAAAGGAAAAGAGGGAACTCAGATTAAGCTGGGAGAGAAACAGAAAATGAGAGAGGTAGAAGAACATAAGGAGAAGAGGGATTGGAGAGAAAAGCTTAGGAGAAGATAAAAAGGGTAAAGGAAAATGAATGTATGGAGATACATCACCTTATGAGGGATGAATAATTTTACAGTGAATATATTCACAAGGAAAATAGAAGATTTTCCTTGAGAATGCTCAGAAAGAAAATAAGGTTTTTTTTCTCTTCATGATGTTATAGTGAAAGAACTGTTGTTAATGTACAGAAAGGAAATAATTTTACCAGAAAATCATCAGCAGTACAGCTAACATATAAAAAAATATTGCAGAATTTACTCAGAAACGATAAGCACTTCATGGTACAGTGTAATTATATGACAGTTGCACTGCAAATTATACGGCAGTTGCCACTAATAATATGGGAAGGCAACACAAAATATTTTAAAATTTATCACTGTTTGATATTTTTAACATTTGCTTTGGAAATCCAGGTATGCTTTGGAAATCCACAGTGTGTTTGGCTCTACTCTTACTAAGATCATACTAAAAAAAATCATGTTGCCTACGTTTACTATACAAGTGATGAATTAGCTATGCATAATCACAGTGTTGAGTAATTAATGCATTTTTAAAGCCCAGATTGCAGTGTACAATTATATATCAAACAACTGTAAGATATGAAGACAAAGTAGAGTATAATTGCAGTGTACATGTAGGATATCAAATGTGACTGTAAAGTATCAGTCAGCCAGAAGATGTACGTGTCATAACTGCCCAACGCTGCGCAAGACAGTGGTGTTAAACATCACATCATTAGTCCCAAGAAAGTGAGAATATATTCATGAAATCCCAGCTAGAGAAAGAAATTAGAATATTTAGAGGAAAAAAAATTGATAGATCACCTCTGAAAATGGTGAGAGAAAGGTGAGAGAAAGCACCTGAAGTTGTTGATCAGACTGGAGAATTGACTATGAACATCTTATATATATTTTTGAATGCAACACCTGACTTGTGACACAGTAAGCAAGATGACAATTGATTGTCTTGCATCAGGAAGAAGCTTCTGAATGGATATTACAGGAAACAGTCAAATACTATAAAGAGAAAACTGGCTGCCATCTGCACCTTTGCATCTGAAAAGAAACCTCAGCTACTTGTGGAAGGAAGTGTGTGGCAGTGCTATTTATTTATGCTCACACCATCACTCATGAGTTTTTCTCCTTTTTTTTTTTTTTTTTTTTTTTAATGTCTGATAGCCATTGAGATGTTAAAGCCTTAATCTTATCTAGAAGTTTCTTTCCTCTGTAGGATTCTCTTCACTGTTTAGCAACATTGGTAAAACTTCAGAAGTGTTCAAAAATCAACTAATGCCAACAATCTTAACAAAAGTTTTCACAAACCCTAACTATGTATCTTTCATCTTTATAAGAATCAATCCTTCACAGCCATTTAGATAGAAAGAAATATTGAATATAGCTCAGTGCTTTGTCTATGTTACTAGACCCATTTGGCCAGAAACTGAGAAGAGTTGGAGGAGCCTTACAGAAGCATATTTATTCAGTGACCACAGTCCTTCACCCTGCTCAGCAGTCATACTATTGTTTCCCAACACAGGGGTTTCTCATTGATTTGGCTTGAAAATTAAAGCCTGACTTGTTATTCCTGACTAGACAGGAAAAAAATTTGAGCAACAAAAATGTTATATGAGAGCTCTGCAATGACTTTAAAAGGAGAGAGATTTGGTCATCAACTATGAGTAGAAAGGCTGTGCTTTCTTGATTGTCTAGCAACCGTTGTGTGAGCCATTTTAAAGTTTACTATCTTCCAGTCTTTCTGTTTTTCTTTTATCCTCTCTTTCATCTAGAGAACACAATTATTAAATGTCTCTTCCATTTATTTCAACTCATCTCTGATAACTGTACCTTCTTATTGATGTCTTATTAATACCTTTGAATGCCAGGCATGGCATAAGAATTTATGGTCCTAGCCAATGAATACATATATGAGATAGGTTTTCCTACTCTATCTTTTATTCTACAGAATGTTGACAAGTAATTTACTAGATGATAAACTAAATACAGCTTTTCTATGAGTGCAGAGATTGGTGTGTTTTGATTGAGAAACTGGAATTTTTGTAGGGTGAGTCTGAAATTCATTTCTACAGTATTGATTCAAGAGGACAGTAAAGTCCATCAGAGCAAGATAGAGGACTGCTTTATGAACTTTTTTAATAGACAGAAATACAGCTGTGAATTTTCAGAACACTTCACCTGCCATCTTCTACATTTCCATTCTTATATTCCCTCCAACAGCCACTACATTATAGGGATGCCCTGGAAACCACTAGTAGTTTGCAAAAGCTGTCATTTCCCATGAGAGCAAACAAATGTCTCCTGGAATAGGTGTTGGGCAGGAAGGACTATGCAACTGGCAGAGTCTGCAGTCTAAAGTATATCCTGCCAGCAGAAATTCAGACATTTCAGATGCAAGAAAATGCTTCCTAGTTTCCACACACAACAAACTGTCTTCCACTGAAATTCAGTATGAATTGACAAGCAGTACGTTATATAATAAGGGGACTGTTAATTTATTAGACAAGTTTGGTAATGTTAGGAAAACATATCCTCTTAACAAAGCCTGGGGAACTGTGGGCATGAAAAGCTCTAAAATAAGGTATGACCTTATCTCTCTTCACTCTCCTTGCCTGCACTGCAGGCAGTCATCTCTCTGCTGCTTTTCACTCACAGTCATTGGCATTTTGTATGGATACTGAGATAAGGTTGTAAAAGAAGAACAATGCAAGTGATGTGGTAGGGTGTTTTCCCTCTCTCCAACTCCAGTTTCTCATCCTATCCCAGAGGAGCACAAACAAATAACACAGCTGCAGCCTTTTAGCAGCTTGGGATCGGGTTCATACTTTCATTCAGAATAGTGCACTAGAATGATTTCTGTTTATCTGAGCCACCAGAGCAAACAAATTTGAAAACAATTTGTGTTTTTTAGTATAAGAGAAGTCAACTAGAGTAATTTAGAGCCTTTTCTAGGACTATCTTTAGAGTCCTCAGAAAGATAAATGTTAAAATTTAAAAAAAAAAAAAGAAAGCAAGAATGATGTCCATCCAATTCAGCAAATTCTCCATGAGAGGTATGTAAGATCTATCCAATCAGTTCTGAGGAAAAAACTTCATCAGAAGGATCAGAGCTGATGTTTTCTGAGAGCAGAACAAAAGTTTTAAACAGCAGTGAAAAGACATGAAAATGAAGTGGTATTTTTTCAGAAGTTTAAAATAATTCTGATTCCTAACAACAGGCATGTAGTCTCTTGACTATTTCAAATCGAATAAGATGAGATACCTCATCTTTTTTCCTTTACATGACAAACAAGTTTCACTGTATTGCAGGAACCCAGCAAATCATTAATGAAGACCAAACTGCCATAAAATTTTAAACATTACTTTATCCTTCTTACTGTTTCTCTGATTTTTGAGAATTTGAGATATAGAGTCAATTTTCATGATTTCTTAGCAGTGAAAATAGGTAGAAGATGATGTTTTTTTCCAACATTTTCTTCTGAAACTGGGTTACCAACATAATTCTATAACTCCAGGAGACCACTGTCTAAACTAATTTAAAAAAAATGCTTAAAGCAGTTGCAATATTGTGCATTATTCGTTGATATAAATACAGCATCTGGCAGAAGAAAATGTAAACAACTGTAAATAAAACATATTTTCACAGATGAAACATACTGCTTCCATCAAAAACAAACACACATACATTTCCAGAAAAATATTTTCTTTTGAAATTTTGTTTTATTTTCATCCGAAAATGCTGTCAATCTGAAAATGCTGGAAATTCTTCTGATACATTCTATCCCCACTGTATAAACATCCTCTCCTCTCTGTGGAAAGAAGCTTTTTTTCTTATTTGCTGTTGTCTGACTTCAGCTCCCCTCTATTAAACTTTGCAATGCCTTTTTCTTCAGTAGGTAGTGTTTCCTCACTCTGAAGTTATTCATATCTATGCTATAATCAAGTCACCACTCAATCTTCTTTTACTTTAAAGGAGCATGAGGGATGAAAGACATAAGACTGAACTATGAATGGGAACTAGAATGGAAAGCCTAGTGTTCTTCCTGGGACCTATCTTTTGCCCTCAGGCAAACCAGCTTATCTACTCTCATGTCTTCCTTTTTACAGATCTATTCCTGGTTGTTTAAATTGCAGAGTCTTTGGGTGTGTCTGTAGCATAGTTTAGCAACCACTTTTTTTTCTCCCATGTCTTTATTAGGCCAATAAAAGGCAGTCTAATCATAGTCAAAGGAGTCTATCCATCTAGTTAATTTACACTTCGTTGGATCCACAATGAGCCCGTCCCAAACTCAACGCCATGTAACTGTGGAAGGCATAAACATATTAGCTGGTGCAGATCAAAATATTTCAAACTTTATTATAAAACTGAAAAGACAATCAAAATTGGTATCTACCAAAGTCTGTTGTCCCAGGTGTATCCAGGCATAACTCCTTACTAGTCTCTCCCCTTATAATTTTTGCTGACCGTTTGATTCTAATGTTTACTCTTCGGTTCTCATGGCTTGAACTATAGCTTTAGGAAAAAAATATATATGCACAAAGGCTTCTGGTAGATTTGTTTCAGTTTTGTTTTTATAGTCAGCAATCTAATGTGATTTTGAAAGTAACTAAAGTGTTCATTATGTATCAAGGACACAAAAAGGGTCTATAACTGGTGCCCTGGTTGGCTTAAAATTGTATTGGCGCCTTCCTGCCTGCTTCAGTATCTTAAACTAGGCATGAATCACAAGCAAATTGCCCAGTCTAATCAAATTCCACCTGAATATATATTACATAGAGTTGCAGAAGATGTGCTATATCTTGAAAAATGGAAATATTTCAAGGTCTAATCAGATCACTTTAAGTGGAAAAGCAGTGATCACTAATGCCAAATGAAATTAGATGGTAGAAAGTACAAAACAAGTTATTAGATAAGGGCAGAGTGATCACTAATATAAATTACTGATCACTACTTTCGGATTCCACTGTATGAATGACATCTCCTCAGGCGTACCTAACTACACAGCAGTTGTTTTGTGACTAACTTCCTTTAACCTTACACTTTCAAAGTACACACTAAGTGTTCTAAGAATCAGTGTGGTAGATAAAGCCTGATCCATTAGTATTTATACCTAGTTTTGTATAAAATGCCATTAAGCTCAGTGGCAAATAAGTAGATTTACTCCTAAGCAGCAGGATAAAGCTGAGGGTGATTGCTGCAGAAGAAGCAGAAAAGGGAAGAGAAATGTGATTTCAAAGAGCATCTGTAGTCAGGAATTGAGCAACCAGATTTCTTAATGGAGTTTAAATCATCTTTCACTGTCATACGTTCTCAAAGAGATACAACAGGAGGGTAAAGAGCCTACAAGTCTCTGCTGATATGTAGGGGAATTTAAGAAATAAAAATGTTAACAACAGTGGGCTGAGGAAACACCTTACTATGAATGGTAACATTCTTCTCATTTATTGGGAAGATTTCAGTCAGGCAAGAAAGATATATCATACTCAGACCAAAGAAAATCCCAAAGCACTCAAATCCTAGATATTTAGATATGCAGAATCCAAGTCTAGCAGCCAGTAGAGATTACCAGAGCCACAGCAATAAGCACTGACAGTACTGAGCCAATATGTAAAAGAAAGAGAAAAACCACATGCTGACTCACAAAATATGGATCACTGGATTGATTTTCAGAGAATAACTGAAAACATGTATCTTTCACTTACATTCCAATTTACACTTCATGCTCCTACATTTCCAAGATATGTGCACATATCAGATTTTTATTTTACTTAACACCACTCTTCTGTGATTTTGAAGACTTCCTGACTGATCTGTCATATTTCTTCAATCTAGATTGCTTACGCTGTGACTTTGGTCTGTCTTGAGCTTATGGGGTTGGCCATTTTGCACAGAAAGTGTGCAGAAAGACAGAGACAAAAAAAGAGGGTGGATCAGTTGCTCTGTACTGCTTAGTTTCAATCAAAACTAAGGCTTCCAGGTACAGAGAACAGCACAAAATATGCATTCTAGTTCTCATGTAAAAGTATACTTCTCAAAGATATCTAGTTAAATTTTTGGAGAAAAGAACTTTTGATGTAACTGTAATTTTTCGACTTCATTTTCAGCTAAACATCGTGGAGTGTAAATCAAACATATCATTTAGATCAAAAGGATAATTTTCTTCTGAGAACTTAGTATGAATCTTCTTACCTGCTATATTTGAATTGTTTTTGTTCATGGTGATGGTAGTGGTGATAAGGTTTGAGGTTTATTTGTTTAGGATTTTTTGTGTGAAAAGAATTGATATTAAAATAGGAGTTATTACACATTAACAGTACACATTTTTTCACAATATATTTGTAAATCAACTTGCTGAATCAGTGTGGGCTACAGTTTTCTTTTTCACTTCAGTATTGAAAGAAGCAGCATTAGCTTGTGAGCTTGAAATCAATTCAGAATTGATATGAGGAATATCAACATAGCCGTTGAAATTAATAGTACCATTTTAAAGAATATGACCTGCTAACAAACCAACATATAAATAATCACTCCTGGTCTCGATATAAAAGTTCCATGGTTTTAAACATTAGTTTGAGGAAATCTTTATTCGCTTAGCAGGTCAGAGTTGTTAGATATGATTTATTGATTTGCAAATCAGTGAAAAATGGATTTGAAAACGCATTAATTTATCAAAAGCTCTAATTTAAACTTACAGAAAAACTTACCAAGGTAGTTAAAGATAAGATCTCTAGTATATATAACATCTAGATCTGTAAAGAAGGCCAAAATTTTTGCAAGTGCATTGTGCTTTTCTTCACTGATCTGCACTTCCTGCTCTGAACAAGACTTCATAAAGGGCTATATGAGAACCTACTGACAGATTTAGACAAGATTGATTCAAAAAATCTTTAAGGACAAGAGCAAAGGATTAAACTGTAGAAATCTGGTCAAACTAATGAGAAAAAATAAAAAATTCAAGAAAAGCACACTTAAAGCATACATTTCAGAACAGTTCATCACCCCTCAAACTTAAAAAGATTTATATTTATTATTCTTCTCAAAATTCTTTTTTGTAATACCAGTTCTAGATCATAGCAAGGAGTTCCACTCCATTTATTACAAATGGATTTCCCATCGTGTTCACCTGCTCAGCAACCCATTTATTTCTGCCGCATATGTGGAAGTGAATTTCAAGTAAGAATATTCAATTCACCCATGCAAATATTCACCCTAGCAGAGAATCATAGAATCATAGAATCACAAGGTTGGAAATGACCTACAAGATCATCTAGTCTAACCGTCTCCTCATCACCATTGCCACCACAAGCACTAAACCATATCACGCAGCACGTCATCCAGATGCCTCTTGAACACTGCCAGGGACGGCGACTCCACCACCTCTGTGGGCAGCCATTCCAGTGCCTGACCACTCTCTGAGAGAAAAAGTTCTTCCTTATGTCTAACCTAAACCTCCTCTGATACAATTTGCAGCCATTTCCCCGTGTCCTGCTCGTTGCCTGGAAGAAGAGGCCAGATCCCTCTTCCCCACAACCTCCCTTCAGGAAGTTGTAGAGTGCTATGAGGTCTACCCTGAGCCTCCTCTTCTCCAGACTGAACAATCCCAGCTCCCTCAGCCGCTCCTCATAAGACCTGTGCTCCAGACCACTCACCAATTTCATTGCTCAACATGCTCCAGGACCTCAACATCTTTCCTGTAGTGAGGAGCCCAGAGTGGTCATTCAGTTCACAAATGAAAATGCCATAGTGTGGGTTTCTGACCAGTTGCAACTAAGTAACACATTATAAACTTTGACGTTGCATATCAGCTACTCAGAGGAAATGGGTTACGATTAATACCTTCAGGCAATAAATATTGAAAAACTGCAAATGGAGTCTACTCAAGGAAACAAGGAATCCTGACCTATCACTGCTATTTCAGGGAACACAGAAGAAAGAGCTATTTATATAAATGATTGACTTCAAATTATTTCTGCAAGGAAGACAACTTGCTATATTTCAGATAAGGCAATTCCCAATACAAAATTAATTTTTACCATTATCCAAAAAATAAAACCAAGTTAGCTCTATCATCATTGACTGTTCATTTACTTATTAAACCATACATAAAAATTTTTTCCAGTACTTAACTACAGCATAATAAGCTGACAGAAGCCACAGTGCATGTGCATCTGGAAATATGTAAGTTTTAAGTGTTATCCTTTCTGTAAGATATCTTTGACCATTCTTTTGCATTTAATCAACAGTGATTTTTTGCATATATAGATAATCTATTGTGAGATGACAATCATATGCATTTTTTTTTTCTTTCAATATTAGAGTAAAAAGAAAAGTGTAGCCCATGTTGATTTAAAGAAGATTGTCTATACTGCCTATCAGGAAGTCAGACCATACAGATACTATCAGCAGGTTATTTTCTGCTGTTTGACAGTAGCAACCACATTGTGGGATTTTATTTTTTTCTTTTTATTCAGACATTTGGATTGTTTGTTTCTGTTGGTAATGACTAAGTGTTCCTAACTCATAAGTGCTTGAAATTTTCCTATTTCAGAAAAAAAATGACAGAATAACATGAAAGATGCTTTCACTTGCTGTATTTTTCTGCAACCTCTGTGACATATCTCAAGTAAAGTAAAGAAACAGAACATTTACTTTTCCTCCATCACTCTGAATAGAGACTGCATTTGATTCAGTTTTAACACTTTGGTATCTGCAGGTGGAAGGGAGCAAACATTCAAAGGCTACAAAAAGAAATATGGGAGGATGAGTCAGTCAAGCAGGAAGAACAAATGAGAGACCCACTACCCTTTCTTTGACTGTAAGGGAGATGGACTTAATAAAGTTGTCCAGGCTGTCTGCAAAGGATGCTCTGTTAGACCCAGACCACACCATCGTGCTCTGCAAACACAGCAGGGCAGCTCACTAAACTGATTAAACTGGATTTCCTTTTCAGCAAATAAAATCCTGGAAAAAATGCCTCTCTCTCAGTACTAAGCCAAAGAGAAGTGTTTTAGCTGCTCTATGAGCCCCAGCTACAGGCCCACAGACCTTCAGCTTAGTTACTTATTACCAAAACACTCCTTCAATGAATATAAAACCAGCTTAACAAGCTTCAAGTCGACAAAACTGGGACCACAATAGCTAATACTGACTGTTTCATCTCAGGAGTGAGTGGCACAATGGCAGAGATCTTACGTGATTGACTGAGCATGAATGTTATTTTCCCCAATGTGGCCTAATATGCCCTGTCAGACTTGCAGGGGGTAAACTAACATCAGTGGGAAACCCTCGGTTAAATCCCTGAGAACCCTTCTTTAAATATCTCCCCATGTCACATTTTAGAAGGCATTAGTGCTGCATACAACACTCTCTGGGGCTCTGGCATCTTATTTCCAGAGGAGGAAGATTGTTTCAAAATGCCAGGACATGTAAGAAAGATACAGCCCATCCTTGTTAAGAAAATCCCTTCTTAAATTGCACAAGGTACAGATATGGAATTCTACTGATAAAAAGGACACGCTAACAGCAAGAAAGCATACCTTGTCTGTGGCATTGTAGCTGCTGCTTAAGCTATTAATACTGACCTCTGCACTCAGAAAAGGTGTCTAGATTTGGCCCACATACTGAGGAAGACAGTATCTGAGAATTTGAGGACCAGGTCTTCAGATAGACAGGACTAGTGGACTTTTGGCTCCATTTACTTCCGGAGTTTTATTCCCTTTTTCCTTAGAAATTCCCTTCATGACCACACGTGTCATGCCTACTATCCTAATCAGTTACAGCAATCATAACTACTGCCAGCTCTGATTCTTTCCTTCAAATCACATTGTGTTATGAATGTACTGAATGTACTTCAGAGTAACAAAATCTTAATCCAGATATCATTTCTCTTTTTAGCTGCCAACATACGTGGTAAACTAGATGTTGATAGCAGCATATACCTCTGTTTTCTGTCCACTGTTGTGTTCTCTAACCTTCAAAGGGAGTCCAGGCTTTGGGTCTGCAAAATCAACTGTTCTGCCTTCTATATTATTTACTTCTTGTCTAATTTTTTGCTAACTATTTTGCTCACTAGCTATTATGGCTTTACAGCTGTTTTGCAATAGAGAAAACTTCAGAAGGCAGAATTAAAAAAGCTGGTAGTCATTTCTTCCTCTTTTTTAGAGCTTGATTATGCCAATAGTGACAAGTCTTTGCACTTCCCATATGTAGATTTGTGTTCAAAGATATTTAATACCACATTTTTAAAGGGACATGGAAAAATAAAAACTTCTTTCTCCACTACAACTTTTTGTATGCTCCAATTCTCCCTATTTCTTTATACAAATTAATGTAAATTTTAATCAATTCTCTTTCAAGACAGACTAAGAAGATGCAAAGTAAATTAAGTTTAGGCAATTTTTTTGTTGTTGTTCCCCACCTACTTGTGACATGTTTTTCAACGGCTTTTCTTGAAACTTCCCCATTAACTTCTCCCATTCCAGGCTGCACACACTATTTTCTTTATAAACAATCTCTGAATGCAGACTTTAATTAGTAAAGAGTATTCACTAAGGGAGGAGTTCATGGAAAACCCTCCCAGGCCCTCCGGATCTCTTCAACTTTAAGCGAAGCTGAAAAGTACTGATGGAAAGAAAGTGGGAGAGTAAATTTCTTGAAGTGTCTCAAATCACATTATTTACAACAGAGGAGTATATGTATTAGGTCCAAGTAGACTGGCGTGCAGAACATCTCAGTTGTTATAGCACTTATTCACTAGTATGGGACTCGTCAAGTTCAGCCCCTCTGGACATGTTGTGATATGAAAAGTGTAAAAGTAATTTTACTTGAAAATGTGAAGCACAGTATACCAAAACTTGGGTACACTCATTGCTATTGGCATAAATGGCACAGTATGTGAAAAAGTAAAGGAATTAAGATTCCCTGCTGGGGACCATTCACTGGCCTGAAACTTCAGCTCACCGTGCTACGTTTACTCACATTATAATGAAGTATTCCCCAGTATGCTATTTGGAGTTTCAATTCATTTGCTTTAGTACTAAGTATTGTCTTGTACTTTGTGTTTCATGTATTGCATTTGCATTGTACAGATCCAGTGCAATCCTCCTCAGAATGTAAAAGAAAACACGGCATGTGGAAATAAGGACTATACATGAGCTTCCCAGTGAAAGAAAAAAAAAAAAAAGAAAAAAAGAAAAGAAAAGCTTATCCTCAGCACAGTGCACAATGGATTTAGGAAAGACAACATATTGAATTATTGCATCATCAGTTTCCCTCAGTTTCTCTTTTTCCAAATGAAAAGTCCAAACTTGAAGACTGACAGCCACGTAGCCATTATCTATACTGCTTTGTGATCATAGAATCATAGAATGGTCTGGGTTGACAAGGACCATAATGATCATCTCGTTTCAACCCCCCTGCCATGGGCAGGGTTGCCAGCCACTAGACCAGGCTGCCCAGAGGCACATCCAGCCTGGCCTTGAATGCCTCCAGGGATGGGGCATCCACAACCTCCTTGGGTTCCAGTGCTTCACCACCCTCTGTGTGAAATACTTCCTCCTAATATCTAACCCAAACCTTTCCCCTTGTCCTATCACTATCCATCCTTGTAAACAGCTTTTCCCCCTCCTGTTTATATACTCCCTTCAAGTATTGGAAGGCCACAATGAGATCTCCCCAGAGACTTCTCTTCCCCCTAAACAAGCCCAGTTCCCTCAACCTTTCCTTGTAGGAGAGGTGCTCCAGCCCTATGATCATCTTAGTTGTCCTTCTCTGGACTCATTCCAAGAGTTCTGCATCTTTCTTGTTCTGGGGGCCCCAGACCTAGATGCAGTGCTCCAGATGAGGCCTCACAAGAGCTGAGTAGAGGGGGACAATCACCTGCCTCTCTCTGATGGCCACTCTGTTCTTAATGCAACCCAGAATATAGTTGGCCTTCTTGGTTGCAAGTGCATGCTGCTGGCTCATGTCCAGTTTCTCGTCCATCAGGACCCCCAAGTTCTTTTTCACAGGGCTGCTCTCAAGGAGTTCTTTACCCAGTCTGTATAAATACCTGGGATTATCCTGGCCCAAGTGCAACACCTTGTACTTGGCCTTACTGAACCTGATCAGGTTTTCATGGGCCCATTTCTCCAGCCTGTCCAGGCCCCTCTGGATGGCTTCCCTTCCCTCCAATGTATCAACTCCACCACTCAGCTTGGTGCGATCTGCAAACTTGCTGAGGGTGCACTCGATGCCACTCTCTATGTCATTGATAAAGATGTTGAAGAGCACCCGTCCCAAGACTGACCCCTGAGGGACACCGCTTGTGACAGGCCTCCACCCTGACATAGAACCATTGATCATAGCCCTTTGGCTGCATCCAGCCAACCAATTCTTAATTCATTGAACAGTCCATCCTGGTGCTTATTGCCTGCATAGTTTCTGAGGAGAAATGAACAAATGTATTGAGGCAAATAACAGAGGTAATACAGGTAATCAAATCTTTATCTTTCCATTCACCTATGCTGCAGACATTTGCCCTTTTTATTCTCCCTCTGTAATGTTACAGCTATTCAGAGTGGAAACACTGCTAGTAGGTGAGAACAACCCACTTTTCTCATACATCAAAGAAATGTAATTATTACATTCATCTTTCAGGCTGGGAGCCACTCTTTGTTTTAGTAGCCCCAACACCTTCTGACGTCACAACTAAGATACATTTTTCTGTGCAAACAATATCTACCCTCCGTGCCAGCACAGAATTTCTTATATAGACAACTCTATACATACTAATGAAGATGCCTACCTAGAAGTAAGGTTATAAAACTCAGAATCTCCCATAGCTGCTCTCCGCTCCCCTTCCCGCTCGGGCCGGCCCCCCCCCCCCCCACACACACACACACATACAGAAAAAGAAAAAAGAAAAAAAGAGAAAAAACATCAGATCAGAACATATTCCTTGGGCAGCAAGAACAGTTTATATTACCAAAGAAAGCAACATGAATGCCCTGTGCATTATTTCACAGAGAAAGCTAATTTGTTAAAAGTGATGGATACAAAATAAAGTCTAAAACAATGCAGATCCTGTTATAGTATTTTCAGATGTAGTTTGCACTGAAGTACAGCACAGTGTTATTCTCTTACTAAGGGATTAATTTATGTGTGACATTAATTATGCCTTACAATAATTTTTGTCCAGCCCAGCTCTTGCTTTTATGTCTCAGACTATCTTGTGAGGTCTTTCAGTGAGGCTGGACACTTGGTAAAAATGGATGAAAAACACCACAGTGTTGACGTAGGCAAACAAATGGTGAGCTTAGTGATGGAATAACTGCTAGAACTCAAGAGCATCTAAGTTACATTTGTGTTCTATTTCAATGTTCTTATCGCAAACATTGCCAGCACCAGGAAGCTGACAGAGAACTACATCAGACTTCCCCCTGACAGCAGGTAACCAGCTTTTTTTTCTTTTATTCTTTTTCATGGATGATTTTATTAAAGTGAATGTTTGCATTGGGAACTTTTAAGTATTCATAAGTTAAGGTTGTTTCTTTGAAGCAAGGAAGATCTTCTCCCTGGTACTACTCATGACCGAATAGTGTGGCAAGATAAACAGCAGATCTTTCATTTCTATACTCTTTGCCGTAGTGATTCTCAACTGAAAAGTCAAGTTAGTTGAGAGAAAATACAGTTTGTCTTTTGTAAAAGCAATGTACGTCAGGAAACAGAAAGGAAGATGGTGGTGGGAGCTGTTTTTGAGACATATATAAACCAAATGCGCAATCAAACTTAATCCTCATCTCTAACCTCTGTCCCCTTCAATAAAATAAAATGCAATTCTAATTATAATAATTAATAAATAAAGATGTAAAGATAACCAAGAAAAAATCTCATTGTATTTTTTGTAATACCAGATGAATATAATCCTATATAAAATAAAACATAAAAAATAAAATATGAAACATAATAAATAAAAAATAAAAAGTGCATTACAATTGGAATATCTTGTATTGCTACACAATTATTCTGTTGTATCTTTTACAGTTTCTTAATGTTATTTTAACACTGAAAATAAAAACACTGGTTTCTTTTTCTTTTAAGAATTTAAGAATAATATTGTAAAGTTCTGTAAGAAAACTCATTCTAGATACAGTTCCCCCATCAATTCACTAGTTAGAAGTTTTCTTGCAAAAATTCCTTTGAGAGGAATAGGTTCACTGTAACCAGATAGCAAACCCTCCTATCACATCAGCTTAGCTTTTGTTCCTATTCATGGATGCAAGGGGAGAGCTCAAGGAGTCTGGCTGGCTAGATGCCCTGGAGAGATGGTACTGCTCAGCACTGAGTTTTTAAAGGTAGTTTGTGGATGAGAGGTGAATCAGAGAGAAACATCATCACAGAACAGAGTAACACACAAAAAAGTCCTTGTATTATATGCATTTAGATCTCAAAAGACAGATGAGCACAGTACATGAGAAGAGCTTATGTGCTTAAACATCTCTGCTTTTTCAACTTCATGGGTTGTTCTAATAGAAAATAGTTCCTCTTCTGCAAACCTGGCTGGTGAACAGAAGACTGCTTTCACTGAATCAGCAAAAACAGAGAAGGCAAAATAAAGGAAAAAAAACAAACTTCAGCAAACATACTGCAAAGGCTTTTGTCAGATTAGTGGATTGCCTAGTTTAGTTTAGATTCCAGCATACATAGATAATTTCCTTGTTCCTGTAAAGACAAAGGAAAGGATTGATTTCACTGTCAATCAATAGCCTCATTTCCTTTTTGGAGACCAGGATGCAACAATTTCTTGAAGGCAGTTTCAATCACGGTGCAAAATAAGTTTAGCAGAAGAAAGAAATATTCTAGTATTTCTGTCATTACGGAGGGTCTTTTTGTAAAGTATGGACAACTAAGTTATCATTTAGACTTATTCTACTAGTCTGAAACTTAGATGACACTTAAATCATTATTTTTGCTTGCCAACTCACTTGAAATATTGTCTTTGGTTTCTTATGGGTCTGTTCTTCAAGAGAACAAAGCAGATTTTGAAAATCTGGTCATATTTTACTTGGAGGCAGAAAGATACTTATTGTGTAAGGGAAGACATTTGCTTTTTTTCTTTTTTGTTGATACCAAACATTAATTATCACTAGGCAATGTAGCTAGAACCTTTGGCATCAAATCACTAAGGAATATCAAGATGACTTCTGACTTTATGTAAAAGTAATCACTTGGGAGGAACAACTTGTAAATACTGATCACCTATTTGGTATTTATGTGAACTTAAAATTCCTAAAATCTAGATAACCTGCTCTTTTGACAGCCAAAACTGAGAACAGTGTGCACAGACAAGTGGGTCACAGCCAACTTTCCTTTCTGAAAATCACAGTCAACACTCTGAAAATATCAGCTGAGATTCCAATTCCTTTAGGATCCTCAGATTGGACTTCCTACGTCATTTGGTATCTCTACTTGCTTTAGAAAACCCTGTCCTCAATCAGTATGAAGTGCTTATCCACTCCACCTTTCTTTAGCTTTCATGCAGAGATAGTGTAGATCCCTGCTTAGATCCCTACATGTTTTCATTTTGGAACACAGCATAATGTCTTTCCATTCACAAGAACTATTCTTTTTCATCACAGCTGTACTCCCCAGTATAGGATAGAGGAAATCTGTTTTAGAATCAACAACAAACATCACAGCCTCAGAAACCAGCTACTCTCAAATGAAGTCACTGTCCTGCATCATCAGGTAACAGCTGCCTTGTGAGTGGACCGCTGAACTGTCTAGGCTAACCTTGGAGTGATATTAAGAAACAGAGTGGCAGTGATATTAAGAAACAGAGAGGACAACAGTTTCTGGATAATATAGCATCATGTTGCAGTAACGAACAGTCTGTTCCTCCAAACAATCAGTTTCCAGCTGAGGGTAATATTAGTACTGTGAGACAGAAACTGAAATAGAGAATAAATATGCTTTAGTTATATGTTCCCATGTGTTGGAAAGAAACCAGTTTTCCTGAGAGTACAGGATTTCATTCAGCTCTATCTTTCAGAGACTCCTAAGCATTCAAAATTCATATGATATGATACCTTTCTGATTAAAAGCAGAATGAACATAGCTCTCCTTCAGTACTGCAAGGCCAAGAAAACTTATTTAAACATGGAAGTTACCATTCATTGATTAGACAAGGAAGTACTGGACGATTCAGTGTGAAATGAAATAAGAAATGAAATAGGGCTTCATAAATATTGACCAAAGAGCATGCCTCTATATATGCCTCTAGGAAAAAAAAAAAAAAAAAAACCAAAAAAAAAAATAAAAAAAAGAAACGGTTTTACACTTGAACATCTTTATTGCAACAGATTTGCCAGAATGGACTTGTATGGGGTACCTGTTCAGCCTTACAGAAATTAATAGGTAAGGGCAATACTGATTGCAGAGTAAGAGAGTCTGTTGATAGCATCCAAATGACCTAAAACTAAAGTAGAATAATTATCATTTGCATAGAAAACACAGCAGAGCATGAAAATTTACCTTCATTTTGTAGGAAAATATGCCACTATCCAGCTTCACAAAAACAAACTTCATTTATTGCAGCTGTGTGTAGGATAAGGTCAGTAGGGTTTGCCAATCACAGAGAAAGGATTGATGCGCTACTGTTTCCTCTGCAACAGCAAAAATAACCTCCACGTAAAATTCCACTTCATATTAAACACTAGGACCCTGGAAGTCCTATATTGACTTAAATGCTACTATCTCCATGTTCTTCTTGAGAAAAATTTGCTGCTCAAGAATTATTTATTGAAAAAACATGGAGAATGACACACATTTTCATGGGAATGCAATATATCCCCTTCCCCATCATAATTTCTCAAGGTCAGTTACCATTCTTGACATAAAATATGCATGTTATCATCACAACAGTCTGGAAATAAATGCTAACCCATGGAAATTCAGTAAATCATTTCTTAAAGAAATAATATAGCATATTGTTCATATGGTACAAATCTTTTAATAGAATTCTAACCTCGTCCATATGTATTTTAGCATAGTATTTTTGTTATTCCATAATCCTAAGTGTGACATTCTGTATCATGTTTACTTTTTGACTTACTGGGTTCTCAATCTAATATCAAACACCTTTTGGGTCCAATTATCCTCTAAAATAAAACAATGTTATTTGCTAGAGAAAAGCATTCCATATTTGCAGGAGGATCTTAACAGCTTCCTGGCTTAAACCCAAAATCAAAATGAACAAAGAAAATATCTTTTTTTTCAGTGATCATTTTATTTCTGAGGGGACTAGCATTGTAGGGGACAGTTTCTAGTACAGAAAGCAAACACCTTGTATAGAGTTACCCACAAAATCCCAGGCACATGATTCGCAGTTCTTTACAGAAAGCAAGAGACTGACTAAATCCCTGATTTGACATCTAAATCATCAATTTCCCCAGATCATCTTGGCGACAAGAAACTATGATTACAAAAAATTTCAAAGTTCTCAAGGAACAGTCTGATATCTCCACCCCAGCTTCTGCCACATCCAAAAACATATTTGAAAATCATTTCAATGAACAAGCAGAAAATTTCTATAAATTAATAAAAATCTTTCCCTAAGATTTTTTTTTTCCGTATCTCAAACATGGCAGACAGGCTCAGACTGCATCTGCAGACATAGGAGAAGCAGAACACATTTCTGTACAAAAGTGCTTATTTTAATATGGCTATGAAAGTAGCAGAGCACATTCATATAAACATTACTGAATGACGGGCATAATTGATTATTTGGTCTTGCAAAGCACTTAAAAAAGCATGACTAATGATTTTGAAGATCTCTTGAATGAACCTGCAACTTCAATGAACACTCAAGATGTGACAAAAGAAATCTGTGGTTTGCTGTCCTTTCCAGCTTTTGGCAGCTTGTCTGTTTCTGCCTACCTTGAATACAACATAACAGGCAAAGACAAATATTTTGAGAAGTGCTCATAGTAATCTGGCTTGCATGATTACAGTGACTGGATACTTCTTTTCATCTCTTGGTCACAAAGAAGAGGATAACACCTTCCATAATTTATAATAGAAGTACAATATGTTAGGTAAAAGGTACATCCAGCCAAGTGTCTTGTGCCACAAAGCAGCACATCTACTTTCTTGATGTTTCCCATTCCAATATCTTTATAAACCCACTCATGTTTCCTCCTTTCCTCCCAGAGGATCCTCAGACATTTTAGAGGAGCCATTTCATGCCTTTAATCATCTTAGGCTGCCATGTTCTTATCACTTTTATTACTATATATTTCTTGAGATGATGAGAACTGTGCAGCTCATGTGAGATGCTGTCACATTTTAAACTTTATCATAGTAGTGTCTTTGATTATATTTTTCATTATCGCCTTTTTTATCTTTTTTTTTTTTTACAACTGTGTGAAGAATTGAAGTTTCCAAGGAAGTTTTATTGGAGTGATAAAGGTTATATTGATATCTACAAATCTCATTTGTGTAACTTTACATTCATTTAGATGTGTTTATTTGAGTTGTTTGGTTTTTTTAATTTTTAACTTCATCTCCTGCTTTGTTCATTTCCTTTCCTTATTTTGTCTTTCTGAAAACTTTCTGCCACATTTTTGCGAAGAATTCAATATCATCGAAAAATGTCTGGTGTATGATTGGCCTTTCTAGATTTTTGATGCATTGTTATTTGTCCATAATCCCACACACAGATTCTTGTAACCTGCAGTGAAAAAAGTGTTTATTATTTTATTTTATATATTTTAATTTTTAGTCCATAACAAGGTATTGGTTTTTTTGGGGACCCTTCCTCTTAGAAGGGTCCTCAAAACAGAAGAAGACCTTCTTAGAGAGCTTTTGGTGAGAGGTATTCCCCTTTTGGAAACTCAGCCAAATTATATCAGCTGGATGTTATTTTGTCTTCATGCTGGTTGATTCCTGTGGTATCAGATAGCTAAATCTTTTGTTCTCATGTTTGTTAATTCCTTCTAAGAACTGTATTGTACTGTACTGGCTTTGTGAAGAATGGCCTCTATTCACACTAACAATGTTGATTGTTCCCTGGTAAAACTGTATTTATCAATTTGCCTAGTAATTCTATCCTTTAGTATGCTTTTTATCACTCTCATGTATCAGTCTAATGTCTGAACATCAGGCTTAAGATAATTTTAAGCATCTTGTTACACAGTACATTACTTATTCATTTATTTCTTTCTAGCACACATGGATAAATAACACCAGATCCTGATGACATTGAACAGTTTATTTTGTCTATCTTGCTCTGCAGTGTCTTCTGCTAACTGTTTTGAGACAGAGCAGCAAATATGTCTCCTATAAAGACTGCAAATATGAACACACAGGAAAAAAGAAGAATCATAATAAAAAATTAGCCTTTCTGATACAGCCTCATCTCCTATAAGTATTTTATTATTCTAATAGACAATGTCCTACAGATTCCTTAGGAGGCTTCCTGCCGATGATGATGCATTTGAACTGAGATTTATTTTTAATTTCTGTGCATTTTTTCAAGTGTTTCCTGAAAGTGTTGTCTATTTTGTATTGTCTCTGTATTTATTTATTTTTTACCTAAGACTACATTGTTTTTATTTCCTTTGCTTACTCTTTTTTTTTTTTTTCATTTGAACTCAATTTGGCCTTCTTGAAGTCATTTTCTTACTTATGGTAGCGTGCTGTATATTTTTCTTATGCTTCTCCCTCAAGTTTTGTACGAAGCTGCTTACCCTGTAAGGCATCAGTGTTATATGTTCAAAATTTCACCATCATCTCTTCATTATTACTGTTCCTTGCAACTTACTTCCAGTATGACTTCTCATTTTCAAGTTTTCTTTTTTTGTTTGTTTTCATAGCTAAGTATTGTGGTAATTAATTTTTTGGTTACATGTGTGCTATATCTGTGGATATATGATGTTAATGCTATGTTACATACGTGGTATGTATCTATAGCACGTATAATGTGTCATGTAATCATTAAATGGACTTTCAGCTTTTATTTTATAATGTTATATTGAGCTTACTACTTAGTGGAAAAAAAAACTACACTACAGACAACTCAGAGATATAAAAGCCTTAACAGAAGGTGAAAATCAGTATATTACTTCATTACTACCACACGGAACATGAGCAGCTGCGACTAAATCTTGACACAAAGTAGTCTGTGCTTCAAGGATTGGGCTGTCTCTGCATACATTCTTAGTTGCATAGTTATTAGGAGAAGATACTTTAAGAATAGGGAAATGAAATAAGTACTGAGGTTCAGAAATGAGATCTGGGGAAATGGCTATTTTCAGAGAAGAGAAGGCAGGGAGTTGCAAAGCTAGTGCAACTCCCTGAAATCTGAAACAAATAGAAAGGGTGGTGTATAGAAAGATCTGTAAACAAGTTTGGAAATGGATATTCTGTAAATCAAATTACCAGAAAATGTTTTTGGTAAAGGAACTAGGACTCATATGCGCAAAGGTCATGGAAGACAACACAGTGGTAAACCTGAGAAGTGGGTACACATGTCTGTGGGAAGCCCCTAGGGCTTGGAAGACTGCAGAGGAAAAACAAAAGAAATATCTATTCTGCTTTGGGAGATGAGGGTTGCTCAAGGATCCACCCATGTGGAAATGGCATGAGTGCTTCATACATATAGATCGATAGCTTGACATATGTTTTTTATATATAACGTACGGTATGTGTGTGGACTGTAATTAAAGGAAACCACTCTTATGAGCCAATATATGATCTCACATAAGTTCAATATGTAAAACATATGCTATTTAGGTATATATAACACTTGCATATAACTTAACATTTTTGTGGTGCATCATGGGCAAGCATAACAGGAGCCATTTGGATGATTGTGTATGCAAGGGGAAGGGATTTTTAAAGTAAGAAAAGACAATATCCTGTTGGGATACACAACATCAACAGTGATGAAAATGGCAGAAGAAAAATCAGTGAAAAAGATCAGTCATAGTAAAACCATGGAGTGAGAGAAGAAGGAGGAGGTTTAGGGGGTACCGCTGTTTCTTAGCTTGGAGAACAAAAGCCTATAGTGACAAAAAAGACATCATATAGAAAAATTTTCTATGACAGTTGGAGGAAAAGCAGCATAGAGCAAATACAAGAAAATATGGGCAAAATAAAAGAATTTTATAAAAAGTAGAAAAAAATGTAAAAAATGAAAGTAAAAGAAATTTTGAAAAAAAAAAACCCAAAAATAATAAATAAGGAATATAGAAAAAGAAACAAAAGACATTTGATTATTTTATTGATGGCAACTGAATACATCAATACAGCCTGAAAAATATAGCATCATTTTCTATGTATTAACAAAGTAATACTAGACTTTTTTTCCTCAGCTTTTGTCACATTGAGCCTCCTCCGGATGTTGAGATTATACATCATTAGGATCCATTTGGATGAAAGGCACTATGTAAATTTAAACTTATTAGCACAGTAATTGTGACATTTTCTCAAATGCATCATGATTCAGTCTAATTTATTTGTTATTTGAAATGATTTGCCAACTAATTTCTGTAATTCTTGGTCTGCAGCTCATTTATATTTTATTGTGTAGAACTGAAATTCATAATCCATGCTATTTTGGCTAAAGAAATAATCACATAGTGATTTTCAGCTTTCTCATTGGAAAACCGTGACTCTTAGAATATACATTTGGTTCCATATATTTTCTTGATTATCAACTTAAAATTTGTTTGTAACTAGTAGTCTATAGTTTAAAAATGAAACAAGAAAATATTTTACAAATAAATCTAGAAAATATTCTTAGCAGGAAACTCTGTAAGAGCAGATACTATTGGAAAGTGAATAAAATAGATATACATACAGTGTAAAAAAACATCATTTGAAATTGCAAATGACCATTCACAGTACGTTTCTTCAAGCATTTTTTAGTTCTGGAAACAATCATGGCCTAAGTCACTCCCAGAAACACGTGTGCGCATTCTATTTAAGCTAGATCTAAAATTCTTACCAATTTATGGGTGAAAAATGGAGTTGCTAACACTCCTAACGAGCTTGTTTTACAAAAAAATAGCAAAATCTTATTGTTCTTCTAAAGAGAACAAATGAATAGGTCCTAAAACACTACAACAAATGAACTTGGGTTAGTGATTACATGCAATTTTTGAAACTGTTGATTTGTTTGGATAAATTCTGATATGAGAGATGACTCATATATCTAAGTTCTCAGCATTCCCAAAATAATGTCTGTATTCTTACTGAAATGTCTTGTCAAATGCTGGGATAAAACATTGCTCATTATTTCATCTAGTCTCAAAATATTGTGTATATTTAAATTTCTATTGAATATAGAATTTGAGCATATAATATTGGCTAATCTCTAGTTCATATGGTACTGCCACATCAACTCATGTTCCACCTGAAGGGAGATGAATCACAGAGTGGATACAGTAAAATCCATCCAGATGCAGATTCAGTTGGGATTTTCAATGATATTCGTGCAATGAATTATTGGTATTGTACATCACATGTCAAATTTTTGATCCCTGTACTTATGCTCTAATGTTCATTTGAAGATGCAAATTGTTTTAACATACTTTATAGCTTTTATCAATGAGTATAGGTTTTTTTTGGGAATTTTTGTAGAGTCAAAGATCTGAGATAGCCACATATTGCTGAGAATTTGAAATTAGACAAGCTGCCTGTGTTAACAATTACTTATTTAAGTGAAATATATGCACTACTTGTATGTTTGCTGTCATTCTCTTTCAGAAACCCTATGACTGTGTCAGGCTTTCTTGAAAGTAGAACCTTGTGTTTTGCAGACGTGTGGCAGGATATAGCTAATTCTGCTCTGAGAATAATGAAGATCGAAAATTTTCTAATTCCATGATTTCTTTTCCTGTTTACTTGATACTTGCAAAAAGTGATAGAATAATTGTTTAGTTTTCATCAGCAGTAAATTTGGAGCAGCAAAATGTTTCTAACATTTTGTCTGAAAAATACCTCAGTCTTCATTTTGAAGAATAACAATAAAACTCATTTGTCCAGTTTTATGTTTCTGTTGAATTCATAACACTGACTGTCATGATTTTATGTAGGTAATAGACTATGGGTTTATATACACAGCCAGTCGATCTAGATGGGTAAGATAGTGTTCAGATTATGAAAGTTCTGAAAGAAGTTCTAGATTACTATATAGGATAAGTGCTACATATTTCTGTATTCCTGTATTCTGTAGCAAATGGAAACATTTTTCTACCATCTTCTGCCCATTAGATTACATTCCAGTGGAAAGGTAATCAATTAAGTGAGCATGAAAATTCATTGGTACGTTGGTACACTGTATACTGGAAGCTCAATAACAAAATGATTAAAACTAGAAAGAGCTAAGGTTGTGAATGTAATTATGCTCTGCCTAAATCAATGTTATTAATTCTTACTGGAAATTGAAGTTATAATAAGGCATCTTAAACAAAACTGCTTAATTTGAGATGAGAGTATGTCTGGACTCCAAGATATATAAAAAGTATTTTTTTCCCCAGTTACTATCTCTAATAATGTATAATCTTCTAGGGAATAAGCTAAGTGGTTTGAAATACTTGATATTCTGAGGAATATTCTGAACATGATATTTTGAGGGAAAAGGCAGAAGAAACAGTTGTAGTTTACTACTACATAAGCTTTTTTCATTGTTTGTCTTTCAAAGCTATCTATCACTTGCTCTAAGACTTAATTGGCTAGATATATATATAAAAAAAATGTTGAACATCTATTATAGAACTCAACATGGCACTTAAGCTTATATATTTAGATCTTCGCATCTGTTCCTAAGCCCCCACACATTCTTAGATGTAAAGAGAATTTAAAATCTGGTGGAAAGCTTTGAGTGTCAGCTCATGTGACTAATTCAAAACATGTTCAAAATAGAAAAAGAGTAGGCAGAAATAAGACTCTAAATACACAAAAGAGTACAAAGAAAATATGTGGGCTTATTCTCCCTGTGGTGGATTCTGAAAGGTTATGCTTAATATACAGAAAATTACTTAATAAATTAAAAAATATGCTTATATCTTTCATGTAGAAAATGTAAAATGCAACATTAATAATGTGCCATCTTACAAAGATGACACTAGCATACAAAACATGGTTATTACCACCCTTTGAACGAGGAGTATACTTCTTTGTGAGGCATGTGCATTTTATTAAAGGACATATTATACAAAATGTACTTATTAAAGAAATAGATTATATTTTCGCAGTATAGAAACGTGATATCACTAACAATCTATTCCAACAGAAGAAAAGAATTATGCATACAACTTAAATTATTCAAGTGGGTGGTAATCGTTTTTCCCTCTTCTGTCACCTGAAATTCTTTTCTTTGCCACTAGAGCAGGGAAATCCTTTTTGAAAGATCATCATAACATATCCCTGTTCTTTTTTCAGCTGCAGCGTTCCTGAAACTCTGGTTATACATGCTTAGCACTCAGCTGGGGTAGTTTTCATTATGAGATTTGGTAGCAGTTCAGGTGAGTATCATCTCAGCCACACAATAAGGGGCAACAAATAGTTCAGTATTTGTGCAAGGCACTCTATGCACAAAATTATAGCATTGAGAGTATTAGCCACTTGAATGAACCGACCGGCTGAACATTGCTAAGTGCTCTTTAGTAAGTGTTCTCTTTATTTCTTCCAGTGTAAAAGGCTTGGCTACAAATCTAACAGGCTTTGTAGGTAGGAGCTGGCAATTAAGGTCTTTTTCACAAATGCAAACGTCTCTTAACAGAATAGTTCTTCAGTGGGGCATTTTGTTTATTGAATTTTACTTTAGTTGCTTTGGACTTTAACTCTGGTGTTAAATTGTTTTCTTCTGCTATTTATTGATGAGATTTATATGCAGACCTCCCACACACATCTAATACAATATACCTCACAATGCACTGTGATTTTCTGTTCAGTTACAATTTTTATTCACTTTTATGGCTAGAAATCAAGATTCCATACAATTATTGGGCTCCTGAAAGCTAGTTAACTACAGAAATGGGAAGAACATTTCCACTTGGAGGCAGTACATATGCACCATTCTATCACAGAATCATTATAGAATATTTTGAGTTGGAAGGTACATTTAAAGGCCACCTAGTCCATCCCCCTACAATGAACAAGGATATCTACAGACAGATCAGGTTGCTTAGAGCCCATCTAGCCTGTCCTTGAATGTCTCCAAAGATGGGACATTCACCACCTCTCTGGGCAACCCATTCCTGTGCCTCATCACACTTATAGTTAAAAAAATAAAACAAAACAAACAATAGAAAAAAACCCACCTTCTTCCTTATATCCAATCTAAATCTCCTCTCTTTTAGTTTGAAACCATTTCCCTTTGCCCTAACACAACAGATCCTGCCAAAAAACTTATCCTCTTCATTCTTATAGCCCCCCTTTAGATACTGAAAGACCACTATCACATCTGCATGGAGCCTTTTCTTCTCCAGGCTGAACAGTCCCAGCATCCCAGCACTCTCAGCCACTTATCATAAGGGGGATGTTCCATCCTTTGGATCATTTTTGTTGCTCTCTGGTGGATGCACTCTAACAGTTCCACATTTCTCCTGCACTGAGAACTAGAGACTGTCTAAGTCTCTCTGAATAGCATGTAGTCCCTCAGTTGTCATCCTCAAACTTGCTGAGAGTGCACTCAATCCCACTGTTGATGCCATTGATGAAGCAAAAGGGGCATTGGTCCCACAGTTGTCACCTTATGAACCACCCGCATGAGGGATGTGTGCAGAGCAGTTGCTAGTGAAGACTGAGGCAACTAAGTTGTTAATACTAACCCTTCTCCTTATTGGTTTTTACTGGCCTGCCTGTATTGATCACTAGGGAGATTATGCCCTCCTGGACTTTCCTTTTCTGATTAATATGTCTATAGAAATTTAGTGGGCTCATCACTGCATCTTTCACATTAGCCTGCAACATTTTCAGATGAGGCCTATATCTCCACAGGTTTTCCCAAATATGGGTAATTTGTTCACTGCTCCTGAACCCAGCAAATATCTACCAGGAGTGAAAAGAGTTTACAAACAGAATTCAGTTGATCAACTCTCAACTCAGGTGCAAAACTCTTCTACTTCAATTTAGGGAGCTACCATGAAAATATATATGCCTGAGATAGTCATGTTGGCTTGTCTTTACAACTAATTGAGAGAATAAAGTAACTTTGAGATTCATCAGATCCATCTGAAGTATTCACAGTATGATAACTTAAAGCAGAAAGTGCCAACTAGACATATAAGAGAAAGAAGTTCAAGTAGCATGGAAGAAATATTGGGAAAGTTTTTCTGGAGGAGGGGGAGTTTTCAGTTGTCAACATGTGAGAAAGCAGAAGCTTTCTCTGGATTTTTTGTCCAGCTTATTAAAATCCAGTTTTCTTGGCAGAACTGGTAGGCCTGACTGTTTTCACAACCAAATGTCACAGAAACTGTGAGGCAGAGCTGTGAGAGGGTGAATCTTATGGAAGTTCTCTTGGGAACTTTTAGATAGTAGCTAGTCTTGGGAGAGCTAGAGCTTGCTCGGCAGAGAAGGACCTGGGGGTCCTGATGGACGAGAGACTGAATATGAGCCAGCAGTGCGCTCTGGCAGCTCGAAAGGCAAATGGGATCCTGGGCTCCATCAGGAGAGGGGTGGCCAGCAGGGACAGGGAGGTGATTGTCCCTCTCTACTCGGCTCTTGTGAGGCCCCATCTGGAGTACTGTGTCCAGGTGTGGAGCCCTCAGTACAAGAAAGACATTGAGATTTTGGAAAGGGTCCAGAGGAGGGCGACTAAGATGATCAGGGGGCTGGAGCACCTCCCCTATGAGGACAGGCTGAGGGAGTTGGGCTTGTTCAGCCTGGAGAAGAGAAGGCTGCGGGGTGACCTCATTGCAGCCTATCAATACCTGAAGGGAACCTACACCCAGGAGGGGAGTAAACTCTTCAAAAGGGCTGATAACAGCAGGACTAGGGGAAATGGTTTTAAGTTGAAGGAGGGAAGATTTAGGTTGGATGTTAGGGGGAAGTTCTTTACTAGGAGAGTGGTTAGGCCCTGGAACGGGCTGCCCAGGGAGGTTGTGGATGCCCCGTCCTTGGACGTGTTTAAGGCCAGGTTGGACGGGGTCCTGGGCAACCTGATCTGAATGTGTATGTTTGGTGGCCCTGCTAGGCAGGGGGGTTGGAACTACATGATCCTTGGGGTCCCTTCCAACCCGGGTGATTCTGTGATTCTGTGATTCTGTGATTTGCATTCCCATTTCAATAAACCAGAAAGCAGAACTTGCCTATAAAATGTGCCGAAGTTCCTAGAATTTTCTCAGAAGATAAAAACTCATGAATCCAGAAATAAATGTTCAAATCCTGTTCTAGAACTTCAGAGCACTCAGCTGAAGTGCTTGGCCTGCATTTACTTCGCAGTGTGCTGATCTGATGCCAAAGTAGCCCTCATCATGTTACAAGCACTCCTTCACAAATTTCAGTTTGTAGAAAAGGATTTAGAATATGGTGGTAGTGCACTTAAAATACAAAACAACTTGATTTGATTACCAAACATTCCCCTTCCTAGCAGCATCATAGTGTTTCTCTTCATCAAAACATTAATCTAAATTTTTGCGGGTTAGACCTCAAATGTAGTCACCAGATCATTTAATGGGAAATAACTGTTGATTGAATAAGAAAGTAAAAAGAACTCTGTGCATGAAGGAAATAGTTTGTAATTGTGAGCATAAATAATATCTGGAATTAAGAGTTGGGGTTTTTTAATTATGGAACAAGTGCTTACACCTCCACTTGCATAAAATATCAACATATTTCTTATGCAGCACTTGAACTCTTTTCTGCAAAAATATTCGAAGTCAGTCATAATTTGGTTCTGAAGTTCTAACAGCTTTGTTACAAACTCTAATAGTTATTGACTTCTCAGCCTGTAATGAATTGGAATGTATGCTCTTTACACTCTGCAGCTTCACGACTACACATATATGTATGTAGTCAGACTAAATGATTCTGAGTATTTGCAGTGCAATGTAGTGAATAAAAACAAACAAAAAAAAAAGGAGAATATTTTACCTCTATAACAATAATATAATAATTTACCTTTCAGATACTGAGTTTGTGTTGGTAAATACATTTGATCTTTTCCTAATGCTCAAGGTTACCAAACAACAAAATAGAACCTAGTCAAAAGTCTGAGCAAGTGTGTAATTTTGACAAAGCGAGTTAAACATGTTTAATAGAATAACAACTGCAGAGGAATTTAACCAAAATATATGATTAAATATTAAAGAATATGCGTGAAGAAAAATTCTTTTTCCATGTAAATTGCTCTATAAAGTTACAGGGCTTGAGATAAGGAAAAGAGGAGGAGCATAAAAGCCTTGAGATGCATTTAACACCAAAGTGGAAAAATTGCTTAAAAGGCAAGGAAATAACCTTCATATAATTCTATAATTCAATAGATATCAATGTTTAATTTAATTTTTTTTAAAAAGTTCTTAGCATTCCCTTGTCTGAACATACTAATCACAAATGTAGTTATCAGCTGATCATGAAGACTGGAAATTTGTTAACGATTTCTCAAGGATTAGTTACATTCCCCCCACTTCTGGCCGTTGCCCTTGACTAGAGGAGAAATAGCTATTTTAGGGACATTTGACCATTAGAAACTATTTCTGATCTTCTAGGTTCAACAAGTTCCCTGGCTCTGAGCTGTTTTGATCATCCAAAGCTTACTCTTCTGAAAAGGTGTGGTACACACCAAACCGTTAAGAAGAACCATTAATAATGCATCCTTTGCATGTTCTGATCTCTTTTTTTTTTTTGAAATGAAAATATTTAAATATCACATTGATTTTCAATAGTGGAAAAACTGCAGAGTACATTTTTATATTGTAGATGTCGGTCATATTGCTTAAAGCAGATACAGAAAGTGCTTATTTAATACCAAAGTGGCAGCATAACTTGATTAAGGCAACTTATTTGGGTGTGATTAACTAGACCCATATGTCAGATTGGCTCCATGATGATTGCCTACCCATATTACATTTACTACATGGCTAGTACGGGAACTCTGTATCAAGGCTGGAACAGCACATAACACAAATGCCAGATGTTCAGAGATTAGTTTCCCTTTTTATTCTTTTGTTCAAGTCAATCACAACTAGAAGGGAGTTCTGACAATATGTCAGGCTAAATGGGTAATGTGGGGACTGATATATCTAGTTTTCATTAGCTCTAAAGAAATTGATCCTTTTTGCCTCCCTGCATAGATTTCTGGTTGAATACAACATGCCAGAGCTATCTCATGGGTTTAGGGAGTACTACATTGTGGATAAAAGAGGGTGAATATTCTCTTTCTTTTCTTTCTTATGGTATGGCTTAGTTTCCATGCAAGGACATCTGTGTCCGAGCAGGAAGGAAGCCATAGTATACTTCATTTGTACATTAGATAACATGGGGAGCAGAATTCAAAAGACACTGCGTATAAACACACAGGATAAACACACCTGACCCATGACTTTGCAAATTGATTAAATTAATCTAATAAGTAGAATACATTAATCTTAAAGGAAAGTAGTGTGGATGCAGTATTGCACTGAAAAATCCTGCAGTTGATTCACAGCAGTTTGTGTATATGTTCTGCTCTTCATCTTTTAAAACGTAGTTTCCTTGGTCGTAATGGAGAGGTACACAGTATTCATGCAAGTGCACACAACTTAAGCTGTGCTGAAATTGACCTATTACAGATGATCACTAGAGGCATTGGCACAAGCTGCCCAAAGAATATGTGAATGCCCCAGGTGCTCAAGGCCAGATTGGATGGGGCCCCAGACAGGCTTATTTGGTGAATAGCAACCCTGCCCATAGCAGGGAGGTTTGGAACTGGGTGGGCTTTAAGCCAAGCCATTCAATGATTCTGTTATCAGGGTGAAAATAAAAAAGTACGTTTATTATCTTCTCTCCATATCACACTTAGCTTCTTGCTCAAATACATTAAAAAACAAGAGCTGTCACTTTAATCAAAGAATCCATGCTTCCTTTTAAAAAAAAAAAAAACAGTGGAACATCGTGGCTTAAAATAGGATGTAACACAAAAAGTTCAGTCTTTCGAAGTTAAGACATTATGTTTCCCTTAAAATGCAGAGTTCATAAAATTTGAAAGTTCCTCCCTCACCTAAGAGCCTACTTTCCAGCTGAGGAAGTCTTTTCCTAGGAGATCTTTTGAGTTGGATGTCTGTTCTGAACTATATAAAGAGATAACATCCTTCTGTGATACTTAAAAACACACATGGAAATCAGCTGAAACAGCTGTTTCATACTTTAAAACCAGGCTACTAAAACGTAAAATGTCCATCAGCATTTAGGCATTCAAACCTTTTATAAATCTGTATCTTCAGAGTTTTAAAATCCAAGCAAAAATAAATATTCTGTAGCAGGGGGCATTATTTCTTTAAATTATATTTTGCCACAGCCTTACACATCTGCACAGGGAAATTGCCTATTGCACTTTAGTAGAACACACTTTTCCTGTAAACTACTCGAACACCTATACACTGAATGTTGCATCGCAGAATAAGATGTTGCATCAAGATAACAATTCCACTGAGATTTATTTTGTCATTGGTAAGCTGAAAATTTTCTTCTTCTAATTTTTTCTGTTTCAATTGGAACATCTACTTGGACATTTTAATCATGTACTTCAAACAGAAAAAAAAAAAAAAGACCAAATACTGCCTATGTTGTCACTGCATTTCTGTTAAAACAAAGGTTATTTATTTGTTCAAATAAGATCCTATTTGTGTGATATTATAAATTATTTCTATAGTGACAGAGATCTTGCAATTTAACCATCAGTTACTGCACATCTGTAGATGTGTATATACTACATATATTGTATATCTGTAGAAAATCTTGCAGACAGATTTGTTTAAGGGATTTTGCTCTCAACATTGCTATGTTTTCAAAGTAAGAGAAACTACCTGTTAGTTTTCTCTTCAATAAAAAGGTCAACCATATTTGTGCAAATAAGAGGAAGTCTGTAGATTGATACAGTCAAATATTACATTTATTTCACTTTTGAAGGTATATTTTCTTCAGCAACTACATATTGGAACTCACTAAATAATGTTCTTACATTTAAAAAAAATATATGAATTCTTTTTGAAGACTAAAAATATGTGAATAAATATTTCACACTTATTCTAAAACTGCTAAAATTTGAAGGGAGTTCAAGTTTTGGGTCACATCATACTTTTAGTTTTCCATCCAGACCATGATACCCTGCCTGACAATAGTATAAGTTACAAGAAGAATCTTGCCTTTACTCTGTTTTTCCTGCATTTGGTCAACTTAATATCAAATGCTTATCATAATTCAATTTATGTGATTCAATCATGTGAGGCTCGTAAATATCTGTAACTGAAACTTTCCATGTATCTATACTACAAAGCTTATGCAGCATAAGTTTAAACATTTGGTGAGTTTTTGTCTTCCACTGTCTACCACTTCTTTTATTGTCATCTATCAGATGTGCTCACACAATGAAAGTCAGACCCATGTTAAGTGATGACTTAAGTCCAAAATACACAAAAGGAGAAGAAAGAAAATTTCTCAGGAAAGTCCAGCCTCCATAGTCCCCATTTCTAACCTCCATATTAGAAAAGCGAGACTTTCATTACATGTATGTATAAATCCTTCTTATGTAACCTGGTGATAACATAAACAAGCTTTGTCATGTATTTCTACCCGAAACCCATCCACAAAATGTGGATTAATCAGTCCAAAAACTGATTTTTATTCCCACTGAAAATATTAGAGGGACATATCCTAACCCTAGAACAGGGACAAAGGTTGGGTAAGAAAGAGATTGAGATATAACAACCCTATTTTAGAGATAAGTAACATTGTCATCATATTCGACCTAAATATGTCTTTTTAATATATATTTGTGGGCATAAGTAGTACTAAAAATATATACAGAAGCTCAATCCTGGTCTACTGTGAAGGCTCAGTCTCCCCTTGCTGTCCATAGCTTCTTTATAAACACAGGAGCTTGAGACTTCTTTTCAGTAAGTAAGGAAGTCAAGTCACTCCCAAGCAGTTGGTAGAAGCACAGCTTAGATGACAGATCTGACATTTCAGCTTTTTTGTTTTTGGGGAAATAGAACCACAAGTTGTAAAATGATCAGTGGGAATCGTTAAACCATGATATCAGCTGGTACACAATGCAAATCAGGTGGAGGTACCGAACTCAGTGTTAACTCCCATTCCCAAAGGAATCAGAATTGCCTTACCATCATGAAGTTGTAAGGTGAACATTTTTAGGACTGATGTTAGAAGATATTTAAGGAAACTGTAACTAATGTACCTTCTTGAAGTAAATTTTTGTGTTTGTGTAGGATCTAAATATTTATCAGACCACTGACAGCATAAGAGACTGACACTGTACCCTGTATTAGTACTTAGGTAGGACACAGAAAGCCAGTTTCCAGGCTTTAAGCTACTGCTAAGATATTTTAGTGAAAGACTTTCAGAGTGTCTCTCTTGTAATATGAAAAATTGAATACCAGAACTGTGAAAAGAGAGAGCATTTATCATGTGAACTTTGACATGGAAAAGCAATAAAACAGGTATATTCTAACTCCTTGCCACTAAAATTTTGGAAGATATTCTGATGTCTTTTAACAGAAACTTGTATATATGCAGTTTAAAGCACCTATGAAAAGGTAGAAAGCAGAGGAAAGAAGGATGAACAGTGCTAGCATTTAAATGTCAGCTTAGGTTGCCTGAAGAGGTATTTATGAATCTAAACTCTCCTTGTGAATCTAGGTCTTTAATGTTTAATGTGCATGTTACTGATTGCTAGAGTGAGATGAATAATTCACAATTAGCAATGTATTCATCCAGTCTAGCTTATTCTGCTTGCAGAATGTGGAAGAGTATATCTAGATTTCCTGAATTTATTTGCTTTATTCCTTTAGATGTATTGCAAACAGCTTCTATCAGGGATTTGTCCTTCTCAGTAGAATTCTGATCTTCATGAATTAAAGTGGAAGAGTTCAGATTTCCAGATATTTTTTTTCTGGTTTCTGGTAGGTTTTTAACCTCTTGACTCATTGCAGTAGATAAAAATATTAAGGACTTTCAAAACACTTTAATTCTTGTCCTTCCTAGCTGTATAATTTCTCAATGATTCATAGCCTTTGAAATTAGCTTGTTACGAAATATCTTTCCCAAAAACAGAATTAATTTTTCATACAATATTTTGTAATATCTTTGCATTTAGGATTCCTATGACCTTGTAGAGAGGAAGAACATATATATAAATAAAGCAAAAAACAAACAAAAAAAAAAAAAAAAAAAAGAAAAACAAAACAAAACAAACCAAGTCTGATACGTGGCTTTTGATTGCCTATGCTTTATCACTTATTACCTCTACATTCTTGTGGACTATCAATTTTCCTCATCCTCACAGCCACTGCAACACTGCAAAACTGAATTCACTGGTAAGGGTCAGTACATGCGTTCTTACCTCGTTGTTTGGAGAAGTCACCCATTTTCAGGGAGAAGCTTGGATGCAGCTGTTGTCCATTTCTAGAAATGATATGAATCTCTTAACCTGCTCTTGTATCTCAAGGCATCAAACTGTCACCACAGCAGGTAGCGTTAATCCATTTGAAGAGACTGCAGTCTCTTGAGTGTTTACACTAAACCCTTAATAACACAAAAGCTATTTTTTGGAATCAGATTTGTACTTAGGTGTGATATTTCTGTATTTCCTTTGTACAGGAATAAATGTCACCTATTCTGAAAAATGATGCCAAAAAAGCCTGCTTGCTCGATCCTTTGTGGAAAATACATGCAAAACGGACAGGAAATGAATACTGAACTCAATCAAAATTGCACAAAAATATTTTACAGTGTTTGTCTAGCTCTTAATGGCTGAAAAACAAACATGCTAAACAGTTGCCATGCAGAATACATTCATTTGTCTGGCAGTTTAAGGCACCTAATTTACTTCAGAGCAAAATACTGATCTTTAATTAACCTATCAGGATTTTTATGTGTTGTTAATTAAATTTTTAAAATATGTTCTGGGATAAATATTTTGATAAAATTCCAGTATTTGCACCTCTTTCCAGCTTTGTACTCTTTGACAATAATTCACTAAAACTAGCTGCACTGTAGCAGCAGGGATACACTAAATGTCCATCTTGGATTTAAAATAATAATAATTTTACTTTAATTTCTTCTTTGGACAGCTTCATTAAGCTAATACCTTTTTCCTGCAGGGTGAGGATGTCCATACTGCTGGTGGCTTCAAACAAGAAGCATAATAGGTTTATTTGCAATCAGAAATAAAATCTTTGTTCTTTTGCTTGAAATACTTAACATGCTATTGACCTCATCTTCTGTACTGATTCAGTGTGGCTGTCACATCAGACTAAATGTCTGTGCAAAGACCCTCTTTAATCTAGGAAGTTTAGAGAAGTCCTGAAACATTAGATAATATTTCTTGTATACATATTTTGTATTTATTATAGAAATACATTTTGATTTTATGCCACTGAAGAATAAGATAGAAGACAGAATCATGTAATAAACGATCCAAAGTACATAGTGCCTAAATTGCTGCCTCAGCAAGCTGAAACAGAATGAATGTTCAAATATCTTTTGATGTTCAGCTGCTAATAGCACTTACATTTTATTTATTATTCAGCTTGCATAAAATATCAAATTTAAATTTTTGTTTTGTTTTAGATTTAATTTTTAAAATTTTCAGATTTTTGTAAATTATATGCCTATTTCTTTAATATTAAACTTTTCTCCAGCCAAAAATAATGCTTAAAAATATCTAAAATATTTCCCTATATTATGGGAAACAACAATAAAAAAATCTTCCTTATGTTTATTTGCAGGCAGTGCTTAAACTTTCTGTATGGATTTTAACTCAGGAGGATAAACTAAATTATACTCTCATCATTGGCAACATCATTGCACTGAAAATGTGTCTCAGGAGGGCACATTCAAGGGAATCCCACAGTCAGTTGTGATTTTCTTTATTTCTGTTTATAGGAACACTCTCATATAAAGCTTGTAGAAAGTAGTTATGCTTTTAATCCAATTTATAGTGTAATGTAAATATAAGATATTTATGTTTTTGAGTTTGTAATCTTTGGAAGAACTTGGTTGCTATGACAGGTAAATAACCAAGCGTAAGAAAATCTCTCCTCAGAAATTCAAGCAAATCTTGGTTTCCCCAGAGTTACGGCAATTAGTACAGATAAAAAGTGTTTAAAGATTTTGAATGTTTTTGACACGCAAAAAATAGTGTCAAGTTTAAACCAGTTTATATGAGACAAATGAAAAATGGTGCTCTAGAGATAGCTACCTCACCTCTAACCCAATCCCCTCAAAAAACAATCTGATAACAAACTCAAATGTTTTGTTTTATTTTTTTGCAATTTGCAAAAATTTCACAAAAGATGTGGTGTATCAGTAACATCATGTAACAGCAGACACTGTTTTATTGCTGTGAGCTACAGAACCTTATCTTCACTATGTCTTTCTAAAAGGGCAGGCTTTAATTTGTAATGTTCATTGCTGCTAGGTGATATGTGCCAATAGTTTTAGACTTCCTTCCAATAATAAATCAAGTGATAGATCCTGGTTGTTTGCCTCCTAATTCTAAAAAAGCATGACAAGTCTCATAAATCAAGATGAAATTTCTATCCACTTCAATTTACTCAGTTGCAACATCTCATGAGAGAATCTAGTTACCTTGGGGTATTCTCTGCTTTGGATGGTGAGATCAGATGCATTGCTATAAAATCAGTTTGTTTCCAAGGAAAAAATTGGAAAGAATCACTCTTTTTCAACATCGTTTTCAATTCTTGGCCTGGATATATCATTAATGAGAATTAGACAATTTCTGTATTTCACCCTTCTTGCTTCATATAAGCTTTCATGACTTGCTTACGTCTCTACTGAATGTAGTCTCTCAGAAGACTCCAAATCATTAAACATTCAGTATCTATGAAAATACACTTGTTTGCTTTAAATGTAGGAATTCTGTGGTAGTGGTAGCCTTGTCATCCAGGGTTAAATGAACAGGGCTTTCTGCATGGTCTTCATGCTATTCACCTACCTGCAGATTTACGTTCCTGACCTTAGCTCCTGAAAATAATTAAGGAATACCACCAGCAGGTCAAAGGAGGTAGTTCTGTCCCTCTATTCTGCTCCACCTGGAATACTGCATCCAGTTCTGAAGCCTCAAGCAAAAAAAGGACATGAAGTTGTTGGAGTGGGTCCAGAGGAGAGCCACGAAGATGATCAGAGGGTGGATTACCTCACCTAAGTGGACAGGTTGAGAGAGACAGGGCTTTTCAGACTGGAGAGGAGAAAGCTCTCCTTGCAGCCTTCCAGTACCTGAAGAGCGCCTACAGGAAAGCTGGGGAGGGACTTTTTACAAGGGAGTGTAGTGACAGGATGAGAGGAAATGATTTTAAGCTGGAAGAGAGCAGATTTAGGTTAGATATTAGGAAGAGATTCTTTACTATGAGTGTGGTGAGACACTGGAAGAAGTCGCCAAGTGAGGCTGTGGATGCCCCTCCCTGAAGGCATTCAAAGCCAGGCTGGATGGGGCTTTGAGCAAGATGGTCTAGAGGGAGATGTCCCTGCCTACAGCATGGGGTTGGAACAAGATGATCTTAAATGTCCCTTCCAACCCAAACTATTCTATGATTCTATGATCCTCTAAAGGTTTAAAGATTTTCCATCTAGTTGTCCTCCTTTCAATGGTGTTTATATAGAGCTGACATTGGTGAATTAATGCAGAAAGAACTCTAGAAAAGAACTGAATTGAAATATTTAGTTCCCAGGGGCTGATCTCCTTTGGAAGTGGGTCTCCAAGGAACTGGCTGAGGCAAAGAACGGTATCTTGTGATGACACTCTAGACAATCAAGGCTGCTTTCTGAAACTGTACGCTTCCAAAGGAATTTCATATGGGCACTTGAAAATCTTCGCTATACTAATTGCATTTAATATCTTTGCCTTTCTGCTGAGCATCCTTGGAGCTGGTCTTGTGGACATGTACTGTGACAAAACTCACATCATTCCACCATGCCTGCTGGCTCTTGCGGCATTGCTTCTTTAAGCATGCAATCCAAGAGTGAAAGACTGCCAGATCAGTCCAAAATGGAGGCAGGTATAAGAAACAATCAAGAATAATGATAATAAGGAAAATAAGAATAGGATCTGCTCTTACTGCTTCATGAGTAACAATATATGCTTTGAGTCCATTTGAATGTTTTCTAGGAAGACTGACATATAAATTCTGGACATTTTCTGCTTTTATTTGCCTAAGAAAAGTATCCAGTGTTTCAAGCATCAGTTTGATTTCGTAAGCTATTTTAAACACTGTGTACATCTGCAAATGTTTGTGCCATATAAGCAGAATGATACACAACACAGACATTAATTTCATTTCACGCAGACAATATACTACAATAATTAAATACATTTTTATCATAAATAAAAATAGAAAGCTCCAGACAAAATTAGAATGTTCTATTGTCTGTATTAATTAAACTTATGTGCATTTTATTTTAATTGCTCTTCATTCTCCAGAAATCAATTGAATTAAACTCACACTGTATGGAGAACTTACAGAACCTCAAAGGTTTCAATATGTTCATCCATGTAGATGATAATCTGTGTAAGACTTCTACTCTTCTTCAGAAGAGTTAGCATTTAAACTTTAATATCCTTAATTCCTATTGAACTGCTATAGCTGTATATCAAGAAAGAATCAGACTGTTTATTGTTAGTATATTTCCCCCCTAAATAATAACCTTTTAGTGCCAATAGTTAATGTTTAGTTAATAGTTAATGTTAAAAGCCTGAATAGAAGTATGAATTGTCAAATTACAGAGATGTTTCTAAGACTAGCTAAATTTGGCATGAGACTTAGGATTGCTTTAGAAGTGGATTTTTCCCATGGGCTAATGAAGATAACAATTATGCTTAATTACTGTGCCAATAAGATGCCATCACAAATTTCTCAGAATATGTTTTCACAGAAGACAGGGGTTACTTTTGTGCTAATTTCCAAAGTTGTTTTATATATAAACTACCATTGGGTGGAATTAACTTGTCATTTGTTAATTTCAGAGGAGAGACAAGTACTATGTGGAGCAGGTATTTTAGCACTTTATTTACGCTAAAAATTGTCATTATTTCAACATGCCTCTGCTGCCAATTCCGAAATGCAGGAAGGCAAGGATACTTGCAAAATAAAGATGGTGTACGGAGGGTAGGAAGATACAGAGTTAATATACAGGAAAGGTTTATTCTTTCAATATTTTATTTTTTTTTTATTTTTTTTTTTTAACTTAATGTTCTGTGGGTGTAATGGAAGAAAATGAATGTCAACAGCCTCTCTGTGGAATGTATTGGAGGCTCATAGACATGAAGGAGAGAATGCTTTAAAGAGGCAACTCCTTAGCAGTTGGGCCTATTTAAAAGCATCTGCAGGATTAAGCCCACAAGGTTTAGCATACTTGAAAAAAAGTTGCCATTAATAAAGTGCATTGAGTGGGATGTAAACTTTCCTCAAATTTATTTGAAGTTACTGTTTCCATCATGAGCTGGCAAGCTATCAAATGTAGTTGTTTAGATGTAAGAGAGACACAGAGCTATGCAGATGTTGAGCAATAACTGATAAAGATCAGGTTAGATTGGAGGGAAAAATCCCAGTAGCCTAGCACAGTATCTCCATAACACAAAGCTAATTTTAACCTAGCAAGTTAAACATTTCCAGGGAAGACAAACAGTACAGAGAAACAAAACGAGGTCAGGAGATTAAAATAACAATGCCAAATATAAGTGCATGAAAGCCAGGACTTCAATGAATGCTTTGCTTCTGATTTTTTTTTAATAATAGAAGAGTAGCTACAAGCACTTTCAGATTCACTTTACTCTTACAGCTACTATATCCTGTTTACATTTATGATCAGCTGAATTACATACAGCAATACTCACCACAGCATTATATCTCACAATATTTGTATGAGTCTCATCGGTTTTGGCCCATACCACTGCACTCTCATATTTGCTCTGCTTGTCTCCCAAAACTATATACGGAGAGCAGGCAGACAGACACACTACCCTTATCTCTAATACATCTCTGGTACATTATGTCTACTAAGGAAAAGGACCTTGTGTAGAAAGGCAGTACAAATAGATAGCCAGCCTACTCACTTGCCTGTATTGCTTCAGGTCAGAAGTCATGTGCTGTTCTGGCTTATTCAGGTGGAAAAGGTTAATAAAGAAAAGCCCTGTGCTGCCAGAGTGCACAAGAGAAAAAACAGAGGGATAGAGAGAAATGAGACACCAGCTCATCACTGATGGAGTACCAACGCGTTAGCAGTCAAAGGTAGAGGAAAAAAGTGTCCAGTTGTGGCACAGAAAATGTTCTTGGAGGATTTGCTGTTAATTGACAATGGGAATAGGAAGGTAAATCTGAAGTTTCACTCAACCAAGAAACAGAATTTCAGTTACACTGCTTTGCATATCTTCAGTTTGTTCTGCACAGGAATGAAAGTGCTGCAGGGGAATCCCTGTAATATTTCCTAAAGATTCCAACAGACTGAAATTTACTCTGCATTTTTCCTTTGAAGAGGAAAGAGAAAAAAAACATGCAGGTTTTTTATATAATGCATTTAAGATAGTAAATGCTCACAGGCACCTGGAAAGGGACTATCATTGCTTAGAAGGGCTTATAACCTAGCAGTAAAATCTCAACAGTATGTTTGCATAGACCTGGACACTTTTCATTCTCTCAGCTTGACACTATCAATTTCCTTCCTTCAAAAATCCACTTGCCCAAATCTGTATCCAGAGAAGCTGGTTGTTAAGTAGTTGTCAGTCAGTTGTCATACTGATACATATTGCAGCCAAGCAATTAGCCAGATGAAAACTTCATCTAGTTCCTTGAATGAAGGTTGAAGAATAGGCTCTTGCCTTTAATGAATGAATAAAGATTTCATTTAGTCTGTTTTATTCTTAAATCAAGTTCTGTTTTCCTGAAAATTATTTTAACTGTATGTCATTACTGAATGTCATAAATAGAAGTAATTAAAAGATACAGCATATTATTTCCCCCAAAGTGAAATCACATCTTACTGTGTTCATAAGCTTTTTAGACAATAGCTTTATAACCAAACAGCTGTTGCTGTTGCTAATTTTATCCTCACATTCTCAGAAGGTGATTTCTTTTAAAAATAATGATATTATCTTTTGAAATACTAAATAACCTACAAATAGATACATTATATAGATCTACAGTTAAAACAAAAGGGCAATGCTGGCACAAACACAAATGGATACAGACTGATCATGAATAAGTTTAGGCTGGAAATAACAAGGTTTCTAACAATCTAGGGGTTGTGGCTCAGAAGCAGCCTTACAAGAAAAAAAGACATTCAACTTTGTACTGGGGGCAAAGAAGAATTTAATTTCTGGAAAAAAAATCCTGCTGTCTCAGCAAATGTTGCTTTTGAGAAAAAAAAGTCTTCAGTGTTCTTGCTCAGCATGAGAGGGTGTTAGAATAAACTTTTCTCCTTTTCTTCCACTATTACTTTGTCTTTGGCTTTATAGATTTATAAGGATAGCCTCCTTTAACAACATTTGAAGACTTCTGGATCTTCAACATTTCTTTTTTTTTTCTTTTTTTTTAAAACATGATATGAAGGAAACAAAGATAGGCTTGTTCTCAGAGCTCTCACTCTTGGATACTTGGTCTAGATTATTCCCAGCATTTCTTATATATTTTCTTCCCAGTAGAAGCTCCCATTTTTATGAGTAGAAATTTTGTTCCTGAGCAAATTCAATTAATCTTTGACTTTTCTTTCCATGTGAACTACTCTAGCCCAAGTGAAAAACATTGAAGGTTATTTCCAAGTTATTTTGTTAGCTAGTCTTTCAGATGAGCAAGCCTTCTCTTCAGTCCATTGTTTCTCCCATGCTAGCCTTTATCTGAAAGCATTTCAATTTATAACGTTTTCCTGTTTGCTGTAATAACTGAAAGAGACTGTATTCATGCCACAAGTCATATCATTGACATTCCTCCTTATTCTTTTTTTTCTTTTTTTTTTTTTTAATTTTTCCTTTCCTTTTATGTATTTTATTTAGTTGTACTCTATGTCTTCTTCAAGGACTGCAGCATTTTTTCCTGGCTGTTATTCTGCATAAGTGTCAGGTCTTTGAATGCATATCTTAGTTATCTTACTTTGCTGTACCAAAAAGATATTTGATTTTTTATGAAGTCTTAGAACAACACATTCATGAAAAATGACTGGACTCTTTTCCTACTCAATTTCTATCTTTTGGAGTGCACATTCTTAGAAAATTTATCAGACTTTTCTGATCATAGGTCAGTCTCTGCCTGTTGCCTCTACTGCACAGAAAGAAAATCATACATCTCACACAATCATACATCTTACTGGGAGAGGCCATAACCTCCATTTTTAGGAGGACTCAGACCTACTGAAGATGCAGTAATACCTAAATATGAAAAATTTTCTTTGAAGCCATTCACTTCATTCTTCTCTGCAAAGGCTTGAAAACATTGTAAGTATTTGAATTCTGCATTTTTCCTTCATCTTTCACTTTACAAAAGACCTACCTCAACCTGCTCCCACACAGACAGATATGAATGCACATATAAGATCTCATGCAAAAGCTACAGATGCATCTGTGTTTTACTACAGCTTGCCAGTTTGCCTGCTTGGAGTTCATTATTTCAGGAATAATACAATAATGTGAAAAAGAATTTCAAACATTGAATTACAGATTAATAGTGATGATATGAAAATAACAGCAAAGTTGATTTTTCCTTCATATTCTGCTACAGACTTTATTGTGATCCCCAATAACCCAGTGTTTCAGTTCTCCCCAAGAAGAGATCCTTCACAAATACACGAGAAGCATAAATTCCCCACTGACTGGGTGATGTTTATACGTTAAACTTACAGGGAAGCACAAATCCAGCAGTATTACGTATTTCTCTGCAAGTTCTGCTGATTCTTTTCCTTGCTGTATTTCCTTGACTGTGTTTAGAAAACCAGCAGAGTATTTCAGTCACCAAATTAAAATTGTTTGAATGTTTCATTTTTCCAGTCTCAATTGTTAGTATTGTGCATAAAATAAGATTTTCAATTTATTTTTTTTATATATGTATATAAAATCTGTAAATAGAGCCTTTTAAAAATACTGTCTCAATAGTCATTTTGAATCCAAACTTCCTGAAGTCCATGGCATGAAATGCTAGTTATCTAACAGTACAAGTTTGAACATATTTGGCTAATATTTACAGAGTTTTTGGCAGGCTTTGCCCTTCATTTAAACAAAAACAACTAAATTTGTAAATAGAGACATTTATAGATCTCTAGGTTTTCTGAAACAAAAAAGTGTAACAGTTACGTATTTTACAAAAAAAAAATCATTCTTCACTCACAACAGAAAATATTTTACTACAAAAAGATAATGCTGGATTCATTAGAAAGGTATTGCAACACCAGCATTCAAAGGGATTCTAGATGCTACCACAGTGTTCATGCTTCAGTGTTATCTGAGCACCACCAGCTATAATGCATAGTAATCTTATAATGCATTGACAGCTTACACCCTAATGGTTCTGATGGAGCTGTTATGATGTATTGTGTCATATCCTAACAGAGATATAATGCTAAAAACAGCTGTATCTTGACAAGCTCCACACAAATCAGGTCGGAAGGATCTATCACTCTGTATGCTGACAGCGTAAATAAGCTAAAAAGTTTGTATAAAATGAAAAATTAAGTGCTCGGGAGAGGTCCTCTTTAGTAATAATAATAATACTTGTTCTTATCTAGATTCTTCTGTCTAAAGATCTTGAAAGACTTTGATTAACTGAGCTTCACCAAAATCTCTGTGGGCTAGGAAATATTTTAATTTCCTCCATCTCACACTGAGGTACAGATACGTTCTATGATTTGTCAAGGTCACCCTGCAAAGCTATGGGTGGGAAGTCAGTGCTCCTTGCTTCAGCCCTGAGCTTTAGGCAAAAAACAATGCTATTGTTTAGAAATATTAACAAATTGAATTGCACCCAGTTATCATGTCATTCAAAGACCATTTAGTAATGCAAATTCATACTAATTCTAGTGCTAATTCTTCAGTACAAGCAGAGGACAAAACTTATGTCTTTGCCCTTGCTGTTCTCTGATTCCATTCATTAAACTGAGAGTGGTGATATTATTTGCATATAATTTTTGGAATTTAATTTTGAGTCAGGGTGAGAGCAAAAGAAAGATTTTGTATTCTCCTGCTTCTTGGTTCAGAGGTGTCGCAAGACTGTGCCTTTACATAATTTAATGCAGTCAGCATGACTGTAGAAAGAACTGCAGCATCATAAAATAGAAAACTAGACAGAAAGTGCAGGTGCAAAGCAAAATGAGATTCTTGTATTAGTACAGTCTTTAGCTTTCCCGTGGGGAACTGAAGTTTTGAGACTTTGAGATTTGGGAGGAAAAAAAAAATGTTTTAAATCAAATGAATATTAAAATTGGTTGAAATCTTCTGATCTAAGACACTTGAGAAAAACTGGAAAATAAGGAGATAGATGCACTGTAGTTGCTGCTCTGCTGGTGCTATTATAAAGAGGAAGGGTACAAACAGCAAAATATTTTCAGAATAATTGGTGGAGAATGCAGCTGAAATATCTGTGCAATAGGTATAACATCCACCTTACCATGCTACCTCTCATGCTATCTATCAGCAAATCCTTTGCTGCAATAACTTAAATAGACAACTTTCCAACATTCTTCAGAACCATGCCTGAACATGTAGCATCATCTTAATTTCCCCTCTCAAAGCACAAGCCACAAAGTATTGCCTTCTACCAGTGCAAGTCAGCTGGAGCAAAAGGATTCCCTGTGGCTTCTTCTAGCACTCAAAGCAGGCAGCCTTGCTTTGTCCTTAATCATACTTAGTTATGACATGAAGAAGAGTTTAAAACAGACACCTGAGAGATGACAGATAATATTTTAAAAGACTTTGACACACGTTTGAAGAACCAGTAGTTTATCCCTTTCACATCATTATACTAAAACATAATTGCTGCTGTAGCTCATATGAGGCTTATGAAGTCATGTAATATCAAAACCTAATGAGCAGTTTAATACATGTGCTCTATAAGGTATAAATACAATAATTTCCAGATCACATCCACAAGAGCTGCTTAATGGTCAGTAAACTAGCAGGAAAAAATCCACGGCCTAAGGGGATGAGAGACTTAATGTCAGTTAATAACATTTCATGCAGCATATACATGTACGCTTCCCCAAGAGAACTGCAAGAGGATAAAAGGATGAAGAGATAATAGATATTCCAATGGCTATTTTCTACTGGCTTGTCTGCTTATTAGAGAAGAGGAAATAATTCAAAAAATATTTTATTCAACAATTTTTTCTAATCCGCAATAAAATTTTCTTTAGTTTTTTAGTATTTGAAATGACTTAGGAAATGTTTTCTGCACACAAATACTGGGTCTGAAATGACTTCAGAGATTTGCTGTGTAAGTATTCAAATCTAATCAATTACAGAGGGAGGCTTCAATTAATGTCAATTTAAAAATCAGATATTTGCTTTAAATTTAGCAGTACTTTCAGCTACACTGAAGTTTAATATTGCTACTAATACATTTACGAATGTGAGACGACAGTTAATTTACTTGCATATTACTATTAACACAGTGTTTTGTTTCTATAAACCTGATTGATGCTACGAGCTTCATGTGATCATCATTTTCCATCAAATCTAAACAAATGCACAATAGTTTTTAAGAAAGCAATTATTTTTCTAGAATTATTTTTCAGTATTCTTTTAGGAATATACTGGGCAACACTTTAATATGTTCTTAATTTTATTGCTGTTTGGTTGTCATTAAAATATGGCTTTCTAAGGCAACAGTAGGCTTGCTAAGGCTGGATATTTAGGAAATTCACAAGGTGTGAATGATGCTTCAAGACCGTTCAAAATGAAGGAGAGATTATTATACTTAACAGGTGGAAGTGGTTCAAACATACCTTTTCTCTTTGATATCTGTTTATTATTTTCCCTATAATCTCTTTGAAGCAAGGATTTTAAGGTTTCCTGCACCCTTCTATTAATTCTCTAATTCATTTATATAGGTATTTCTTATTCTGGAAAGAAGCACCAAAACATTTTACAATATGTAAACTCGTGCCATAATCAAATGGCTATTGCTTTCAGAGTCCTGCATAAACATAAGTTGGTAAATATGTAGATGACATAAGATGTGATATTGGATTCCATTTCTTCTACTGTGTTTGTTATTATTGTACACCCAGAAGTCTGCTGACACTTTGCTTTCTCCTTAATTTGCTGTGTATAGCTACCAGTGATGTTAGTTCATAACTGTTATTTATTTCAGTCTGCAGAAACAAAACAGTGTAAGTTTCTTTCTCCATCCAATCAAGATATACAATTTCCACTATTTTGAACAAATTGTACTGAATTCTTAGCACTGACTGAATTTTTCAGGACATATCACCTAAAAGTTTCTTGATCAGACAGCAGAACCTGTATGCTGTTTTGTTTTCTTCGTAGGAATCATTCAATCTTAATTCTTCCACCCTGGATGAGGTAGCCTGAGTATTGCAAAGGAATGTGCAGTCCTCGTTCACAAAGACACAAAAATGTCAGTCTTGTTTAAAGAGCAGTTTGGACATAGTCTGAAGGATACCACATGCAAAACTCTTTGGTTGGATAAAATTGAGGATATTTAATAAATTTCCTTCAGGGAAAAGAGAGTGCTCGTGCAACATTTGTTAGTGGACATCAAAGACAGCACATAACTTGGCCACTTTCTGCAGTCCAATCCCCTTATACACATCCTCAGAATGGTTTTATGAAGATTGTACACCTCTGCCCAGCCTTAAAAAGGCTAAGGGCTTATTTGTGAGAGCTTTACCCATTCATAAACCTTCCAGCACTGACTACTTCCATCTTCTCCAATGTCTGTGTAAAGAACTTTCTTTCACCAGCTTTAAACAAAACCTCAACTGATTTCAAGTTCCCACAGGCCTATTATTGTGGTATTTTGTGAACAACCAATGTGTATTCAGTTTATGACTTATCTGCATTCAGTCACATTTTCTCAAAGTCTTCGCTGCTTCTAAATGAAGTCTCCCAGCCTTTTAGTGTCTCTACAGAAGGCAGCAGCTGCACCACTTCAATTTACTTGTTTTTCTCCACACTTCTTTCAACTCTGGTACGCCCTTCTTAGACGTCTAGACCAAACTACATATAAGACTCCCTGTCCCTGGAGAGGTTCCAGGCCAGATCGATTGGGGCCCCGGGCAGCCTGGTCTGGTATTAAATGGGGAGGATGGTGGCCCTGCATGTGGAAGGGGGGTTAGAGATTCATGATCCTTGAGGTTCCTTCCAACCCTGGCCATTCTGTGATTCAGGATATGGGCACACCAATTATTAGAGTGATGCCCTGTTCTCTCCGTTTGGGTGCTCTTTGTTTCTAAGAGTAATCTCACCAAGTTTTCTAAACATGCCCAAAATTTTGGTGACTTACTGTCCACAACTTGACTAGGCAAGTCCAGTCTGTCTAATCTTCCTAACTGAGCCAATACTTTTGATGTACTTACTTCAAATTGACCTACATATTCTAGTCTATCTACTACAGAAATGCATCAGGTGTTGGAGTCTCAGTGCTCCAGTGCCAGTAGAAAAGTTTCACCAACCTTCTCTGGTATGTTTTTGTCATCCCCGCATGCCCCTGCTGCATATTTGCTATGAAGCAGCAAAGTATGAGATGGTCTGAAACACAGATATTCTAGAGTACCTACATATAGAGCTGTTTGGTACCATCTTCACAAACTGCATAACCTGTGAGTGTTTAAATATATTTACTTCCTTCAGAAAAGCATGATGCACCAGTTGAGTTGACAAAGTGCAAATCATGCAGAGTGTTGAAGCTTTACTCAGAAGAATTGAAGGGCAAGTGTGTAATGGGATATTGTCATACCACTTCAACTAAGTCTGCAGCAGCTTCTTTCCCTTCTTAAGGGCTTTAGAAATACTAGGTCCTTATTTTTTTAAAGTAGGCTTTCAAAAGGATAGAGCCATAATGACACTGAATTTTGTGTGTGCCTATATGTATGCTGCTCCTATGAAGAAAATATTTCAATTTTTGTACTTTACACAGGCTTTCAGAAAAAGAATGAGATGCACAGAAGTATAAATCAAAAGCTCTCTCAACCCAAAGAAGAGAGAGAGATTATCAATCGCTTTTTGTAATTAAAATGAATAGGGAAAATCTGCTATTTTACTTGAACTACTTAAGCTACGAAAAGAAGGTTTAACTCTTGCACAATGCATTATATTTTAAAGCATTTACAAACACAAAGCAATAGCAAAACTGAATGATTTCTAACCCTTACAGAGAATCATACAAGTTTATATGCCTCCTAGTCTCTAATTTAGCCTATATTTCAAAAACATAAGAGAGTTTGGAGAGTTAAAAGTGAGCATCGCAGATTCTTTACCTCAAAGAATGCCAAAATTTGAATTTGGAATCCCTAACTCCCACAGATATTCTCTGATTGTAACAACCTTTAATAAGCTTGGCTCAGAAAACGGTAGATGTGTCATTTCATTCAGGAAAGGCAAAAAGATTTCTCTACGGGATTGAGCATTTTTTTGTATATCAAAAAAGTTATTATCAATTTATGCATCACAAAGGGCAAATCAGTCATTAGACATTAAGGCAGTTACTTTTTTTTTAAAGAGAAATGCCAATTAAATGCCTAAACCTGATACATATGTCCAGAAGGAAAGATTCACGGCTTCATGACACCCAGTGAAACTGAGATCATTCCCTAGAATCTTGACATAGAAAGAAAATAGAACTCTAGTGGCAGACATCAAAATTTGCTTCTGCAAAAATATTTTGATATAACTTCAGCTAGAGCAGTATGCATAAACATATGCTTATAAGTAAGCAATTACATTTCTCTAAACATCTATGATAGCACTTCTAGTAGTATCAACATTTCCAGCCATTCTGATTTCCGCATTCTGATGTGAGCAGTTCTAACAGATTCAGATAATGTCTGAGCAAGAACAAGCATGCTTCTTCTTCTTCGCAGGGAATAAAGTTTCCTCTTTCCTAATAATTTTAAGAAGTTTATTCTTAAAAGTTATGCAATGATTTTTAATTAGTACACTAGTATTTCTTAATAGTAAAGCACTATAAGAAATCTTGGCCATTATCACTCTTTAACTGAAAAGACAGAAATAACACTACCTTTATAACAGTTCATTAATTCACATCTGCACAAATAACTGGTTGGGAAGGAATACTGAAGTAGTATTTTGTACAGATCTATTAAACTCTCTTCTCAAAACTTGGGTTAATTCTTTGCTGGAGCAGAGAACCTCTGTCTTTTCTGAACCATTAACTAAGCTTTGTGCAGAAATTGAAACTCCAGAATCATGTACAAAATACACTTCTCACTCTGAGGTGTAATTTCTTTATTAAAAAAAATAATAATATTAAAAGAACTCTAAATAATATCCAAAATATTGACAGAGAACTTGAACAAATATATTAAATACTAAATATACTAATGATTCCTTTACAGTTTTGACATTGGTATGCATACATTTCCATGTGAGATTTTAACATAACACCTTCACATTTAGTATTTGGCAAACATATCACTGCATTCTCCTTTGAAATCTATTCAAAGCCAATTAAACATTCTTTGTAGTCCACCTAGAGCTTTAAAAGATTTGGAAAAACTGCAGCAATGGTTCTTTTAGAATCATAGAATCACCACAGTAAGAAAAGACCTCCAAAATCATCCAGTTCAAGTATCCACCTACTACCAATGTTTCCCCACTAAACCATGCCCCAACATTTAAAAATGTCTTGAACATCTCTAGGGATGGTGACTCAATCACCTTTCTGGGCAGCCCATTCCAGTACCTGACCACTCTTTCAGAGAATAAATTTTTTCTAATATCCAACCTGTATCTGCCCTGGTGTAACTTGAGCCCATTCCCTCTCATACTATCAGTGGTCATGCAGCAGAAGAGGCCAAAACTCACTTTGTCACAACCTCCCTTCTGGTAGCTGTACAGAGAGATAAAGTCTCCCCTGAAGCTCCTCTTCTCCGGACTACACAATCCCAGTTCCCTCACCAACTCTCTGTAAGACTTGTGCTCCAGATTCTTCACCAGCTGGTGAAGGATCATCACCCTTCTCTGGACAAGTTGCAGGGTCTCAGTGTCTTTCTTGTAGTTAGGGGCCCAAAACTGAACACAACACTCAAGATGCAAGAAATTTAGAATTAGAGGCTCAGAAGAGCTAGATATGATCTCTGCAAACAAAGAAAACTTCAGATCTTTGCCTCTAACAGTTGTTCAATATACACATCACATCCCAACAGATTATAGGCTAATTTTTAGCCAGATATAAATATATTCGCTTTTATTCAAAATGGTACAGACATAGTTTCAACATATAAAATATCCATTCCTAGAGTTCTGTAAGACTGTCACTCTGCATGTCTGTCATTTTTCCCTGTTAGTCTTCCTAAATTAAAAAAGACCTTAAGCTTAAGGTCTCCGTATCTAAGACCGAACGACAGCTTGAAGTTAATTTGTAGGTGTTAAGTTCTGTTGTTGTACGTTTTAGGTGTTAAGTTCTGGTTGTAGTGAATGTTTCCCCCTTGATCTGACATCTGAGTCCATGGAATATACTGCGAAAATTTTCCCTAGTAAAGTTGAACACACAAATATGGGAAACAATTGTTGAAGAACTCATTATATATGCAATTGAGCACCATTTGTCCAGACTGCTTTGACCTCAACTCCAACATCTGAACCAGTGCAATCTAAAACTCTTGCAATTTGATTTGTCAGATTATAATAATTATAATGTGAGGAATTTGCCAATATTCTGCTTATGAATTGTGGCAATAAGATATGTAGTTCTATGTAGGTTGCTCCCAAAGTAATGCCTTCCATTTATTTCCATGGAAACCTACAACAGACAAAAAGAGCACAATAACAGTATTTGTTAAAGCAAATTCTCAGCTACAAAGCATTGTTTTTCAATGTTATCACCATTATTTCAAATATATTTTGACCAGTAATAAAAAAGAGCCTGCATACCATAGTCATAAAAGTTTGCATGGCTTGCCATGGCTTGTCTTTCATAACACTGCCACCTCTGCTGAAACACACCACCTATCACTTCACTGTGCTACAGCCACTGTTTTGTTGCCATCAGTGTTCAGAAATCATCAGTGAATTCAGTGACACACCTTTGCTTCGTCTGCATTTACAAGTCAGACACCAAATTATTAGTCTGCCCCTCAGCTGCCATCTCTCACATGGCAACAAAATGTAATGGAATATTAGTAGGAAGTTCCAGCCTCTACTGCCAACATTCCCCTCTGACATTGCATGCCAACATAATAATTTAAGAGGCATTTCTTTTGGAGCTGCCCTTGTACATGGAGTGAATTGTATGATGTATCAGCAACCAGATACGTTGGGAGGATGTTTAAAGAGATGAATCCCACTTGAATGTAAGGACTCTGGAATAATATTATATCACTACTAGAACAAAATCAATTTTAGTTTACTTTGTCTGAGGATGAAAGGAAAGATGTAGCATTATGAAAATAACTTCTGTGGCTTAACCTGGCTAAATACTACAGAGCCATTTACTTACTCTCCTTCACCTCACAGTGAAATGGGAGAGAAAATTGAAAAGTGAAAGAACTTCTGAGTTGGGATAAGGAAAATTTCATAAGAGGGAAAGGAAAGGGAAAGGAAAAAGGGAAAAGGAAAAGGGAAAAGGGAAAAGGAAAAGGAAAAGGAAAACAATAACACAAAGAATAAGCCAAGCAAGTCACGCAGAAAGCAATTGCTCACCATCGTTTTACTGATGCCCAGCCAGTTCCCAAACATCAACGGCTTCCCTCTCCAGCTCCCCTTAGTTTCATTGTTCCACATGACATTGTATAATATGGAATATCTCTTTCACCAGTTTAGATCAGTTACCCTTGCTGTGTTCAGTACTAGCTTCTTGTGAGCCTCCAGGCTCTGTGTTAGCAAGGTCATATTGAAAGCTGAGAAATCCTTGACTCAGTGTAAACACCGCTCCTCAACAACTTGGTGTGTTATTAACATTAGTTCTCACCCTAAATTCAAAACACAACACCATACCAGCTATTAGGAAGAAAATTAACTCTATCCCAGTCAAAACAAGGCCAAAAGCAAGTGCAGAGACTAAAATAAAATGAGTTGTATTAGGAAAACACAGTGGAAGGAAATGAGATATGCTTTTTGCCCTAAGAATACTACTGAAAAAGAATGTGATTTCACAAGGTGCAAAAACAGTACCTTCAATATAGAGGAGGCATCAGAGTGCTAGGGAACATCTTCAAATATACAGTGGGTATTTTGATACAAATTAAGCACCCTTCCAACACAAAACTTATCAGCAACAATGACCATAAACTGATACAAAAAGAAGTAGGACAACAAGGTGGGTTATTTTCAGCTCAGGTGATATCCTGATTAATGGCATTCAGTACTTCGTTATTCCCATTACTTGTCCACACTATCACAAGATATGTAAATTTGCTGCATTCCTAACACTTTTGGGAAAGGAATTCCAAAGCATTTTTTCTTTCATTTGGTTTGATTCTCCTCCCCACCAGCTTAATTTTATGTTTCACTTTTTGGATTGGAAGATGGAGATGGAGAAGGTGAGGGACCATAAAATTAAACATCTATTCTCCTTTTTTCACAAATTTAAGAATTGAATGTTGCTATAGAAAGTGTACATGTTAAACATGGAGTTGAAAATTCAGCACAACACAATTATTTCTCCTGTAAAATGGCAAAGCACATTGCCAGATTTGTACTCAGTTGTACAAGTATCATATGTCCTCTAAAACTCTAACAGCATGGCTATAAACCTAAATACTGATGCATTTACAGCACCAGCTAACTAAATGGCAGCCTATAGAGGCCAGTACTTCTCACCAACACAGCCAGTAAACAGTAACATAGAAAGAGGTGTCAGATGATCATCTTCAACATTTTTCTGTGACAGTCTGAAATTAGTTTATGAATTAGTACCATTTTAAACTTAAAAGATAGGAAGAAATTACCTGAGCCAGGAAGATAATGATATTTGCTCAGTATAAGTAAGACAGGCAGAGAATGGAGACATGATATTTACCATTATCGTCATCATCGTTACTATTATTATACCACCCCACCCATAACTCAATCTGAAATTGTCCTTGATAAAGCAGAAATGGCCTGAAGGATAAACAAAAGTACAAGTAGTTACCACCAGGGAAAGAAGGAACTTGACAAACAGAGACTCATGATTTGCTATCAAGGTTGTCTTGTTGTCAGAAGGTTGTCAGATGACCTCCCATTTTCTGAATTCCCTGTGGTAAAGGTTATTTGCAAATGCTTAGTAAATATAACTTCTTAACATTCTCTCTGTGTCTTGTCATTGTAACTTGAAACAAATAAATAAACCTTTGATCTGATTGGTTTATTTAATCTTTTTCCAAATTTCATGGTGATATCACAAAATCTTGACGCTACTCTTGAACTCTTCACCTTTGAATCTGACTTGATGTATTTCATATATACCACTGGGATTCATGTCCTCTAGTTAAACTTCAGCATACAAGAAAGGTAAATAGTATGAGTCTTTTCAGCTAAGAAGCCATTCTGAAGGCAAATCATGGTTTCTATCTTTCTTTATACGCACTAAAATTCTTGTAGTTCATTCCAATTTCAATATTCACAATTCTATTGATACGATCACACTCTACACAATTCCCTATCTGACGTTTTGCAAAAACTCAGTACAATTACAAGCATTTGGTAACAGTTACAATTCATTTATTATAAATGTGAGCAACATTGCTGTGAATCATAATTTACATAGTACAAAAAAAAAAGAACAGATGAGTAAATCTGAAGAACGTTCTATGATGAAGCAGCAGTCCATACCAGAGAGAGGACAAGGATGACCCTAACAGAGCAGGAGAAAGAAGCTTTTTGGATAGAAAACTTCAGACAGAAAGAATTCAGTAAATAGCATGTCTAAAAAAAAATACATAAAGAATGGAAAAGTCAAAAAAAGAAAAAAAGCTATTTGTAATCATAGAATTGTAGAATACCCTGAATTATAACTTGAGTTGAAAGGGATTCACATGGATCACCGAATCCAGCTCCACACAGGACAACTCAAAACCCAAACCCAATGTCTGAGAGCATTGTCTAAAAGCTCCCTGAACTCTGGCAGCCAAAGGCTGTAACCACTGCCCTGGGGAGCCTGTTCAAGGTCCCAGCCACTCTATGGTGAAGAACCTTTTCCTAACACCCACCTGACCTTCCTTTGGCACAGCTCCATGACATTCCCTTTAGTCCTGTCAGTATCACCAGAGAGCAGAAATCAGAGCTGCCCTTCTATTCATTTCGTGAGAAGCTGCAGGCCACCATGAGGACTCCCCTCAGCCTCCTCTTCCCTGTGCTGAACAAACCTATGAGCCTAAGCTGTTCCTCTCACACCTTGCCCTCCAGACTCTTTGCCATCTTATAGCCCTTCTTTGGATGCTCTCTAATAGTTTAATGTCATTCTTATATTGTGGCGCTCAAATCTACACTCAGTGCTTGAGGTAAAGCCAGGACAGACCATTCCTTGCCCAACTGGCAGTGCTGGGCCTGATGCACCCTAGGATATGGTTGATCCTTTTGGCTGCCAAGGTACATTCCTCACTCAAGTTCAACTTGCCATCAATAAGTTCTGTTTAAAACAACATCAGTGAATATTTTCTTTATGTATTTCCTATTTCCATTACTTTCATCCTGCTTTTTGTGTTGTTCATGTAGGAGAAATCCCAGACATGTACAGACTGGAAAAAGAACTGATGAAGAGCAGCCCCATAGAGAAGGATTTGGGGATTTTGATGGAAGAAAAGTTGGACATGAGCCAGCAGTGTGCTCTTGCAATCTGGAAGGCTAACTGCATCCTGGGTGACATCAGAAGTGCGGTATCCAACAGGCAGACTGAGGGAATTTTCCCCTTCTTCTCTGTCCTTATGAGGCCACATCTGGAGTACTGAATGCAGACTTGGGGCTCCCAGCACAAGAAAAACGTAGAGCTGTTTCAGTGAGTTCAGAGGAGGACATGAAGATAATCAGAGGGATGGAGTACCTCTCTTATGAAGAAAGGCTACGGGACTAGCTCAGGGCTAGCTGAACTCTGCTCAGCCCAGAAAAGAAAAGTTTTGGGGGAAAGCTCTGTAAGGCCTTCCAGTACGTAAAGGGAGCTTATAAAATACACAGAGACCAACTTTTTACAAAGGCTGACAGTGATGAGGGGGAATATTTCTAAACTAAAAGAAGAGAGAATTATGTTGGATGTTAGGAGGACATTCTTTACTCAGGGAGTGGTGGAGCACTGGCACAGGCTGGCCAGAGAAGCCATGGATGCTCCATCCCTCAAGACTTTCAAGGACAGGTTGGATGGGGCCCTACGCAGCCTGATCAAGAGGGTAGCAGCGTTGCCCACTGCATGGAGGTTGGAACTGGATCATTTTAAGGTTCATTTCAACCCCAACCATTCTATGATTTTATGATATGATTATATGATAATTGCTAATAAAATAAAGGAAAATGGAGAGAAATAAAAACTACAGATCTCTACATCTTAGATGTACTACATGAATAATTGCATTTACTGGACATCATTTGAAAAGTTCAGTGTTTATAATTACCTATATTTCCATGATCTGTTCCACTGTACAATTTCCTTTCTCAGACATGAACTGAATGTTTTTTTTTTGCGCTACATCATTTGCACATTTGATCAAGGAATATAAGGCTCTATCAAATCTCAAAGAGTTTTAGATAATACAGAAGGAGTTTATTTTTCTAGATATGATTTGCATTATAACCATCTGCAGTTCTTCCTAGTCTGGGAGAATTTTATTTGTGAGGAAAAGAAAGAAACACACTTATCTTTAATATATGATCATTAAATAAACATCTTTAATGCAGAAGATTTGTTATATTAAGCAGTATTAAAAATGTATCAGTCTCCTCGTTTATTTTGAAAGGCTGTATACAAGTGGGAAAGTAGAATGATAATAATGTAGAAAGGTATAAATAATAATCAAATCTTATCACTCTTTACAAATAAAAGATTCATTATTTTATTTGTTACACTGCCCATTCTCACAAAAGATAAATTAATTCTGATTCCTTGTTTATTTTGAGTGATATTTTTTTTTTAGTTGTCTTCTGTAGGCATACAACTCCATCTAGCTTTCCGTGAGATCAGAGTGCCAACTCGTCTTTTCAACTCTACTTCTTTAGAGAGCCCCAAAACTCCAATTTGTCCAATGATGCTCACACTGCTAATGAAGGGATAACATACAGCTGAGCTTATCCAACTTCTAGTAACAACCAGATGTATGGAACAGATTTGTTAGCAAACGAATATGCGATACAATGAGAAATGTAGAAGTTGGCTTTGAGGCCAACAATGCTTACATTTTGAAGGAAAAAAGAAGTCTAAGAAAATGAACTGTAATAAGATAATGTGTTAAATGAGTGGTGGATGATGAAGATTTAGCACTATTAATCTGAAACAAATACTAATTAGCAGTACTCTCAAATAAACCTACACCAAATCCTGTCCTAGTTATTCTTGACCAGTCTCCCATCACAGTTAGAAATGGGAAAACAATAGTAATCTAGGATGATTTGTTATATCAGCAAAGAAAGGTGGAAAGGGACTTCTGTATAAAATTTTCCCCAAAAACTAACAAGAATCCATGGCAGTCATACAAAGAAACAAACTCAGAAAAGAAAGTAGCAATTTAATTAGTCTCAAAGTGAAAGAATGGAAAAGATCAGTTCAGGTTCCCCAGACTAGATCCATGTACGTCACTCCAAAAGTAATGTTTTCCCATTTATTTACATGGAAAGTACAACAGGTATAAAGAGCTCAATACCACTATTTGATAGAACAAGTTCTCAGCTACAAAATTTTACCACCATTAGCAGTGCGTTTACTCCAGCAATGATCATGTTGCACTCACAAAAATCTGCACCAGTGGTTTTTAGCACAGTTAGGTGGTGGGTGGTGTGTTGCAGCAGTGGCAACAGCGTTCAGCCCTGCTGGCTTGGTCTCCATTCACATTTAGCAAGCATTGATGAGGGTCAATGGGTGCGATTTTTTTCTACACGAAGGAATTCAACAACACACCTTTGCTTCATATGCACTTCCACATCAGACATCATTTTATCAGACTGCCTCTCTGCTGCCATCGTCTCATGGCAATACAATGTAATGGAATAATTGTGGGAAGTTCCAGTCTCTACTGCCACACCACCAATATCTACCTCTGATATCAAGGGCCATCATAATAAAATAGAAAGCATTATTTTTTGAGCGGTCCTCTTAAAACAAGTTAGTATGTATTTCTTAAAAACAAACAAACAAACAGAAGTATGTGTTCCTAAGGCTCTTGATCGTTGTCAGCTGACCATTTGTACTACATCAACATTTGCTGAAATTGTATTTAAAAAGCCCTGCCTTAGATCCAGTGCTGAGAAATTTCTGAGGAAGCAGTGTTCATCTGTGTTCAAAGGACTGTGTTAATGGTGAAATGGTTTTCTGATGCTCGCATAATGTTCCTCAGAAAAAAAACTGAAATCAGGTGAGCTGCATGAAATCTTTTGTACATAATTCTCACAGATTTGTTAAACAAAAACAAGCAAGTTTTAGTTTGCATCCCATTCCTGTGTAAAATTCATTTTCATGCAGTTGCTCTCTTCTCACCAGTTTTGTTACATAGAAGCCATGGGCTCTACTGGTATTAATCAAGCAATACTGGATTATCTAGACGGATAAACAGCTCTATAAATCTCAGATGCTCTGCTGCCAACAGGTGGTAAGCTGCTACTAATCACTGCAAACAATTTTGCAGCAGGGGCATCAAGATGCTACAGATACGGATGGTGCAAAACAAATGGACTTCAGAAGTTCTTGGGACCACACACTAGGTTCATTCAGGCCATGAAGCAGCCATCAGATAGCAACTATTTTGTCACCAGTAGTACAGAACATAATGGAATACATGTCCTGGAGCTCAAAAGCTCCATATCTCATTAACTATCCCCTGAGTCATGCTTGTCACCACTAGCTTTAAGTTTTAATTTCCTTGTTTCCATTTGTTGTCAAGGCTATTTGACTGTATCGCTTTTGTATTTAATCAGTAGTACCAATGCATTTGATGAGATTATGTTGCTAACCTGGTTCTCCAGGAAGTCACAAACACAGAACTGTTTATACAAGAACAAATTAAGTACAGCTCTTTACTTTGAGATAGAAAAATAACTAGTCCTACAAAACATAGCATCTTTAGCAAAAGCACTTTGTAGAGCTAGATTATCAAATGTAACAGTTCAGTGGTTCAATTCATACCTGATGGGCTTCAAAGAATATATATGCAAATTGATCTCCCAGCTGCAAGGGTAATTAACATGGCCTGCTGCAGGGGGCTGTTCTTTCACCCATTCTGTTTCATTATTATTTTAGTGACTTTACATTTTTCTCAACCCACTGTCTTTTGGTATGGAAATAGATTTAACTTCCTGCTTTATGTAAACTTCATTACACTACAATCAGCAGGGAATCTAGCCTGTTGGAAGTGTTAATGTTTGAAAGCCACTACTGCCTGACATAGACCTTGGCACTGTACAAGTACTGTTTTATTTTCCTGAGTTTGCCCAAAACAGTACTTATAATATTTTAAGGTACATGATAAGCCTTTTTATTCTCTCATGTTTAAACCAGTTTAACAGTATTGAAACAGAGCTAGCAAAGGACCAGAGAAGACAAAGAATCTTGGAATGTGTTGTTTAACCCATTATTCACTAGGGTATTCAAATCACGCTTACATTCAAACCAATGGACTTATTTTAACAAAGCAGAAAGGGTACAGCTCTAAGTTTATAGCATTTCAGGCAGTACCAGACCCACTGACAGTATACTAGGTCATGAACTGTGGTTCTGTTTTCATAGAGAGATATTCCATGTGTAATACATACTCTAAAATGTTCCCCATATGGTTATGAGGGAATACCAATATTATTTTCCCATTATATAGTAAGAGAAAAAACGTACAGGGAAGCAATCACATTACACATGCCTGGAAAAGCTATAGTCATAAAAAGATTAATGTATTGGGATACCTTTCATAACGAGAAACTTCTGTAAGAAGCTATTGCGACAAATTATAAAGCAAAATCATATGTTAAATCATTTTAAGCAAATATTTACAAGAAGACATAAAGTAACAGTTATATCTATAATTCATAAGTGGCTCAAATTTCCTTTACAGAAGGTCACAGAAGTCAATTGATTTAGTACAGGGATAAATGTAATCCAGGCCACTGCATGTTTCCATGTTACATGCTATACATTTTTATATCAAAGTTAGCTATTGTTGGGTTTGGGGTTTTGTTTTGTTTTTTTGGTTTGATTTTTTTTTTTTTTTTTTTTTTGACAAAAGCATTTACAAGCGTCAAACAAAATGTAATTCAGCATAGGTCAGACTGAGTGGGACTCCGAGAGCCCTGATCTAGCTGTAGGTGATCCTCTTCATTGCAAAGGAGTTGGATAAGATGACCTTTTAGGATCCTGTCCAACTCAAATAATTCTGTGATTGCATGGTTCTATGTACATGTAAGTGTACATGAACACGACCACACAATCATGTGAAATCATGTTGGGAAAATCAGTGTGTGATTTTTTTGTTAATAATTCAGGCAATTTCCTCATCAAATCAATACAATACTGCTGACCTTAGATATCATCTCTAGATCATTCCAGAAATTAAGTAAATGGATCATGAGAGAGAAAAAGACAAATATGCAAGAGAGAATGGGAGAAAGAGAGAAAGAGAGATAACAAGCTGTTTGAAATAATTTTATATTGATGAAGATATATTATTTTCAACACTAATAGATGGGAATTTTCAGTTGCATCTTATAGAATTAGGTATCTATTTCCCTTTGAGTTTTATTGCTGGTTGAGAGTTTATCTTTCTTAAACTCCAGAGAATAAACTCCATAGAATAAACCAATCTGCATTTTGGTCTGCGAAGGAGACTTCATAAATCACATGTTGCTGGTATGGCAAATTGCACGTTTATGAGTCAATTTCTGGCAAATTAGCTGGTGTGTATCACCACATCTTCAAATTCAAGTGATTTGGACATGGCCCATAATGAATAAGACATTCCAGCAACAGAACACCGATTTTGCATTATTATAAACCAGGGGTTGACAGCAGAATACCGATTTTGCATTATTATAAACTGGGGACTGAATGTTACTGCTTCTGGAAAGTGTTCAACAATAATTTGTTGGCAGTTGCGGCTGAAAAGCCAAGGACTAGGGAAGCAGGGAGGCTAAACATGTCTTTCTAAGAGAAAGCCTTTCAGGACAATGCTGAGAAATGCTTCCATGTCTGTGCAGGGGCTAAGTAAAGCTTGTTACTCATGCATCATGAAAGAAGAAAGGTTGAACCTTCAGTGTGAACAAACCTCCAAGTTTCACATCCCACAGAATTCATCCTTTAAAATAATTATAAAGAAAACAGAAGACCTGTAACATGAGTCCAAAATGCTGACAGGATAAGAAAACAGCCACAAGCAGGGACAGATTTTTCACCTATTTCCAGTTTTGCTGTAGAGATTAAAAAGCTGAAGTGACCAACGAAAATCCTGCTTCTGTAATTTTCCACTGTCTCTGCAAAACAGCTCTTCAAATGCTTGACCTTGAATGCAAAAATAATCTGTCCTTTATCAGTCATGTTTTTTCATGGCCTGGCTAATGGGATCAAATTTACATTCTGCTTTATTGTGGAGCTTCTTGTGATAATAAATTCAACCAAAAAGCAAGTACCTGTGCTCCAGGAATGCACTCCTCTTCATTCAAAGGGGGGGTATCAAAGGGGAATGTGGATGCCTTTTGTCTATCGCTTGGCATTTGACTCTGACCTACAGGCACCAACCACCACCATATATCTGCTCTGGATGACGTTCCCTCCCTCCCACTCGGGACATTTTGCTGGAATGCATTTATCAGTCTTTTGAAAACTAAAGACCCCAAGCCACACTTCTGCAATAACAAACATTTCTTCTTTGTCACCCTGCCTGTCTTTTTAATCATCTTGTCTTTCAACTATTGTTCTATCTTACTGAAACTAAGTAGATATCTCATGTCAAAAAATAATACCCACCTGAATAGAGCTAGCAGTGCCAAACATTTAATTTATACAGCTGTAGATTCAGCTTAGTACAGAATACTGCACAGTGCCTCATGCTGGTTCAGGTGTTGGATGATGGCAAGACTGGGATATGTGGTAGAGGATGCCTTCTTCTGCAAGGCCACAAGGCAGACAGTGAAGTGGCACATGGCGTATACACATTTCAAGGAGTTTAAAGAGGATCCACTGAGAGACAGTCTTTACAGACAATCTTAACAATACCAGTTCAAAACCTAGCTAATAGAAAGAATCTAGATAAAATCCACGTATCACTCTCACATGGCTTGCACCAGCTTTGCTCTCCATATCCTCCAAAAGAACAGCCCATGGGCCAGAGTTTCTAACCAGAAAGCACATTCACTAGCATACTGCACACTGTATTGTGCAGCCCAAAACTACATAGCAGTTTAGTATATATGATATTATAATGTTTTCAAAACTGAGTTTAAAACTGCCTCCCAGCTCTTCCTGTTTTCCTTTTCACATCAGACATATTACACTGACCACTGATAGCATGCAAGTTTTCTTAGCTGAAGAAAATCACATTCACCATCTTAGGTACTACAGAACCCACATCAAGAGGCTGTGTGGTTTGGACATGGGACCAGATTCTGCCCTCCTGCCTTCCAGGGGAGAGCTTCAGCATTAACTTTCACTTAGCTGTTTGACCCATTTCTTCCTGCAGTGGTTTGTCATTTTGAGTATGGTCTATCAGCTCTATTTTATTTGATCCAAATCTTCACTTCTTATGTAAAGAGAAAGATGCTGGTTTATGCAGTCTTTAACAAATACTATTTAGAAAAGATTGGTTAATGAAAAACAAAAGGTAGTGCAGGGTAAGATCATAACATATAGAGATGTCTGCTTGCTGCCTGCTTAGCACGGAGGAGCAGGAGAGAGACACATAGAAGTAAAAATTTAACTGAGAGGATGTAAATCTCCTTTGCCCTTCTCACCCATCCTGTTTATAATTTCACACCGGACTATGTGTTTTCTGGGCAGAGGCAGCAGGTGTGTGCTTGAGAGTGGCTGGCACCTGCTGGGCCTGTTTCTGGTTCCTTTGGAGCATGCCCTGAGACAAGCTGCAGCAAGAGGAAAATTTGAAAATGAATACGGTAATGTGGATAAATGACAGTTCTTCACAGACTGGATAATGTATAGCTAAATTATGATGCATTCAGTTAAAAATGCAAGTACAAGAAGCTTACACTCCTGGCCATTTCCACTTAATTCAACACATTGATTATATAGCCTAGAATAAATACATTTATATGATGATAACTAACTCGGGGATCTGCAGGACTCTTGATTCAATATTCTGCTAAATTAGGGAAAGTATGCAGCTGTAGGGAAAAAAATCCACTGCTCCCTCTACATCCTCACAAGCAGTAGTTCAAATTAAAATGACCCAACAAACTTGAGGCTTCTGTGATTCTTTTGTCCTTTTTCAATAGGCCTTCCAAGTACCATGCAGGGTGCACTGTCTCTCTCTGTTGAATGATAAGTGTGCAAAATTGATAGCAGGTGTCCTGTTCCACATTGGCAGCATTCTTTTTGTCAAGCTATGAAGGCAGGAGGAACAAATGTCCTTGACATCTATGAGGGGCCATCTGACTGCAGACCTGAAGATAAACTTCTGATTATATGCCCTCCAGCTCATGCTGGATCAATGTCAGTAGCAAGAGCAGCAAGCTGTGCTGTGTTTGATGTGTAGAAAGGAGACAAATTTATTGCAGAAATTGCAAGTTATTAAAGGGAAGAAAAAAAAATGAATGTACTCCGTTCTCTTATTCTGACTCATAGTCTTAGGAGCTGGCAAAGATATTAAGATGATAGAATCACAGAATCACAGAATGGCCAGGGTTGGAAAGGACCTCAAGGATCACGAATCTCCAACCCCCCTGCCACATGCAGGGCCACCAACCCGCACGTTTAATGCTAAACCAGGCTGCCCAGGGCCTCATCCAACCTGGCCTTGAACACCTCCAAGGACGGGGCATCCACAACCTCTCTGGGCAGCCTGTTCCAGCACCTCACCACTCTCTGGGTAAAGAATTTCCCCCTGATGTCCGACCTAAATTTCCCCTCCCTCAAAACCATTTCCCCTCGTCCTACACGTATCAACCCTTTAGAAGAGTTGATTCCCCTCCCCTCTGTAGGCTCCCTTTAGGTATTGAAAGGCTGCAATGAGGTCACCCCGCAGCCTTCTTTTCTCCCTAATTGTGCTTTTGAACTGACTACTGGAGGGAATTCTTCCAAAGTAAGGAGGCTATAGCCAGAGTTCTCCCAACTTGACTGTGTGTCAACCATTAAACTACATGTTTCTTTCTACAAAGGCTTCTGGTAGAGAAAAATGAATTTTCTCGGAAGGATTGAAATGTTATTCTGCCTTCTCCCCATCCCCATTTGTTGACATCCTCTTCAAGAAGCAAGTTATTCCTCTCTTGTTGATGTCAACCTTATATGCAGGTATCCAGCTTCTTCTCACTGGCAGTTTACCAGTTTTCAGCTGTTGAATATCAGTTTTCCACTGACTCGTTCCACATCTTGAATATAAAAGTTCTCAGCATGAGATTGTTGTGGCTCAACTTCCAGCATTCACACAACCAAGCATAACACAGCTTCGCACTCACATCCCTTCTCACTGGGATGGAGGGTAGAATGAGAAAGATAAAAGTGAGAAACATAGTGGGATGAGATAAAAACAGCATAATAGATAAAGAAAAGCTGTGTATGAAATAAAGCAAAACTAGAATTTCATTTGCTACTTCTCAGCAGCAGGCATTCAGCCATTTCCAGGAAAGCAGAGCTTCTTGAAGGTAAAAGTTCCATGGGAAGGCAGATGACATCACTTTGAATCTTCATCTTTGATCCATGTCTCCCACCAGCTTTTATTGCTGGGCATGATATCACATGGTAAGGAATATCCCCTTGGTCAGCCAAAGTCAGCCTTCCTAGCTTGTCCCCTCCCAGCTTCTAGTTCACCTCCAGTCTTCTCACAAGCAGGACGGTATGAGAAGCAGGAAATATCTTACTGCTGTGTAGCAACTAAATAGCAGCAACTAATATCACAGAATCAGAGAATCACAGAATTGTAGGGTCTATAAGGGTCCTCTAGAGATATTGAGCCCAATTCCCCTGCAAAGGAGGCCCCCTACAGCAGGCAAATATTTTAGTGTGTTACCACCACCATTTACACCACAACTCCAAAATACAGCACCGTGCAAGCCTCTATGAAGAAAATCAGCTCTGTTCCAGACAGACAAAACTAGGACAACCACCCAGCACCTCAACCCTTACAGATTAGTCTGTCTGCCAGGTGCCTCAAAATAACATTATCAAGCTGTCAAGTGGGGTAGAAAAAAAAAAAGAAGAAAAAAAAAGAGCATTTGATGTGCCCACACAATCACTGTATTAATTTTGTGTAAATTAAAAAGAAACAGCTGTCTGATTCAGAAATGTGTTGGGCATTTAATTAGTTTCATTAATTAGAGGAACCTTCCCCTAGAAAGCAATGCAGAATGATACTTCTGAATCAGGATGGTCTGAACATGGGACAAAGTGCCATGGAAACCTGCAGTTGATCTGGACGCTCAGTATTTCATTCAGATACCTCATAGACTCCTGCAGTATTGGTAGGATGCTACTGGTCTTGCCCACCAGTTCAGTACCAACAAAGGAGCCAAGCAGGGATTTCACAGGTAATGGTGTTACCACAGGGGTGTTTGGTAATTCTACATAGAGGTGAACAGCTTCAAAAGTCTGACAACCCCTCACCTGAATGTTTGCAAGGGCTGGTATAAGAAATGAGAGGCAGCATTAAAAATGCTATAGCCTTTCAGCACATGTTCATATTTACTGAGAATAGTAAGTGAGGCAGTTTGCAGTTGACATCAGTATGATGTCCGCAGGTTCAAAAACTTCGCAGTGCTCACACCCTTTCCCAGCGAAGGTCCTTTTCAAAAAATGGCTCATATTGACATTTTGCACAGTCCGACTTTCTTTTTGATCCACATTTCTCTTTCCCACACCAGGTTTCCTATCTTGACATCGCATCTCTTTGGCTCTGTTTGCTCGCTTAGAGAAATCTAGGATCAGTAGTTTAAGCACAGTGCTCTTGCCAAAATCCAGGTGACTTTTTGCTGTATGAACAAATTCAGGAAGACTGAGATAGTCTAACAGCCTCTCTGGCAGCACCTCACTTCCCAAGTTAATAATCTTTAATTTGCTGCTCAAGCTTACAGTTTTTATTGTTTCAGACAAACTGAGACATGTTACTTTAGACACAAATACTAGTTCTTTGACAAGTTCTCTATTTTTGACTGAGGCAAATGAATTCAGATGGCAGATCAAGGAGTAGGCTCTTCAGAAAGAGGAAAGATCTAGATTTAATAATTTCTTGATACAACACAACCAGATTAGGTCATGATACATGAAATTATCACTGATAACTTTGGTGAGAAAAATAAAAAAGTCTATTCACTCCTGGAAACGTATGTTTTACCTAAGTGCTTTAACAGTAGCTAAGTGCTCATAGATCTAAGCATATTTTTAGAAATGCCTGTTTAAGTGGCAATATTGTGAGAAATGAAAATCAAAACAATTATTATGTGCATCTGCATTTTCTATATAAGTCAACTCTTCGGTTCAGTTCTGTCTTTTTGGTCTTTTGTTTTTTTTTAAATTTTCACTATGTACATGCATATTTACATATTTAAAGATAATTGAATGTTAATACTGACAGTCCTTTTTTCTACTTGAAGAGGAAAATTTTTAGACTTTTTAACCTCAAGACTCTCATTAAAATAATGGGAAAGATTAAAATAGAAAACTATTTTTTCCCAACTTTTCCAGCAAGGTATAAGTAACTTTTTCAACATGTTTTTTAAAAAGTTACTGGTACCTCTAGAATTCACAGGGAATCATTAGTGGCTTCTGTCATGGGTAAATTTTGTCATCAATCTCTACTATTTATCAGAAACATGAGGTGGTGAGCTTAATGTTAATTATTCTTTGGGTTTCAAAAACAGATATTTTTTCCACAATTCCTTTAAATGTATATGAAGTTGTGCCTACCAAACTCATGGTGTAGTACAATAGATTCTTCCCACGTTTAATCCACCCCTACAGATTCTGTACTGGGAGGATCTTCTATATATCTCTGAGTTTCTTGTCCTAGAAAGTGGTATCTGCTGTGCATGAGTCTAGACCCTAAGAGCCTAGACTCAAAATTTTGATTTAATTAGGATATCTAGATTTAGAAACAGCACCAACTTAACACAGATGCCCAAGAGCTATGTGCATAGATGATATCTGACAATACAGTGGGCTAATAGGTGAGAGAGGAGGAAGAGTTTCAGTATCTTCAGTTTAACAAATACCAACTCCTAGTAGTGTTTATCAGTTAACCAAAAGAGGGGGCTGGCTCATTCTTTTCTCATGTTTTTCAAATATACATTTCCTGACCATAGTCCTTGGGTTTTTGAATGTCCCTAATGGAAAATGAGGTAGACTCCTCTTCTGAGTCACCTTTATTCCTAGCAAACTGATGCACAGTGAGGCTTCTTGCTTTCAATTTTGTTGGCAACATCTCCATCTGCATGATTATACTTCATATTAAAAGGCACCCAAATAGCCACAGTACCTTGTAACTTTAACAAGAAAAGAAGGCATGTTAGGGTGTTCTCAGCTACACAAATATACATTGAACTGTTCTTTTGATATAGCTCAGCAGAGATTTAAGAAAGGAAAAATTGTTACACAAGTTTCAATTTTAAGTATCTTTGACTTATTGCTGTGATTATTCTAATTGCTTGTCTTCCTAGTGGGAGGTTGCAGGAAGCTGTTTTGAAGTAATCAAGCTGAGATGTGGCCTTCTATTTATAAGATGTCTAGAAATCTTACTTTCCCAAAAAGAATATCTAGTTGAATCTCTAAAGCGTATCAGCTACAATCTCTCTTTCCTCCCTCAGAATCTCACCCAAGAGTTTATGATTCAGTTCCTTCTCACTGTCTGTGAACTTCAGATGATGCAGCCAGAGAGTGCCTCGGATAGCTATTGTTCTTCAATTTGCTCCTGCCTCTGAACACACAGCAAAATATCTGTAGCCCTATATTAACTGCTGCCTTGTGAATGTACATACATATTACCCAACATGTAGGCAGCTTAAATACAAAAATAACAGTTGATCAAATTCACATGAAAGATACCAAAGTACCAAATCAGTTTAATGTTGTGATATATACTTACAGTACCTTCGGAAAAAAGTAAATAATATCTGCCATGCAGTTGTGGTACCACAGAAACTACACTTCACCTGTGTAGTATATATAAAATAGGTGTAATTTAGATCAAGAACATTTTGATCTATGCTGATTGCAGTAAGGACCACTGAACATTTTTTCTCTGTACAGACCTTTTAAAGTTAAAAAGAAGGCCAAAAATCAGTATATTTGCCTGAGCCAAATGATGACAGAATCAAGCACTACTGGGATTTAAATCAGTACTTCTAAATAATCTACTGAGAGATTTTGTGTCATGAAGGCAGAGTAACCTTATCCAGAGAAACAAGATCTTTCTGCTGAGAAGAGGTTAAATTTCATCATAGATCACTGGCAGGGTTTTGCTGTTGTTGATGTTCTTCTGCTTTTTTTCTAGTTTATAACTACAGTTTCTTGGTAAAACTGGGCACGTATTCTTAATAAGTTGTTCCAGGAATGCCAAAATGACTCGATAGCAAAGGTTATATTTTGCCCAACACTATCAACCAAAGAAAAAGAAAATGGAAATTCTAAGTGAACTGTTCTGACATTTCTGAAACATTTCATTTACAGTCACATACAATAAACAAAGAAAATAAAGAGCTAAATCCACACAGGTACTAAAGGAAACAGCAAAAGTGACATTTTCTCACAGTAGACTTGTTACTAGAGATTTTATGGAGACTGAACAAAACTCAGGTTAAAATCCCTCTTGAGCACAAGGGGATTTGTATTTTATCTCCCACAGAAATGTCTTGCCCACTGACTGTTCTATAAGTTATCCTGAGGTAGAATGGATGTATGAAAGATAGGATATTTCTTCAGGCTGTATTCGCCTTGCAAATGGATATGAATATGAATTTTTAGGAATGGTCTTAAATATGGATTATGCTGACAACTGATATGAGTACTTATCCTTTAAACACTAAGAGCCTTGTTACCTGAAAGCTGGTGTTCCTGGATGTAGTTCCATCTCAGTTAATAAGTCTCACAGAGGGTATATAATAGAATCTTAAAATCATAGGATCACCACAGTTGGAAAAGTCCTCCAGGATCATCCAGTCCAACCATCCACCTACCAGCAATATTGCCCCACTAAGCAATGCCCCTTAGAACAATCCCTAAATGCTTCTTGAACACCTTCTGAGATGGTGACACAACCAGCTCTCGGGGCAGGCCATTCCAGCACCTAACCACTCTCTCAGAGAAGTTTTATCATAGTATCCCAACCTGAATCTCCCCTGGTACAACTTGAGATCTTGCCCTCTCGTGTTATTGCTAGTTACATGGGAGAAGAGGCCGACATCCATCTTCCCACAACCTCCCTTCAGATAGTTGCAGAGAGCGATATGGTATTCCGTGAGCCTCTTCTTCAGACTGAACAATCTCAGTTCCTTATGCCACTTGTCATAATACCTGTGCTCCAGGCACGTCACCAGCTTTGTTGTCCTTCTCTGGTCACTCTCAAAGGTCTCAATGTGCCTCTTGTAGAGAGGGGCCCAAAACTGAACATGATATTCAACCAGTGCTGAATACACAGGGATGATCAGTTCCCTGCTCCTGCTGGCATCATTATTTTGGCATCACAAGCCAGAATGCCACCGTACACCTGGGCATACTGCTGACTTGTTCAGCCGAGGATGAACCAAACCCCCAGGATTGTTTCAGTGTATATAATAACTATAATGTTTATACATACATTTAAGCTGTACAGTGGAAGAAAACATCCCAGGATAGCATGTGTGTACAGGCACTTTCCTGATAAATTAGATATCATTTCAAAATACTTTTGGAAATACGATCTCAACTGGAATGTCCTACACAGTATAGAAATTCTCCAAAACTGAACTTTTCAGAGATTGATGACTGTGCAACACCTATTTTCAGATAGTTTGTATCCACACATATCTGAAGCTGAGACACAAGAAAAGAGAGTTTAAGAACATAGAACTGACCACGGGAATCTGGAAGATTTAAGGAGTTCTGTATGTGTTCTTCCAAAAAAGAATGCATCCTATTTATTTCTGTGGAATATATAGCATGTACAAATAGCACAATGACAGTAGTTGAAAGTGCAAACTCTCAGCTACAAAACATTATTTTTCAACATTGTCACCATGTTTACTATATAAATTCACCAGCAATGAGAAAAAGCCTGTATGCCACACCGGTAAAAATCTGCATGGATGTATGGAACATGGCTTGTCTTTCATGTCACTGATGCCACTACTGATATATACCATCCACATCACTATGCTAGCATCTATTGTTTGATCACCATAAAGCAATGGTAGATGGGTGCATTTTTTTTCTGTGTGGACAAATTCAGTGACATACCTTTGCTTCATCAGCACTTCTATGTCAGACACCATTTTGTCAGACTGTCCCTCTGCTGCCATCTGTCACATGGCAACAAAATGTAGTGGAATACTGGTGAGAAGGTTTATCTTCTGCTGTCATATCACCAACATACCCCTTTGATGTAATGGGCTAAGATAATAAAATAGGAGGCATTATTTTTGGAGCAGCCTTTGTATTTAAATGTTTTATTAGAGAGACTTATGGGAATCAGAGGTCAGACACAAAAGATTGCTCTTGAAATGGGAATTGAAAACAATCAGAAACAAACAGCAGGGTATCTGTTACAGAAATTGAGATTCAGAGGAGAAGAACTAGGAGAAAAAGGTTCAAAATTAAAAGCCCTCATCTCCCTCTATACATCATTGCAAATCAATACAAACCAAATAATTCACAGAGCAAGGCAATTCTGTGTGTTTGTTTGCAAGCCCTGATGGATCTATTGACTGGCATGCCTGTTGTTCCTATCCTTGATGTGACATACACAGCACAGGTATCATGATGTATATAAGCCATGAAAAACTCCAGTGTGTTTCATTATCATGAGAAATGCAGGAGCTCGCTGCTTTTGACAGCCAGTGATGCTATTAGCTAGCCTTTTGCGTTGGTAGCTGAAGAAAATCCAGTCAACATATTTTAACCTTCAGAGCAATTTGAGCACACTGTGATCTTACCAAAGCAGCTGATAACAACTGAAGTACAAGCTCTGCGTCAAACAAACAGCAGCTGGGGGAAGGGAGCTCTGCTCTCTTTCCTCCCCCACACCAGCCCAGTGTGCAGACAGGCTCATCATCCCTTGCAAGGCAAGAGACATTGACAACATTTTTCTCCCTCAAATAACAGAGAAAAAAAATATCTTGCCGCCACACTGATGTTTTACAGAGCAGAGAAAAAAACACCAAAGCACTCAATAGCTCTGAGACAGGACAAGGAAGACAGTTAATACTTACCTGATGCAGGGACTCCACCATAATCTTGGATTATAAACTGGATTAGGCTCTGGGCCAAGACAAATCGTGAACTCTAATAACTTAATTTCAACTACACTCTGCAGTCTTTCAGTAGGAGATGTAAATTTTCCTTCTGAGCCTTTTTAAAGTAAGGAAACCCGAGTAGTCTCTAATTTCAATTGTGTACTATGAAGAAAGTAGTCTGGTTGGGGAGGTAAACTGGTTGGTCCTTTGAGTTCAGTCTGGGTCTCACATATGTAGGAGTGCAGGAATCCCACAGTTTCACATTTGGAAGTGGGCCCAGGCTGGAAAGTAAAAATAGAAAAGTGTGTATGTGATTCTGAGAAGCTCAGCTGCAAGGAAGGGGGAGAAAAGTTTCCTTTAGACCTTGATTCAGTTTTTTCAGAAGTTTCAAGGACAAAGACAGCAGCTCCAGGGCTCTATTTCATTTTGGAAACTCATAATTCATTATTCTGCACAGTGGAAAACTATTCCTAGCAAAATGAAACTTTTTTTTTTTTAATCTTATTTTCTAGTTTGTTTAAAAAAAAACACTCATAGGTAAAACATCCTTATACAGTCTCCATGGTTTTGTATCAGGACCACATTTTAACCATTATTTTCTAAAACTAAACAAATGGAGGCACTGGTAAATGGAAAGAATTAACTGTAAGTAAAACTATTCCTTTAAGCTTCAGCCTTAGTAGTGAGCAGCTGTCTGATTTCCCACAGGGAACACAGTTCTTCTTCCCTGCTCAAACATCCTCAGAATGAGTGAAACAGGTTTGCATGGGTTCATGTAACAAAGACTACTGAGATTAGAGTGCAGTGCCCAAATTTCCTATAAAGTAAACCTCACGCTAATTTCCTATATAGTCCAGAGTGCAAGGTGCATATTGTCCACTTTGAGAAGGTAAGTGCAGAGCAAGCTGAGGAGTAACTAATATGGAGTTAAAGCAGCCATTTCTTGATCCTGTCTGCTGGGAGATGGTCTGCACTGGACTCCCCAGCAATACCTTGCTCTATACCCATGCACATGTGTGCACATGCACCTATATACATACACAAAGCAGGTAGCTGTACATGGAGATACTAAAGCCAGAGCACCCACTCTCTATTTTTACTGCAGAAGGAAGTACAATCCAAAAAACTGAAAGTCACAAGGAAGGGTTAGAAAGCCCCAGGAAAAGCACTGCTGCTCTATCCCTTGCCATTTCCACATGAAGCCTGCTGTCCTTGCTGCTCCTCATTCCCTGGCTGAGTCCTTCTTTCTCCTGTGACAGGAAACTCTTGCAAACCACTCTTGATGATGTAACTGATTTGCCTTTCATGAGGTAGCTCTGCAGTGAGACCCTAGTGGCCCCTGATGCCAGTCTCCAAAGACTGAGCTGTTTTATCCCTTTGGTTTCTGGGGACTCTCATTACCACACAATCTCCAGACTGGCACCGAGGGTCTCACAGCATGGGACCAGCGTGAGGACAAAGCAGCTATAAAGAGTTACAAGGGGCAGCAGAGCAATAGCCAGGCTCCTTCCCAGTATGGGCAAGATATACAGCATCCCTGAGTAGCTGAGAAACACCTGGCCTTTCCCTAAGAATTACTAGACCACGTTTACTGAGGTTACTTTCTGGAGCCTCTTCTTTCTAAATTTTGTTTTAAGCCATCACTGAAAGAGGAGGAGATAAAACTGCTAATGCCTCGGAAGGAGGATGCATGTTTGCAAACACGTGTTTTCAGTTTTAAAATATTAACAACACCTTCCTCACTGGTGTCTTTATTTCTTCTTCTTTTTTTCTTTTTTCTTTAAATTATAATAAAATAATTTTATGTGAAATAAGGTCACTCAAAAGTCCAAATAGTTCAAGCGTGAAATCACAAAAAGATAGGAATAACTCTCAGAAGTTCTACTTGCAGAATCAGAGCAGATCATAGCTTAAACGAATAAATAAAAATACTAGTAAGTTAGAAATTTTATTGAATAATATTGTACTGTTTCAATTGTATCTCTCAGTATAAACAGTTCAGTGATTGACGTGTTTTTATGAATTTGTGGATTGTATCTATAATGAATATGCTCTGGAATGACCTTCTTACTGTAATTCAATACCGGAAAGAGACCTCTGCTAATCTGGTTTTCTGACTATTCTAAATCAGTTTTTAAATGCACAGAATTTCTACTAATAAAAAGAAAAAAATACCACAATTTATGAAGAATAATAACAACTTTCACAGCACAGGTCATCTCAGCATCTTTGAATGTTTTTATGCAGTATTTCATGTCTTTCAGACTCTTGAGATAGCAGACAGACTGGAGACATTTTCCAGAGCAGTAGTTTCCAGCCTGTGTCCACCACAAATCCACAGGTTAAATGGGCTACGAAGAGAATGTATGAAAAAAAGCTAATCATTGATATCCTTATTTTTGGATACTACTGTCACTGAACAGAAAAACATCAACTGTGGAACTGATCTTTCTACATACAGCGAGCAATAGGCTAAAGCAATGTGCTCTTTTTTCCTTTTTCAGTTTTCAGAAAAGTCCACATAGCCAAATCCTCTGATTTGAGGATATGGTTGAGTGCTGAATCCAGCCTTGCATTGCTCCCCCCATTAGGTACTGATGAGTGCTGTTAAAGTCGTGCAGCTGCCGGAAGTGTCCCTGAAAGTCTCCATCATTGGGGCAGCAGTGTGTCAATGAGAATGTACTCCTTGGCTGTCATATTCTTAACAAATCCAAATAGAAACCCAGGGCAAGTTCTCCTCTAAGGCAATGGGAAAATTGCCAGTTATGCAGTCAAAGTTTTCTAATCATTCTGTCTTCATTTTATTAACTTGTAAGTCTCAGGCTGGCACTAATTAATTCACTTCAATCATCTATGCTGCAACCAAAAAGGTGGGATTTACTTTTGCACCAAAATTCTGTGCTGTTGAGTCATAGTTAGTGAGTTCCACTTTGATTTTGCTGCCTTGAAGATTCTTTTCCTGTTTGGTATGAAATCAGTATCAATCTGCTATGAGTTTAAATGAGGCAGGGAGGCGTAAGTTTTGCTGATGAATTATCTTCAGTGTTTTGAAGGTAAAAAGGAACAAATAACTTAGGCTGCCAAAATGAATACATAGACTGTAAAGAAAAATCACTTAAATATAGGCAGGTGAAAGTCAAAGTCACAAGTATCATTGTGAAAGAGCTGCTAAAGTGGAGAAATATTTATGCTCTGCAAAACATTTGTGCTGCAGAGCAGATCTGACTCCTCTTGGGACAAAACCTCACAAATGGGTTTCTTTGCAGGCATTACAGCTGGCAAATAAACACTTTAGTGCCAAATAAAACGAAATATAAAAAAATATGAGCAGTGCACAAATGATGAAGTGAGAAATAAGTATTCAATATTATCTCCTTCCAGGCCTCCTTTCTGAGAAAGGATGAATGACTGGGAAGAATACGTACAATCTCATTGCCCTAGATGATGGAATGTGGGGTTGCCAAACTTAAAGAAGCTAGTAGGAGAGCTTACAGTCCCACTCATGCCCTTCTCTGACCCTTTGCACCCTTTTCCAAAACTACACTGCTTTACTATTTTTGGTACAAACCTGCTTCAATGACAGCCTACATGTGACAGAACGCATTGGTGTTCTGTGTTTAGAGATGTGACTATCCTCAACAGCAATGAATGTGGATCAAAAGAAGGAATGGTTAAAAAAATGGCTCAGCTAATCACATACTTAAGCACACAGGAAGACAAAGATATCCCATAAATTACACTAAAAACTGCATGCACCTTGTTGTTTATTTATTGAGTTCTAGTGGTACATTCCATGATTTGACTGGGAATCTTCCAATATAATTATTTAGGTCATTTCAAATTATAATATCTCACTTATCTATGTCAATATTTACACAGAGACTTAAAGTCCTTATACAGTCTCCAGCTCTTTTAGACTGGGGGAAGTTCTAGCAGCAGGATATATATTCATCTTCAGTATATGTAGTTGAATGTCCACGACACATCCCATGTACATATGGATTTCCCAGTTCATTTAAGTTTGTGCAGCCAAATTTTTCTACTTCAGTGTAGTTCAGAGACTTCCATTTCTCCACTGGTCTTATTCCCAAGATCACTGGGAAGTAAAGGGAAAGAACAAATAAAACAAATGCATTTTTGCTGTAAGCAGATGAAACCTTACAACCTTATTTTTCCTCCGTCCCCATTTTAGTACTTGTCAGTTGAGTAGCAGCTGTTTACACCAATTATGAATTTGGCCTAAGATATAGAAATAAAGAACAGGATTTTATTTCATTGAGAGCACATTAAAAATAAACAACTTGTGTGTGTGCAGCAGAACAGAGCCTTGAGTTTTTAATTATAGGAAACAGGAAATACTTTGGTTGCCCTCCTTCCCGAGATCAAAATTAGTTAATAATTGCACCACTTCTTAAAGGTTCCTTCTCCCTTTGGCTTTGGTGTCACTGGGGAGGGGGAGGGAAGGGTGGAGGAGGTGAGAGGAAGCCACGGATCACCATAACAAATGTAGGTGGGAAAACGAGACACTATGTGTTCTAAGATAAGAGCAAGAAAAGCATCACTTGATAAAATTAGCCAGTCCTTCCCTTGTGCAGTGCAGGTCATACAGGAGCATTCAGAATTCTTTCGCTTCATTATCTAGGAAGCTGCGGAGCACTATCAAAAGGAATTCAGGAGCTGGGGTGGGGGTTAGCCTTAGCAAAGATTTCAACCATTTTTCAACTGTCTGGCAATTTTCTGTGCTGAGATCCAGCTGGAAGTGGAGACAGGAAGACAAGTTTTTCTTATATGAATAACCTGGCATCCTACTCTGCTTTAAGGCATTGTCTCCTCTATATTTGCATTTCTTTCTTTTTAAACTAAACAAATTCAAAATTAACAGCTCTTCAGATAATCTCAGCCAGATCCCAAAAACATTGCATGAGACTCAGTGGCAACATTAGTTCTGTTGCAAGCAGTCTGCACAGGCTCAAACCCAGGAAGGATCTTTTATTAACATTTTTTAGACAAGTATAATGACATACTTTATACAATAGCATAGGTGAAGACTGAAAATCCAGGCCTGCAGCTTCATTGTATAAAGAAAATTCACATCCTGTCAATACTGGGTTTTTGGGCTTCAAATGAAGATGTAAAATCAGGTTCATGTTTAAAACATCTAAACTAATTTTGCTTTAGGAAAGACACAACACATTAAGAACAATGTGTGAATATCCACTGACAGCCCTGAGTGCAGAATATTGTTCTAGTAGTGCAGTTTGCTCATATACATAAAATAAGAAGGATTCAGTCGGTTAATAATTTATCTTATGACTCCTTAATCTTGAACCAAAAATACCCTTGAATGCTTCCAGAGGAGATGATATCAGGCATCAACAGCAACAGTAAAATCTGCCCCTCTTCTGCTTTATACTGGCTGACAGTTCATCGTAGCCTTGGCTCTGCGAAAAACATACATACGTGATTAATTTCATGTGTAACAAGCACTGCCATTAGCATCACGAGCCTACACCTTTCCAAAGTCAAGGGTCCAAACTCACTGGTGTTTGCCCAGTGCCCTGTGTATACAGAGAGTCCTTGGAAAGGGCTTGGTGAAAATATTAGTCTGAAGAAGGAGAGTAAAAAAGGATTGCTCTCCATGAAGTCAATCTCTCAATCAGAGATATTATATAGACAGGTCTGTCTGCAAGCCTTGCAGGACCATCTCTTGTCAGGTGCCTGCAGCAGAACAGCCACTTCTGGCTCTGCAGTACTGTTCTGAACACTTAGCCATCCAGTCAAGAGGTTTGGAGTTACCATCCATGAAAGTTTCCCAAATGGTGTAAACAGATAGCCAGTTATTTTTGCTACACTGGCAAAATAAACGTGTTTTTCAGCCTTTTTTTCCTCTTCTTAAAGAGTCCTAGTCTTGTTTTCCTAACCAAAAGAAAGGCCCCAGGGCTGAAGCAGTGAGCATTCAACTGCTGCCAATTCTCAAGCAGATGGCATTAACCCTTTGGTGACATATTCCCCTCCAATGAAAAATGGGTGTCTGTGCTCACATTTATCTGCTACTTGGAATGTCCTTGAAAGTTCAAGGTTCAACAGCAGTCAAGCACTTAAGCAAGCACTTACTGCAGTTTGGTGGTCAAATGGATAACAGCAATTACCTCCAAGGGCTGCCTGAGTGTTTTCAGCCTTTATGCCAACTTAGCTCTCCTGAAGAAATTCCCTCTCACTTTGCATCACGATGTGCATTAACACTGAATCTGTGAGACTCATTTAACTAGCTGGTCAAGGATTTGTTTCTCCTCAATAAGAGGCAGGAATGTGAGTAGAAGTACCTACCGCTATAGCAAATTTCAAACTGTAGAACAATCAGCTTATATTGGAGCGCTGCTAAGCTGAACACTCACATTCATCTGCAGGAAGCATTTATACCTGATCTCTCCAGTCAGACAAGTGACAATTTCTTATATCAACCTTCCAAAGAGTCCCTCGTTGAAACAAAACAAAGCAAAACACATTCACACAGTCTGGTAAAGCTCTCCTTAATCCATGTGCTTACAAATACAGTGAGCATAAGTATTTGGAAGTTAAATAGATTTGTAACACAATGCTGCAAGAAATAATATCACTCTTGGTGCTAAGTGGTAATTTCAGAATGCTGAGGAGAGGCTCTTAATGAGTTTACAGTTGGATACCATGGCGAAGATGATAGAACTGGGATGCCAGATGATTAAACGCTTAGAATTATTATTCCTTTCAGACTGTAGAACCTATAAAGACCAACTCAGTCTCTGCTCCAAAGAGTCTAGCAACAGAGCTTTGATTTCCCAAGATTTATTTGTTGATTTTGTTTCTCTCTGCTTTAGAACATCCAAATTTGTTTCTACTTTTTCTGAATCCATAAAAAATTTGCAAGTGTGTATTTGCAAGAAGATAGCATGAATGTAAAAGACACAGAATACTCACCCACAGCATTACATTATTGTCAGCTGCAAAATACCCCAAAAGTAATTACCACTCTAGAAATCCAGTTCTGTGCTCACAGTTACTGAACAGTTATCAGATTCATCTAGCATAATTCTCTTGGGGAAAAAAAAAATCACTTATGGTAAATGAAATAGGTTGTCAGTGTTCTCAGAAATATGCATCCCTCCCCCTCAATTCCCATTACTCTGGAGAACTCCTAAATATTAAAGATGAGCACTGGGAAAGCTATACAAAGAAGAATGAAGCCTGAATTTCTGTTTAATGAGTCGCCACATGCTCTCTTAGAAATTCTTTTGTGCAAGAACTTCCTTAAAATGTGATCGTTAATAAATGGTATTTGGACACCTGGAATGAGTCTTAGGTTTCCACTATAAAAGCACTTTTATACTGCTTGTGATTACCACTGGAATAACAGGACTTGAGTGTTAGTGCTCTGCTTATCTGTGACCAGGTAACACTTAGAACTCAACCTCTGGCAAGCTGTTTTACAGCCTGAGCTTCTCTGATCTAAGTTGGCTAATGCAAGCACTCACATTCAGACAGCAGTGATTTCCTGGCAAATTTTCTCTGGATTACAGCACTGGCTAAAATTTTTCCAGCCAAATTCTTCGGCATTTTCTTTGCTCAAGAGGCAAGAAAAGATGGGATTTTGACAAAAATTGCACTCATTTCTAATTACCAAGAGGCTTGGGACATAAAATCAGGATGCCTGCAGGATACTGTGATCCTGAGGTCCCAAAGCAAACATTCACATCCTAAGAAATTATGTCTTTAAACTACAGTGTCCTCAGCACTACTGTGATCCTCTCGTAGTGTTTTAGAATGAAATAAAATTATTTGCATTAGAGATATTTTAGCTTAGCACATCCGGAACACAAGAAATTTATGGCAGCTTAGGTTGACAAACAACAAAAGGGTGAGGAAAAAAGATCAGAAGGTCAGGAGAATGTTAAGTGGCTTTGGAATGAAGTGGATTCACTCAGAGACGGCAAACTATCTTGGTTCTAATTTTTTAAGACACATACTGCAACATTCTTATGCATTACTTGCATGGTTTTGACATTTTTACTGCGCTGTTGGAAGTGTCATAAACAGGGAAATTTTATATATGTATATATGTATGCTTGCATATATGTAAAACTCTTTTTTGGAACTGTGTGATTATTTTTATTTAGTCAGTACTTAAGTCCTCATGGCTACAGAGAAAAGTATGAAACTACTTGATTCAAAAACTGAGCAGCATATATCAAAATATGTCATTCTTAAAACCTCAAGAATTTGGGGGCCATTGCATAGGTGTGAGAAAAAAAACAACATGATTCTGAATGCTTCAGTTTGACAACACAAGTGAAATACTTTGTATAGGGAGAAGTAAATTGTTTTGTGATCCAAAAATCCCGATAGTTTTCCAAAAAATGTAGCATAAAGATATCCAGGCAGATACATGATCATACACCCAGCTTTAATCTTGCGGTCACATTCAGGTGTTGGCTACAACATCAATTAATGCTTTTTCCAGCAATGACAAAACTGCTTGCTCCTGTCTGAAATATAAGTCATTTGAAGAGACAACTTATACAGATAATAGATACAGATACATACACTTACCTACAGATATATTCTGAAAGAAAGTTAAAAGAAGAAGGTCATTATGTACATATCCCTTTTTAGAAAATAAATGATGTTTGCTTTTGTATGTAAGGCTCATGATTCCCATGAGGCAGTTATTAGAAGTTTCCTTCTTGCATTTAGTCGTGTTTGGAATTGTTTTCGGAATGTTTAGACTCTTTTCTTCAAGTTGTCACCAGCTCATTTCCACAGAATTGCATTTTACAAACAAGAGCTGGCTAGAGCCAACTTGGCTTGGCTACTGCTGCTGGAGGGAATTTGAAAAAAATAATAATTTTGCTGCCTTTGGTAATAGACAGGCATGGACCAAGTCTCACCTCTTTGCTCCCTCTGAGCTGAAACAAGCAGCTTTTGTTTTCTTAGATGATCTTTCTTGTTACTAGAAAATCAAAAACACGTACAGATTATTTTTACCCATAAAGCACGTAATATCTGAGCAGACATTAATTTTCATTTTAATGACTCTTAAACATGGTGCCACACATAAGTGCAGTAGGGTGGGCATACTCCCTTGAAAGGAGTACTAAGGATGGATGGCTGAAAAGCTTCATTTGGAGTAGTGGAAAATCACACTGCTGCAAATAGTACTCGGAACAGGAGGCCATAAAAGGTTCAGAGCAGTCCAGTTCCTTGTCTTTTCTAAAAGAGGTGAAGTTAATGATGGAATTGACTGCATCCAGAGCCTTTTCTCTTCAGTGTTTCTGGGACTCAAAACTAGATACATTTATGACTGACCCACCTGCATCTTACTTGACACCAGTTTACACATTTCTACCACCAAAACACACCTTTCTTCACTATAATAACAACATAGTTCATATTGATCTTTTTGTCTAGTAAAAACCTTGTCTTTCTTCTGTCTTTGATCCTTCTGAAATGCTCTTCCTCAGCTTTAGTCTCGTAAACTCCATTCAAAACTGCAGTGCCCTCTTTTCCGACATTTTCATTTTTGCATAGAACTTGCAAAAGTCTCTTCAGAGGAGGTGCTAGTTTTAAGAGAAATTCAAGGGAAACTTTATGGGATGATGTCCCCACACAGTTGCTTAAAGGTCAAAGTGATGTGCATTTTCTTATAATTACAGTTAGATAGCAACTGCTGGTTAGTGATAAATTAAGTCAGCACATCTTAGCTTGGCTTGGCATGAGAACAGGGTATTAATCACCAAATAGCCACAATTTACCTTCACTTAAAGTGTAAATTGCAATCATGGATAGATCAAGCTGAGTATAAGCATTTTCCAAAGGCAGTCTACAGGACAGATTCCCAGGCAGTGAGAGCTTCCAACGTTTAATTAAATTCAGAGCTACATCAATTAACACTAGTTGAGAATTGGGTCCAAAGGATGATCTGTAGAGTAAATTGAACAAAATTTACCTTAATATCTGTAAGGACATTCACATTTGTTGTCCGGATGGAATAGCAAATCTGTCCTGAGGACACAGAAACATATTCTGATGCTTCTCCCAGGTGGAAAGGTACAAGCTTTTTTACTACACTGTGCAGAATTATTCCCTTGCAAACATGCTCTGTATGTAAACAGTTATCTGAATTTGCTGGGAGTGTCAAATTAATTGAAAGTTAATGGTTCTCATTGCTAAGGTCTTCTGCAACAAAAAGCCAGATTACCTAAAATGTAAATCTTTGAGCAGAGTACACAAATAAAAACAATTCAGACAAAATTTCAAGAGTTCAAGTCTTCCAATGATGTAATGATATTGCTTGACTTTTAGCCTAATTATGTGAAAAGTGGAAAAGAACAAGTGTGTCCTTGAATCATCCCCAAAATAGAATAAGATTCCATTTTTGAGTTGGAATTTCTTGGGGAAAAAAAAAAAAAATAAGATCAATAATTAAGAATAAAAGAGAAATAGTATTTTAGAAGCATTCTGGTGAGGTTTATTTGTTATTTCATATCTCATTCTTTTGAGAATTATTTCAGACAGCATAGTGTCTGCGGAAGTGAGAAATTCCAATTTTTAACTTTTGCTGTCATTTTCTCATAAGGTTCTGGTCAGAAAATGAGATTAACATTTTATAAAAATGCTTGCAACATTTTTGTCACTGTCTCAAAATGGGTAAAAATGTGTCAGAAAGTTTGACAAACATCAAGAATGTGCCTCTGCTGTCAAGAGCATCCCCCTTCTTGATGAGCCAAGACATGTACTACTCCCACATTCACACTTCTGCCTAAAGCTCTGTAACTTTTTCCTGCAGGGACTCCTAAACCTTGAGCTGAGAGACTTTCCCTATGTTTATATTAGGTAGAGCATAGCTTTTTGCTATGTTAACAAAAATGCTATTTCTCTTAGAAACAGGCTGACCATCTGAACGCTGCCTCATCTGAATACTTCTAGATGCTGAAGTGTCCTATTGTGGATCATTCCTTTGAAGAACAAATGTTGCTATCTGAGACTGTTCCAAACATTTGTTTGGCACACGAGCATTCCCTCTCCTTTTGAAGCAGTATTAAAAGCACTGTCAGCTCATTAATGGCTTTTTTTTTTTTTTTTTTTTTTTTTTTTTTTAACTTTCCTTTTGGCAGAAATGAACTATCGCTGAAGGAAATATCTTGTAAACACTGAAACAACCACAACAGCATTCCAAGTGTACATGCTGGAAAACAAAAACAAAATAAAAGCAGCCTTTTGCAATGAAACAAGTTTTTGCTGAGTCAGCAAAGACTCCCATGACCTTGCAGCCATTCTTCAAAATGGCCACTGAGAGCTGCATGAATCAAGCAACCAAATAAAGGCATCATAGTGCAAGGGACAAATCTTTAGGGCTACCACCCCTGTAAACATAGAGTACTGAAATTTTACCCTTAGATTGACCTGTGCACAAATGTCACTATGCCTACAGTAAAGACCAGATTTCCCAGAGAACATAGCCTCCCTTAGATCAAATCAGTAAAGTTCAGAGTTTTAAAGAATTTGGCAAGCCATATTTTCAGAAGACCTTTATGCAGAAGGCTGGCATTATTATTTAAATGTGACCTCGGCATCACAATAAAAGTTTGTGCATTAAGAAGTCCTACTGATGAGGCAGATGTGAATTACATGCTTAAAATGTAGGAATGGGATTATTACACTTACTCTCCCTTCTTCTCTTCTTTTCCCCTTTTATTTTCTTAATTCATCTTTATACTCTCTGGATTTTACCTGAACTCTGTAGCCTTTGCATAGGTTTTCTCTGAAAATATTTCTATATCCTTCTATGCCTTATTGGCTACCATTGACTGAAGCTGTTTTGATGAATGCTATGTTATGAAAATCCCTTTGAAAAACAAAAATGGTGTTTTTGGTGAAATATTTGAAGATTTAAAAGAGAAAAGGCCTTTTTCAGGCATGTCCCACTTCAGTTTATGGTGTCTATACTTCATAAGCCAAGGCAGAGAATGTTAAAGTTGGTCCTGCCTTCAAAAGATCATTATGAGATGTTACATTGTAACCGTGCCTTTTTAGTATGGCTGAAAACAATTAGTTCTATTCATACACCAATTTTATGGTATTTTAGATGTATATAAATGAGAAAGGAAATAGACTATGTTTATCAAACTTAATCTCTACATTTTGGGAAAATAATTTGTGAAGATCTGTGTTTTGTAAATAACAGAAAATTCCAAATCATTTGTTAGATCCACGGGAAAGCAATCACATAACTGTGAATTAATACAACCTGAACAAAATTGCTTTGTGTTCTTATTATTCACTGTCTAGGACTGGTTTACACTTTCAGGCTTGTAAGAAAGCCTAGATAAAATTCTTTTAATGACAAGTTAAGTGTTCACTTAAAAACAACAAAAATAGCTTGAGGAGATTAGATCAGTAGGTAGGTAGACATATACATACATATACAGATGTACCAGAAGTTGTAATGAAATTCCCTGAAATGCTCTGCCCTCAGGTGCTTTCAGTCTCATGACAGATTTGTGAAATGGACTTTGTCATCAGTCAAGAAGAATACGGGATCTAGAACTGCCATCAAATGTATGGGACAGTCTCTCTAAGGTGCAAGGTTTATGTAAGATAACCATAAGTCTCACTCATTCTTACAGCAGTTCGAGCAAAATAACTGTGGTCATCATCTCTCATACCTGTCAAAATCCTCTGAGCAGTCAATGATTCAGACACCCAGAGCAATTACCTACAGCAGACCAATCTTTGTGCATCTTACTTACAAAAAAACACAGTAAAGTAGGAGCTTCTTCTGGTATCCTGGGAAGAGAGTCTGCAACTAGAAATGAATTTACAAGGTAATTGCTAAAATGAAACCATTGAAAGGAACAAATGAGGAAAGGAAAAATAGAAGATCATTGTGACATCAGTATTTTAAGCACACTGCCTTAAAGTATTATCTGTAATACAGAAACTTAATAAAACATGTAGAAAAAAAACTAGATGATCATTTCTGATTTCACACATCCATTTTGTGTAGTTCAGTCTTCCTTTTTGGTCACATTTATCTGTGACTTCAGTATTGCATAAAGATACTCATTAACTTCAGTTGCATTTAGTCCACAAACAGACAGAAGGGACTATGTGCTCTTGATTGTATATTTAATGTATCATTTCAAAATTTAATCACCCAAGTCTTGTATAGATGCTTGAAGACACCACTAACTTTTTCAGTTTTACATTAGAAATTGGACAGGCAATGTACACCCTAATCCATGAATGAAATATTTTTTTTGAAAAAGTGTAACATCCCTGATGTAGGTCAATTACTAATGAGCTTGGCTCTGAATTAGTGTGTTTCAGTTGCAGGACTGCAGGAGAGCATAGAATATTCTAGAGCATTTGAATAACTAGTCCCGTTTCTAGTAGAAGAGATAAACTATCAGTCACAGTCCACTTTACTTTCCAGACATTAAGACAAGGAAAAAGTTGTGTTTAGTAAACTTTTTCACCTAAGGGAAGTGATAAAATTCCATGGCATTACAGAAGTCTTACTAAGTTGAGTCTCCAGCTTAGGTCTGGAGAACTGATGATTCCTCTGTTCGCACTATCTTCTCAAAGATCTTTGCTGCTCCATGGTGTGATATCTTGTCTGACTTTCCCTACCAGTCTCAACAAGTTTCATTCTCCTAGCTCTGATGAAAACAGTGCAGGCTGTGAATTTCCTCAGATTTGCTGTTTCACAGCATTTCATATTATTGTTCTGTCTGTTATAATACACTTAGGAATTTGTATCACGTCCACTGTTGTGTTCATCGGTGTGCTTTTCTGTTGCCCTTGAAAACGGTTCATTTACATAGAAAGTCGCTCTGGAAGGAAATTTTCTAGAATTTTACTGGAGAAGAGATTTGAAGATGTGTTTTTCTCTGAAGTGGTGATTTCAAAGAATAGACAATTTAGGTGATCTCTTGAACACTCCAACAGTGGAAACAATGAGATAATCCACAATTGTCTACTTCCTCTAGAGAAACATCCTAAATCATTAATATCAGAACAGGCTATGCCCAGTTCCAGAGTCCGAGTTTTTCCATTCTAAATACTGTAAGAGATGTCCACCTCATGACACCACAGGGAAGATGCTTTCTTTTAAAAATGAAGACTGAAATTTCATGAATCCAGAGTAGAATTGAAAGTTCAACTTCAGCTGCATTTCTGTTGTACCTCAGAAGAGTTGGTTTTAACAAGTATTGTTGCTTGAGTTTGAGAACAGCAGCTCTGGCCACTGGAAAATGAGCAACACGAGAAAAAAATGTCTCATCTAAGTCTGAAAGTGTACATGTCAGATTATAATGGAACTGGGATAGGAACGATCTATCCAGTTTTGTTTTTACATGACTCTATTAATTCCTTGGATTGCTTACATAAACAAATACACAGTGACTGACACAAAGAAGAAGTTCATATGATCACACACCAGCAAATTTTGAGGCTTGTAATTGTCTTGCATATCACTTAGATATCATCCTAGATCTGGCACAACAAGCAAGTGCATATCCATATCCATAATTTCCTTTCCTTCTCTTCCCAATCCAAATACAAAGAATCATCCCAATCCCCCTCTCTATCTTCTTGTTCCCTTTCTCTGCCAATTGTAAGGACAGTGGAAGAAGTGCAACAGAGGAGACGTTGTATTCAGGATTTCTGACATGGGCAACTCAGGAGAATAGCTGACATCCCATAGATTGACTGCTGCCTACACAGGACATTACATCACTGTGCCACATACTCATTAACCAGGTGCTGTCAGGAGCAAGAATCTAAGAGAAAGGAAGGTAAAAATCATGTTTACAAACCACATGTGTGATGTCTTTCAGCCCATTTGTGGTCTTGCAGTAGGTCTATTTAGAATTCTGTACATCTGCTTGGGATTTTGTTTTTTTCCATTGCATTTCCTATCCTATAAGCTACAGAATTGCCTACATGGAGGTATCCATAAATTATACTGCAGCCTCAGAGTTTCCAGTGTGTGAACAAAAGGCACAAATGCAAATGCAAGATGCTTAATTCACTGTTTATATGTGATGTTACCCAGGTGCCAGTGACATCCTTCTGACCAGCACAGAAGCACTGGGGACCAGCCCAACATACATTTTTAATGTGATCAGCTGTGACAGCACATACACAGAGCAGACCTTGTGGCCTTAAAGTCATCCTTTTGGAACACTTCTAGGAGCCCCTAAGAAATGGTTTAATTAATCTTTTTTTTTTTTTTTTTTTTTTTTTTTTTTTTTTTTTTT
>NW_024962252.1:50202761-50231058 GCF_019238085.1 Lagopus leucura | reverse complement strand
CTTCAGGATTGCAGCTTGTTGGGTTTTTTTTGTTGTTGTTGCTTTTTTTTTTTTTTTAATATAAATTATGTACACTGAAAACCTGCCAATTATAGCAAATTAAGGGACTTGGCAAGTGCATCCCTTGGAGACAGATGGTAAATAACATTCAGATTCTGAGTTGAAATAGGGCTAGCGATTAACTGGTACAGGATAGAAAAGCAGTCCAAATAAATGAAATAAAACGTTTTGATATGAATGCAAGTAGTGCAGGTTGTTTGTGTGTGTGTGTTTGATAATGATGGCACCAAAAATATTGATGATTCATAATTAATATTCCGCATTCTCTGAGTGGCAGCAGAATTCTAGATCTTTAGCACTATTTTACAAAACAGCGCTTGTTGTTTATTTTGCTTTTACAAGTCTGCAAACAACTGTCATTTCATCCTTTTTTGCGAGATCTGCCAGCTAAAAAGACAATGGTGCAGGTTCACATTTAAGAGAAATTGCCTCTATGAATAGCATAGAACCACAGGCAAAAAAAAACAGAGGAAACATAGCTATGGTCTCCTGAGGTGTAGACTGATATAATGTAAGAATGAAACTACTCCAGGAGAGTGCATTTGTTTCCAACTTCAGCTGTAAATGAAACAGGAATGATGTCCTCAGCCTTGTCCCGTAATGACCATTTCTCCATTTCAAAATCTCAGTGCACCTACTGTTTTGAATAAACCTCCAGTCCCTGGCACAGCAGAGGTGGTACTGATCTGAAATGCATTGGCAGAGCTGCAAGATTTCTAAAAATGAAGATCCTGCAGCACCTGCATGTGTTCTGTCTGGGAACAATTATTATTACTAACCTGTCACTCTCGGCGGTGCTAAAATATACCAAAACTAATTTAGTTTAAAAATGCAAAAGCACAGAGAGATCTTCTTAAAAATCCAGCCAGAGACAAAAAAGATGACAAAGTCAAGAGTGTGTTAGTCATTTAATTCATACTCTGCTTAGGATACTAAATTCAGGAAATGACTCAATCATTGCACACAATTACAGCTATTTTTGAACCATAAATGATGCTGTACACCAATACTGATGCAAAAGCATACCACAATTAGTTCCTGCAAATGTTCTTGCAATAAGGCATCATATCCAAGGGAGCCTTCAACCTAATTATGGCAACAGAGTATGCCTCAGGGCGCACCTCTCTATATGATTTCATTATTCTTGTAGGATGACCTGACAATGATGTCACCAGAGTGTTGCTTCACTTTGCATGCTCATAAGCACATGCTAAGAAGGTTAATTGCTTTGATACATGCTTAAAGTGTCCATTTTGTCTCAGATGTTAGAAGTACAAAGAGCAGTCCAGTTATCAGTCTCTTCAATTTAATATTTATATCCAGGAAGAATTAAAAGGAAATCAAGATTATATATGACTGAAAAAAAATATAGATAGAAAGTGACAGGTGAATTTATTAAAAAAAAAAAAATTTTCTTTATTCAAGAAAATTTGATATGACATGTAATGATTTTTCTTATAAACAGGAGGCCGGAAATTTGAAGAAAAAAATACGAATAGTAGAAACATATAGAAATCTCTATTATTCTTGATTAGTATCTGATTTATGGGAAACTGAGATCCAGACACAGTCAGAGTAAAGTTTAAGAGAAAAGTCTGAACTGCATGAAAGTGCCATATCTGTTACTAGACACATTAGGGATAGAATGACAGGGATGGTCTTCAGCTTTATCTCAGCCTCCATGCTGAAATTATGTATAGCAAACTGCTAATACGAGGAATCACTCACTCTTCATAAATCCCTCCAATATCCCCCTCAAACACCGTAAGAAAGAGCAATAGGAGCCAGATCTTCAAATAAAGGACTCCAGCTTTCCCTTGAGAATGGTTTCATTCATAGCCTTGAATATATTTTTCTTCTTAGTTTTAAATCCAATCTGCAGTATGTCAGGTATATAGGATTTTCCTTATGCTAGAAAATAAACTGTAACTCAGGCAAATTATGTGATTGTATAGAAATATCAAACTGACAATAAATAAATAAATAAAAAGAATTAATGTTCAAAGCTACAGATATTTCTAAAAGTTTACTTCTTATTGTTTAAAATTTCTTCTATTTAAAAAATACATATTTCCAAAATTCTGATTAACATGTGTACTCATGATGTTTCCAATTATAAAAATTATCTTGTTAATCAAAATTAATTCACAGAAGCTAGAAAAAATTGACCGAACTAAGAATTACAGCATTTGTTTCAAATTTGTGAATATTGCCTTGAAATATCATGAAAAAAAAAAACACCATAAAAACTCAAAATGGTTTTTTAAACTTCAAGACTCAATTATATGCAAAATCGATGACATCAAGCTGAGTGGTGCAGCTGACATGCTAAAGGGAAGGCATGTCACCCAGAGGGACCTGAACAGGCTTGAGAGGTGGGCCCATGACAACCTCATGAAGTTCAACAAAGCCAAGTGCAAGGTCCTGCATCCAGGTTGGAGCAATCTCGAGCACAAATATAGGCTGGACAGAGAACAGCTTGAGAGCAGCCCTCAGGAGAAGGATTTGGGGATGTCACTTGATGAAAGACTACATGAGCCGGTAAAGCTGGTAATGTGCTCCTGCAGCCCAGAAGGCCAACTCTATCCTGAGTTGAATCAAAAGAAGCATGACCTGCAGGATGAGGGAGGTGATTCCGCATCTCTACTCTGCTCACACGAGACCTCGCCTGGAATACTGCATCCAGTTGGGACCCTCAACACAAGAAGGACATGTTGGATTGGATCCAGAGGCAGGCCACACAGATGCTCAAAGGGCCGAAGCACCTCCTTTACAAGGATAGTCTGAGAGTTGTTCTCTTCAGCCTAGAGAAGAGAAGACTCTGTGTGGACCTTACAGCAACTATTCACTACATGAAGGGGGCCTAAAGGAAAGCTGGAGAGGGTTTTTTTAAAAGGACATGCAGTGACAATATGAGGGGAAATGGTTTTAAACTGGAAGATGGTAGATTTAGGGTAGATATTAGGAATAAATTCTTTACTATGAGAGTGGTGAGACACTGGATCAAGTTGCCCAGAGAGGTTGCGGATGCCCTCACCATGGAGGTGCTCTAGGCCAGGCTGAATGTAATTTGAGAAACTTGATCTACTGGGAGGTGTCTCTGCCTATTGCAGGAGGCTGGAATTAGATGATCTTAAAGGTCCCTTCCAACCCAAACATTTTGATGATTCTATGAATATTGGTAACTGTAAATTTCTGTTTCTAACATGCCAATATATCAGCTGTCCTTACATGTTCAAATTAGTTTCCCTTAAGTTTTTCCACATATGATAGAAGGAAAAGACTAATGGTTTGCACAATGTAAGCAAGCTTATCCTGCAAAAACTCCCAGTTTCGAATATGAAACATTATTCTCTTTCAAAGTCTGCTTTTTAGAAACTATTTGGTGAAAGAATGTTTATGGGAAAAGTAATCTTTGCAAAGTAATTCACAAAATTAAGTGAAATGAAGAAAGCTAGAAGTAATTTGAATGTTGTTTGTAATAAAATTTCCACAGGGCCACAGTAAGATAATTCTGAATATTTTGTATGCTTTTTTTTTCATATAGGGATAAAATCTTAAAGAAGTTTCATTTTAATGCCCAGTTTGATGACACCAAGCTGAGTGATGCAGCTGATACAATAGAAGGAAGCGACATCATCTAGAGGGGCCTGGATAGGCTTGAAAAGTGGGGACATGAGAATTTAATGAAGTTTAATGAGGCCAAGTTCAAGGTGTTGCACTTGGATCAAAGTAACCCCAGATAGAGTACAGGCTCAAAGAAGAATTCATTGAGATCAGCCCTACTAAGAAGGACTTCGGGGTCATGATAGGTGAAAAGTGAGTCTGCAGTATGCACTTGCAGCCCACAAGGGCAACAGTGTCCTGGACTGCATCAAAAGAGGGGTGGTTAGTAAGGAGAAGGATGTGATTGCCCCCTTGGGCTCTGCCCTTCTGTGTTGCCCCACATCTGCATCCAAGTCAGAGGCGCAAACACAGGAAAAATGCAGAGCTGTTGGAGCAGGTCCAGAGGAAAAGAAAAGGCTCCAGGGCGACTTCATTGCAGCCTTCCAATATTTGAACAGATCTTACAAGCAGGATGGGGACCAACATTTTACATGATCTAATAGTGACAGGACAAGGGGGAATAGCTTTGAAGTAAAAGAGCAAAGATTTAGGTTAGATGTTAAGAAGAAATTATTTATTCAGTGGTTGGTGATGCACTGGAACATGTTACCTAGAGAGGTTGTAGATGGAGGCACTCAAGGTCAGGTTGGATGGGGACCTGAGCAGCCTGATCTGATGAGTGACAGCTCTGCTGTCTATGATTTTATGTTTCATTAACTAGGGGGTTGGGTTTTTTGTTGTTTTTGTTGCTTGATTGGTTGGGACTTTTTGTTTGTTAAAGGAAAATATTTTCTGAGATTGGGAAAATAAAGAATGTGACCATAAGCAGCAGAGGGATGGGGGAGGTTGTTCTTTTAAGGGAGAGAATAGGAATGTACTTGTTAGTTAAAGGCCAGAAAAGGAATTCTAGTATCATAAGAACAAGTTTTTTTATTCTACTCCATTTTGGGTTTTTGTATTTGCTTAATGACTGGAAAAATACTGAACAAATACTGCAAAGCAGCAGATCACAAATGCATTGTTTTCTCTACATTTATTGTTGTTTTTAACTGTGATCATGCCTCCTTTTTATTATTTTACATGAACATGATTTTTTTCTTTGCATGTGCATGGCAGTCTGAATAATGTCCATGTGAATGTCCACGTTCCAATTGAAGAAAAATACTCAGTGTTCACTGTTTTCTAGTCTAAAAGGTATGAGTTACCCAATAAAGAACAGCAAGAATATTATGTGACTTAAGCCATCAGTCAGAAACTAGAGAGAAGAAAACTGGATAAACTGCATTTGTAGGAATTGTATGGCAAAGAATTGTATTTAAACTTGCACTATTAGATATCTGACAATTCCTATGTACAATTTCTGAGTTCCAGGAAGGGTGAAATTCAAAAATTTAATTTTCTAAACACATTCTTGGTCCAATCTTAATTAACATTTAAAGATAAGCTGGAAAATATACTCTGACTGAACTTGCGTTTTGCAGGCATTTTAGCTTGATTAGTTGAGTCATGACAATGTAACCTCCATAAAAGTATTTCACTGCAGTATCTTTTCTCTTTGATCTCCACAAAAAGATGATCACTGTCCTGAATAACTGGTAGTTCAACAGGAAGATAAAGGAAAACAGCTGGCTTTAAAAAGCAGATGGGTAGATCACGTGGTAATAGTGAGAGCATAATTAACACAAGCATTATCAGTCGCAGCACACCAGCTGCCAGCAAACCTGTACATATCACTTTTACGTTGTTTTGGCTTCTTCAGAAGAAAAAAAAAAAAAAAAATTAAACAAAGTTGAGATTCTCAAGAAGCCTTTTTCTGCTTAACTCAGGACTCTTGCCGAGTACCTCTCCAGCTGTGTGAACCCTAGCCCTGTCATAGCATTATGTAAACTATTGATGAGCTCTCCAAAAAGATACAAATCTCAGCCAGGTCTGATGATTCCTCTGAGCGGTGAGAATTAGATTAAAGCAGGAAGCCAAATAGACCAAAGGGGAAAAAATATAAGAGATGATTCCTTTGAGAGAATAATGTAAGGCACTATATCACAGCAGTGCAGAAAACAATTTCGCAAGGCATAAATGAAAGAAGAAATTTGATAGCACTCCTTTTGTGCTTGGGCATATGTACTGGCTCTTAACCCAAATTTCAAGTGATTCCCTTTACAATAATTTAAGACTATCTTTAAGGATCTAGATGATGCTTATTAATATTGTACTGTTCAGGTAAGGAACGTGGGAACAATTCTCAGAGACGCACAAGTCCAAGTGTACTCTCCAGTCATACCATGATCCCTTCTGGACATCAGGACACCTAATCATGCTGTGTTCTGCTTCTCCGCTGTATTACTGTTTTCCTTGAAAATGAAACTTGACTATGGTGGCCTAATATGGTACAGTCATTCTGGCCAAATGCCATAATGATGCGAGGATCAGGATCCAAGAAAATATTGCAGTACAGACTTACTGCACAGTTCATCCTTATCCAAATGGTTCACTGAGATGCATACGGCAGGATTGACCACCAGGAAGAACAGGCAATGACTGATTCTGAAGTCTGAGCACACTGTTTTCTTACTGTGCGTTATTCTGTTTTACAGAGGTATGTATGCTTGTGTGCATATGTTATGTTGTCTACAGGAGATAGATTGAAAAGTGCAAACATGGTAATGCTAAGTCAATACTCATAGTGTGACATAATGTGATTGAACTAAGGCAACCCCACTAACCGTAATGACTGGCTAGAATAATACACTTATTTAAAGCTTCTAAGATCTTTAGAAAATATCTTCTGCTGTCTATTTTCACACATTTATTTTTCATCTTCCTGATTCAGCAGAGGGTTTTAAGGAGATGTGTCAAAATATCTTAAGACAGGCTATTTTGGTATCAGTCAAAGTGGAAACAAGAACTTTCAGTTGCTTAACTTAACATACTATAATTAACACTCACGTGTTTGTAAAGTTCATTCTCACTTATCTAAGAAATATAAAAACTGTGAAATAAATGCTAATGAAATACTACTGAAAATAAAAATTACTGAAGAGTTTTTCCATAACTCACCTCTCTGCTAAAACCTGATAGGCTGAAGCCAGGATTGTTTCCAGGAACAGGCCAGTTTTCGTAAATCCTTTAACTAGAAAAATGTTAGAAATGTTCTGAACATGTCAACATTTTATTTCAATATTCACAAAAAGAGAATGACTCATTAGTTACAATCTATTTCTCACTTTGGAATGGTTGCAGTTTATTTTAAAAAAAAAAATTATAATACTTCATGGTTGGTCAAATCATGTGTTTCAAAATATCTCTGTTTCTCTGAAACATAATAATAGTTTCCCTTTCTGTTTTAACAGAAATTTTTCAGTACTGATAAGATGTTGATAGCTATTGCTAAGGATATCTCATATAAAGAAATAAACAAACGATTATTTTAAGATCTAGTGAGTGAGTATATATTCTGGAACAAAAAATTTCATTTACTGAATTCATTTTCACTAAGATATGATCTATTTTATCCACACAGTTTATGTTGTAAATAATTAGAGCCATGAGATTTAGAGAACTAAACAAAACTACACTCTAAAAAAGTTTAAAATGAGATGTATAGCATTTCTGAAAGTAGGTTTTCAATTGCTAGTATACATGCAAGAGAATCATTTCTAAATTTCTGTCTAAAACATGAGTGACAATTTTCTTGGTTAATATATTCTTTGTACTTCTAGAGGGGATTCTCTGACTAAAAATTTTAATACAGTTAATCAGCAATTAGTCACTAAACCATGTTTTATGACTCACCATTTCAATGAATCAAAATTTAGGCATGAATTACTACTAATTTTTCTAATAAACATAACAAAATATGAAGAATAAAGTGAGATTACTGTGGTCACACATAGAATCAGCAATAATAGCATTCATCTTGAATGAACAGTGGGTAATGGACATTAGGAAGTATTACTTTTCGGAAAGGGTGGTCAGGCACTGGAATGGACTGCCCAGGGAGGTGGTGGAGTCACCGAGCCTGGGGGTGTTCAAGGAAAGACTGGATGTTGCGTTGAGGGACATGGTTTAGTGGGAGCTATTGGGAATAGGTGAACTGTTGGACTGGATGATCTTTTAGGTCTTTTCCAACATTGGTGATTCTACGATTCTATGATTCTATGATTCTAAAATGTGCTGTATACTACAACTAAAGAAATTGATAATAACTGTTCAAAAGCATTGAAACCTCATTAATGTTTATAGATACATAAAAGGTGTCAGGAGGATTAAGCCAGGCTCTTCTCAGTGACATCCAATGATAGGACAAGGGGCAATAGGTGCAAGTTGGAGCATAGGAGGTTCCGCATAAATATGAGAAAAAAGATTTATTCAAAGTAAGGGTGACAGAACACTGGAACAGGCTGCCCAGAGAGGTTCTGTGGTCTGCTTCTCTGGAGACATTCAAAATCTGCCTGTACTCATTCCTGTGTGATCTGGCCTAGGTGTTCCTGCTCCACCAGGGTGATTGGACTAGATGATCTTTTCAGGTCATTTCCAATTCCTGACATTTTGTGATTCTGTCAAATTGTACACCCAGTGTTAGCTTATGCATAAATGTCAGTTCTCTGGCTATTTTTTATATCAGTTTTTGTTTACTATTCCTCTCTCCAAAATAATCTCAGGGAAAGTCTGAACAGTCAGCAATAAAGTGCAAATTTTTAATGAAGAAAATGAAATGTACATTTTGAGCTATTTTGTTATTTCTTCTTCCTCCTCTCAACTGATGGCAAATGTAGCAAAAATATTCAATGTATATAAGGATTTAATTTTCAAGCATGTTCATTTGCAAGTGTCCAGTTTGACCTCTTTCTGGTTTTACATGTCTACCTTTTGATGATGCTCTGCATCCCATTTTTGTAAGTGAAATTCAGTATAGATTCTTTAGGTTTATTTTGAAAAATATTTAGTTTATGATAGGTATAAGCTAACTGAACAACTACTTTTCAGAGATAACTCTACTTATAAGAGAGGAAAGATCTTCCTGAGCTACAAAAAAATACCAGAGTATATAGGAGACAATGATTAAATCTGTATTAGTTACACTGTAGTTTATTTCATCATTAAAGTTGCATCTTACAGAACTGTTGTGCCATTGCATTCAGGTTGTGACAAATATTTACATGTATCTGAGTATCATATAAAATATCCTTCTTTTCATCAAAGGTAGCCTTTAAAAGAGTGCTTTGTAGGCTCTGTTGATATTTCAGAGTTAAGAAAAGATTATAGTTGTAGTAGAGCCCCAAAATATTTATGTATTTATGTTATGAGCCCAATATTTATGTATATACCCTGGTACTCCAGGGGTATATTTGTTTCAATGGTGGTAATGATGGCAATAAACAATAGAAAGAAAACATAATTCTAGTTCTGACTGGGATCTAAATACACTAAGCAATTCACAGGGCTGCATGTCCTTGCATTTAACAATGTTTTCTGCAGTACATTCTGAAAATAAAGAGTTGTATGTAATGGGAGTGGAGAATGTAGCTTGTATTTTGATTCAATTTCGCAGCAAGATAACAAGAAATCTTTTTCTGTTATTGATTCTTCAACTTATTTCAAGGCATTTCCTTGTCTTTCACTCCCTGTTCTCCCACATTAACATTCAGTATGCCACTGGCCTATTATTAGATTGTATAAGAATGCACTGCAGACATATTCACCAGCGCAACAGTACATATGGCTGCTACTCCATGTTCTGCGCTCAAGGATGGATTCTTGCAGAAAACATTTCTGCCCTCAGACTTCCACTAGCCAATGTGATATCTTCCCATGATCAGACACTCTCACCAGTACCTCCAGGGGCATGGTTGGGCCTATACACATGCTGGCTCAATGAGTAGTTAACAGAGAAATAGAGAAGAGACTTACTGGCGATCCATCTGTTAAGCTGCTGGAGCTATACCAGGGACCCATGAATTGGCTGCAGACTTCTTCCATAACACTGCCAAGGTTCAAGAGAGAATTTAAGGCATTCAGTTGATCCACTGCCCAAAACTGGCTACTGAGAAAAAGACGGACAAAACACATAGCTGGTGGCAGCAGATTTACCACTGAATAAAGCCAAAGCTGTCTTTGACATAATCATCTGTACCTAATAATTTTTTGTTGTTGTTGCTGAATTTAGGATGTTTCTGCTCTATTTAAAGTAGGTAACGTACGTTTCCTCCCATCTGATTTTAGCAAACTAGCATGCCAAATACAATCCCATGGATTTCTTGGCTTCTAGAACTCTCTTCCATATACAATAATTTCATGATAGTAACAGTATTTTGGGAAGGGAGCATGGGATAAGAGGGAGAATAGCACCACAGATAAGTGCATTCTGTAATCCTCTGTCATCTAATGGAAAATGTTTCTTAGTGATTATCAGGATTTCTAATAAATTATTGATGGCACATAAAGAAAGTTTAGTTGGTCTCTTGGAGGGCATATCACTTCCTTGAATTTTTGGGACAGCAGCTAAATTTCCTCCCTCCTTTTCACGGTTTTTAGATTTTATTTTCATCCTTTAAATCTGAAATTATCTTATGCTTTAAAAGTCAAGCAAATCACATAATTAGTTTTTAAACAAGTTCAATTATTTTAAAAGAAAGGTTAAAATAAAACTGTTGGTTGTTGATGATGCAACAGTTTTCATTTTAGATTGGATATACCTGTGTTTTTCTTTTTTGTCCTTGTCTTCTCCTCTCAGATCACTGCTCTCCATGGGAGTCCAGGCTGGAATGAATCTCTAAAGTTTTGCTCCTTTACAAAATTTTTAGCTTGCTTAAATAAAATTATTCACAAATTAAGTTAGTTGACATGATGTAAACTGGATATCAGCAAATGTGGGAGAAGCTTTCTTCAGCTCAATAGCCTATAGGCATTTTTAAACTCTGTAAGGCCAAAATAGAATCCTGCCTACTACGTGCGGAAAAAATAGAATTCTATTTCTCTGCACTGAATGTAATTGGCAGCATCATGTTAGCTCTGTTGTTTAAAACCATGTCTAAACACAATGAAATGCCCAGTGCAGTAAAGTCCTTAAGTGCCATTAAAAAGACAGAGCAGTTAGTAAAACTAAGACTGTGGTTTGATGGCATCATAAATCTGTATTGAGGTCTCCAGCTTACTGATGTGGCAGTGTGATATACAACTCTGCTCTGATTGAAACTGTATAAAATTTACCCAGACTTTCTGACTGTCTGCAGTCAGAATACAGTTAGATTTTTTCGGTAACAGTGGGACCATGCCAAAATTCTCCTGGATTTTATCATTTGATCAAGTCCTGACGCTACTATTCTACATCTCCAAAAGACAAGATGCCACCAGCCTGCTCTATACATGATCTCACAGCTTCTGATTTGGTGTATTTCCATTCTTTCCTGCTCACTCCAGCTCATTCTCTTCTGAACATGGATTCCTGATCCAGTTAGATCCTGATCCCAGAAGAAGTTAGAACTTCAGTACTCAACAGCTGGCACAAACCACACTTGAGTATGTACATTTCATGGCTATACTTTTGACAGCTGGATAATTTTGGGATTCATACAAGAATTGTTGGCTCTGTCAGCAGAGATCTAGCAATGAACTCTGGGAAATGATCTGCCATTCCCTTTAGAAGCTTCCACATAGGCTCCAAAGCAGTCTGGAGCAAGGTAGAGCAAGATCAAGCAAGAAACCTCAAACAAATCAAAAAAATGCACAGTCTGATACAGCAAGCTTACCTTAACTCTAGCAGGAAACATTGTGATATGTAAGGAAAGTTCTTAACACAAGTTCTTTTCAGACAAGAAAAAGAGACATCCTAAAAATCGTGACAAAGTTATTCAAAGAATGATCTTTCATCATTAACTATTACCAGAATCAAGCAGTTAATCTGTTTGTCACAAACCAGAAAATGGTATCTTCTTTAAAGTGAGGAAACTTTAATTTTCTAATAGTGTAATTAGGCCCTGAAAGCTTGGCCGAAAGACTGACTCTTCTATGCTTGTAGTAGTTTCAAGTGGGATGAAATAACTCCAACTCCTACAATAGGTTCTACAGTTTCTCCATCCCTGGTCCTGGGATAATAATTATGACATATATATATATATGCATAAAAGTATAGAACAAGTGATGCACAAGCAATTGCTCATCACGCTCCCTTCAAAATTCCTTCCACTTGATGACATATGGTATGAAGACATATGAGGAAGTATTACTTTTCAGAAAGGGTGGTCAGGCACTGGAATGGACTGCCCAGGGAGGTGGTGGAATCACCGACCCTGGGGGTGTTCAAGGAAAGACTGGATGTTGTGTTGAGGGACATGGTTTAGTAGGAGCTATTGGGAATAGGTGAACGGTTGGACTGGGTGATCTTTTAGGTCTTTTCCAACCTTAGTGATTCTATGATTCTATGATTCTATGAAACATATTGTGGGTAGTTTCAGGTGGCTGTCATAATTCTGTTCCCTCCCAGCTCCTCGGACCCTTTACTGCAAATGGCCTTGGCTCTGTACAATACTGCTTAGCAGTAACTATGATCATCTGTGTGATATCAACATTGTTTTTGTCCAAGTACCAAAATATAGCATCATACCACACACTCAAAAAATTTCATCCCAGCTGAAACTGGGAACTGCAAGTCACTCATTTGCACTAGTCCCACTTTGTTCGTTTGAGACTACCTCATATCATGGTTTCTCAATAGAGGGATCCTGCAGTTTGGATGTGGGAGCCACCATAAGTGAAGTCACTCCACTCCATATATGGAGTTTACACACAAAATACATACATTTTTTAGTCTAAGGGCATCTACAAGTCTACAAAAAACCTCAATGAGAGTTCATTACAGGTAGGAATTCATTTAATGAAATAAGGGCTGTCTGTATACACATTTCCCCTCCTGAATAATTACCAATCATATGTTTTATCTCAGGAACATAGTACAAAACTGAACTGTAGTTCAAAACATTGATACAGTATCCACCAGATGGTCCCTAATGTATGAAGTTTCTTTTAGGTTACTTTTCCTGTAACTTTTAGGTTACTTTTCCTGATGAGAGTGCATCATTTGCCTCAGTCACTACACACAGTACCAGTATCAAGCTTATACTTATGCAGATTCCTTTAGATTGTGAATAAAATAAGTTTCATCACTATGACTGATCATGGTCATTTTACAGACTAGCACAAGCTGTGAAAGACAGCATCATCCACTTTTTCAGAAATTTTACAATCCAGCTTAAACTAAACAGATACTTCTTTCTGTCGTCAACTAGATTTGACATAGTGTAAGTAACCCATGTCTGAGCAGAAATCTGAGAAGCACAAGGTGAATTACATGCTGCAAGCATGGACCACAATTTGTTGACTGCATGATATAAGTTTGTATGCCTAATTTTTGGTGATCAAAACAGTATGAATCCCACCTATTTCAGAGGTTCAGAGTTCTAAAGCCTCTAAGGAAGTCTATATCTAAAGAAGTCCATATCCAGAAGGCAGTCTTCTGATGCAGCAAATATCAGCCATGTGCACCTTGATAATTATGCAGTAATTAAAAGGATTATCAGGTCGGATCCTGTTGCTTGAACTACATGATCTTGAAGTTCTCTTCCAACACCAGCCATTCAATGATTCTCTAACATTCTGGATAGTTTAGGTTGCCTCTGTTCCACACACAAGGTTAGGGATTCCTAATGCTTCCACTTACACAATGAGACTTTTTGTGTGAAATGATCCTCAGGAATCTTCCTATTCAGAGTCACTGCATCCTGTTGACACCATTTGTTGCTTAGATGGAGCCTGAGATCCCCAAATAAGCTGATAGCCCTTCTAGCCACGTCCAGGATAGTCCTCCTAATACCCAAAGCACTAACTGTATAAAATTTATCTTAGGAGCCTTCCTACAAGACTATGGAAAAAGCCAAGTTAACTGCAGGCATATCCCACAGGATGTTGAAAGTATGCCTTATGAGACTGTTACCATGAGTAAGTAACTTTCTGGGCCATTTATGAGGGTAAATACAACCATAGTAAATCTCTGACTGCTGCTTGATAGCCAAAACCTGCTATAAGGTTTGTCCCTGGAATGGGCCGCCCAGGAAGATGGAGAAGTCACTGTCCCTGGAGGTGTTCAAAAAACATGAGGATGTGGCACTGAGTGACATGGTTTACTGGGGCATGGAGATGATGGGTTGATCGTTGAGCTAGATGATCTTAGTAGTTTTTTCCAACCTTAATTATGCTATTAAGTTTCTCCATCTAGAGACTCAATTAGACAAATAAAACTAGTAAAACATGTAAGATAAGACATTTAATAGTGGGAAGCATGTGAAGTCAAGATTGGAATTAATAACTGTCAAAAATGATTGAGAGTTATTCTAATATAGTAGTCACCATTACATGAGACTTACAGATTTGACACCATGATTAAAATCATTACTTGTAGCTTTGCAGAAAGAAACTCTAAGGAAAAGATATTACCGCTTATATCCTTAGTTGAAAAGAAGGAATTTATGCAACTACATACACAATGTTTAGTGTTTCTGCTGAAAACTAAAACATGAGTGTACTTTTGACTTACAGAGTGTAGCAGTGTGTCGGGATCCGATCACTGTAATCTAAATACATGCTCTAAACAGCTATTTCTGTGTGAGGACTGCATGCAAAAGCAGCCACAATAAAAAGGATGATGCACAACATATAACTTCTTGCTTATTTACAAATATATTGTTCCTTTCACAATGAAGTCTGAACTCTGTATGCCCTGATGTCTCTTTTAATAATTACAACCCTTTCCATGATCTTAAACCATCATCTTTCATTTACTGCTCCTCTTATTCCTCCTGCTGAACAGGAATGATTATGTAGCTAGTCTGGCTGAGAGCTATGTTGTACTGATGCTTCTCAGTACATGTGTGTTGACTGGCCACTGAGATACTCTCATGTATGAATGGATGAAGGACTGAATTCAAACAGCATTTCTCTCCAGTCTAGGAGGATTCTAGAGTGTATAACAGAAGATAACTTCCTGTCACAGCTGGTAAGGGAGCCTAATATGGGAAGTACCCTGCTAGACCTGCTGTTCACAAACAGAGAAAGATCACCTTGGACAGAGTGACCACTAAATGACAGAGTTCTTGATTCTTGGTGAAGTCAGGAATGGGGCCAAGAAAACTACTACCTTGGACATCTGGTGGGCAGAGTTTGAACTGTTCAGGACAGAGGAAGGGAGGGTCCCTTGGGATACAGTCCTGAAGTGTAAAGGGGTCCAAGGAAGGCTGGACACTCCTCAAGAAGAAAGCTTTAAAGACACAGAAGCATACTATCCCCCTGTGTTACAAGATGACATGTCAGATTTCAGTAGAAATGGCTAGTGTTGGACAATCTGTCCAGAGAGGCAACTGTGAACTTTTAGGCAAAGTTTTTGGATAAAGTATCCTTGACAGTTTCTACTGTCATGAATATTAGGACTCCCAGTGGACAAGACAATATATCTTCTTTGCATGTGCTCTAGAAGACAAAGATATACTTTAATAACAAAATATGTCAATCCCGTGATAGAAAACTAAGTATAATAGGGACAGTAAGACAGTAGGACATAGGATGTAGGAATTTCCACGTTTGTTCGTTTTGGTTTTGGTTGTTTGGAGGGCTTTTTCTTTTGCAAAGCAGGAAAGAGGAAATAGCAAAGCTCCACAGGAAGTTTTTACCACCATCCCCATCACAATTACTCCCCACACACAAACAGACCCAGAACACCTCCCCACAAAATTCAGCCTTCTGAAGTTACAAAGAATATTTCAGACCTCCAAGGAAGCAGGAGCCAATTGAGCTCATGGACAGGGATTTGTTTTGTAAGGTCAGCTTGCTTTCTTTAGCCTGTGTCAGGCTTCCTTTGAACTGCTGGTGGTATCCAATCCAGTCTTTACCTGCTCCACCCCAACAGGCAAATCAGACTTGCTTATTTCCCTAAGCCTCTTGCTTGTAGTAAACCTATTTTGAATATGTGAGCTCATCACAACACCATGATATATATTACCACAAATTTTAATGAAGTTACACTGATTCCCCATTTCCACCAGCATCTCCGGTGGTTCTTAAAATCATAAATAAACTTTTTAACATGGAGGTGTTTTCAGAAGAAGCTGCTGCACTGTAAGATAAAATGTTCTGATCTTTGCCCTTGTTTCTTATTTCTACTTCCAAACTTCACAAACAAACACTGAGGTGATGACAAGGAAAATATTCATTCCTTTTGTCGCTTGGAGGAGGAAGGGAAAGTAAGGAATGAAAGGGATCTTCGTAAGGCAAAACTATAAGCCAAATGAAGACATGAAATTATACTGGGAAAATTTATCAACTATTGTTTCTTTGACAAATGTTTTCTATGTCAAGTAGTGCATTTGATGAACAGCCTAAAAACCTGATTGAATATCAGAGTAACTAATCTGTCAAATACATTATTTTATGAAAAATGACAATTTATTGAGTAATGTTTGGCTTCTGTTAATCAGATCTTGAAGTCTTAGTCAAGAAAAACTCCCTTGAGACTAAATCCTGAACTTTAATTTGAACCAAGGTTTGCTCCGCACCAAAGTACACTGTTATTCGACACAGTCAAAATGGTGCCATTCACATAATGAGAAATGCACTGGAGATGAATCTATGCACTTGAGAATCTTAACTTATTGTCATGAGGAATATGTTTCAGTGGTCATTCTAAATATGCAACATTTTCTTCCAAATATCTCCAAAGTTCTCTCCTGTCCTCTGTAGATAATTGTACAAAATAGAGCAGTTAAACTGCTTGAAAATACTAATTATGAGCAAGGTAACCATCATCAAGCATTTGGCCATAGAGATTCCAGTGGCATACAGGCGATGTTTAGACCAGGAAAAGGACAAAGGAGATAAGTAGAGTAAGCCAGAACTTTATCTGGCATAGATGTAATTATCATAAAAACAATTCATCATTTTGTGTATGGATTTAATCAACAGTGTACTGCATTTATCACTGAAATAGCCCAGGACTTTAATATTGCTAACATTATTGCTGACCTTTCCAGACAATCACATATTAGTTCTGGTCAGCTTTCCATTGTGATCATACAGGATTTGCAGTATTAAAGAGAAATATTTCCTTCCTGCTACTGATCTTCATTTGACTTGATCAAAGAGAAGAGTATGGAGAAAACATATGCACATTTGAGTACAGGAAACTGAGAAGTGAATGTTGGGAAACCAAATACCAACAAAACTTTCCACGAGCTTATAAAACATTAGATATTTTCTTGGCTTGTATTTTGTCACCTAACACTCTGCTCCATTCCATTTAATGAACAGCGTTAATTTTTACAGCTCCAGACAGCGCTAGGGAAAATGTGTTGTATAAAAACAGTAGGTGTTAGCATGCAAATCATGTGAAAATAAAAACAAATTTGAAACTATTTCCAAAACTACCACCATTCAAAGATCTGAAGAAATCTCACATTGATGTCTGAATCATATTTACTGACTGTTTTACTGACTTACTTGTATCTGAACAATATCCTGTTATACTCTGAATATAGTTGCATATTGAGTTGAACACTTCTTCACTCAAATCACTTCAGAAAATAAGAGTTATACTATTTGATTGTACATGTAAGTTCTTTACTGTGTTCTCATAGTAAGTACATAGTAAAGAACTTAAAGGCACAGTAAAGAAATTGAGTTCTTTACTGGTGAGATGCTGAAATAGGCTGACCAGAGAGGCTGTGGATGCCTCATTCCTAGAGGTGTTCAAGGCCAGATTGGATTGGATCAATAGAAAACTGTTGATATTAACTGCATTTGGGAAAAGGATTTTACACAACACAACTCTTGCTATAGAAGAGATAAAAGAATAATCTGATTGGATGGAAATCAGGGAATAAGAGCAAAAGAAATGCCTACTTGAAGATATTTTGACGACCTGATGGAATGTGGAAGTAGGTTCTCCTAATTACAATAATGTGGCTAAAATTACCAGAAATAACATAAATTTCACCTGGGCTGTAAGGCTAATTGCAGAAGCAAGTAAGATTTCAATGCTTATATTAGAATACCCTCTTTGCTCATATTTCCTGTCCTTCTCTCATCTTTTTCTCCCTTCTCATGTTCTGTCTTTAAATTCTTTGTAGCTTGGTGGGAAAGCTCTAGTAACATCTATAACCTGGACCAAAGATGACCTTTATTACACATGCTTGCAGGGACTGATCAGCCTCCCTGGCACAGCCAGTCTACAGCATTCCACAGTGAACCATAATACCCAACAAGAAGGGTAATAAAAAGGCTATCCCTAAAACAGACCCCTGCATTTCAGAATGCCTAGCTATTGTCACACTGTGGGCCATAGGAAACAGAGGTTTCAACATACGCTTTGTAAGCAGGGAAGAAAGCAGAGCTGGCAGCCTGAGTCTCTCTGCACTTATGCATTTGTTGGTGCCCAACACAACCTGAGATAAGCTGAGATAAGCATCAGACATTGCAAGAAACTTCTGTCCCTCATAGTTCTGTTCCCTCATAGAAACTACTGTCCCTTAGTAGGTTTCTGAATCCGAAGGGCACCTAATTCACACACCAGCACTATAATCCACACAATTTTTACATGAAAAATAGGCACTGAGATGAAAATGAGTTTTAAACCAGATTCACTGTGGTGGCTATGTAGCAAGAAGTATATGTAACGAAGACAGGTAATATATAGATATGCATATGTACATTCATAGATCACTCTTTTTAAGAAGAAACATAAATTTTATTTGTACTCTCTTTGCTCACTTGCACAAACTTCCAAGCAAAGATGAAACAGAGAGGGAAATTCTATGAGATCATTTCTGATAATGATTTCTGATGCATACCTTGCATTCTCTGGAGTTGCTATCTGAAAGGAATAAGCAGGAAACAGTTGTGTAACTGCTGTGCAACTCAGATCATGGACTATGTTTTGCTGTTTATGTATTTGTTTTTTTATTTTATTTTTTTCTATTTTTTCTTATTATTCTTCTTGAATTAATCTTTTTCTGGAAAAAACTATCACATAATTTGACACTGAAAGCAAAGCAAATGAAAAGAAGAGAATAAGCATACATATCATATACTGGAAATGAAAGCTTGCTATTAATATGATTCTTCATAATACTACAAAAGGAATCTTGCAATAGGACAATTCAGGAAGAAAAGCTTATTCCAGAAATCTTCAAGGAGCAGTTTTCCAGATTTCAGAATGTTTCAAGGGGAAAATGGAAAAGCAAAATCGGTAAAATAAATAAATAAATAAAAATAAAAATTAGAAGTGCTCAATATTATCAAAGTATTTGGGTTTTATTGCTAGATGTAGGCTAAATTGTTCTTGACAAACTACTGACATTATTAATATTTTTCCTTTTCTATAAATTCTTTGGTACTGTTACATCTTACATTAGAATGCTAGTAAAAATATCATAACCATGTGTTACCAAGACAATTTAAGCTCTTTTGCATGATTTCCTGGAAAAAATAAAATTGAATTTTTTGGAAATTTCACTGAATTATTTTGTTTTTCATCAATAATACCATGATTAAGTTGAAAAAAAAAAAAAGGTTTTAAGAGTACAGCAGTCACTGAAGCCATTCCATTCATCACATTCCATTCATCAAGGAATCATCACTTTTCAGTTGTTTTTTGCGTTGTAGCAAAAGCTGTAACAAAGCTGAGGAAGTGTGGGATAGATGAGTGGACAGTGAGGTATGTTGAGAACTGGCTGACTGGCAGAGCACAGAGGGTCATCACTGGTGGTGCAGAGTCCAGTTGGAGACCTGTAACTAACGGTGTTCCTCAGGGGTCGGTGCTGGGTCCAGTCTTGTCCTTGATGAGGGGATAGTGGCCACCCTCAGCAAGTTTGCTGATGATATGAAGTTGGGAGGATTGGCTGACACGCCTGAAGGCTGTACTGCCATTCAGAGAGACCTGGACAGGCTGGAGAGCTGGGCAGTAAGAAACTAGATGAGGTTTAACAAAAGCAAGTGTGGAGTCTTGCATCTAGGGAGGAACAATTTCATGCACCAATACAGGTTGGGGGATGACCTGCTGGAGGGGAGCTCTGCGGAGAGGGACCTGGGTGTCCTGGTGGATGACAGGTTGGCCATGAGCCGGCAGTGTGCCCTTGTGGCCAAAAAGGCCAATGGCTTACTGGGGTGCATTAAAAAGAGCGTGGCCAGCAGGTCAAAGGAGGTGATCCTCCCCCTCTACTCTGCCCTGGTAAGGCCTCATCTGGAGTACTGCATCCAGTTCTGGGCTCCCCAGTACAAAAAAGACAGGGATCTCTTGGAAAGAGTCCAGCAGAGGGCCACAAAGATGGTGAAGGACCTGGAGCATCTCCCCTTTGAAGAAAGGCTAAGTGAACTGGGTCTGTTCAGCCTTGAGAAAAGAAGACTGAGAGGGGACCTGATCCAGATCTATAAATAACTAAGGTGTGGGGGTAGAGTGGCAAGGCCAGACTCTTTTCAGCAGTGTGCAGAGACTGGACAAGGGGAAACAGCCAGAAACTGCAGCATAGGAAGTTCTGCACAGATGTGCACAAGAACTTCTTTACAGTGAGGTGACGGAGCACTGGAACAGGCTGCCCAGGGAGGTGGTGGAGTCTCCTTCTCTGGAGATATTCAAGACCTGCCTGGACACCTACTTGTGTGACCTGCTGTAAGGAACCTGCTTTGGCAGGGGGGTTGGACTCGATGATCTCTGGAGGTCCTTTCCAACCCCTACAATTCTGTGATTCTGTGATTCTGTGAAAATAAGTATTTGAATATTAAAGCAAGGTACATCTTAGTGGACACTTTATTTTAATATCTAGCACTTGAGCATTACCACTTGCTTAATTTGATTTAGGAAGAATGTGATCATTTCTTGTGAAGCCTCAGAAGAGTCACTAGAACTTTTATACCTCTTAATATGTGCTCTGTATGCAGTTTATCCAGCACGCAGCAAGAAACAGGTCATGATCTTCTCAGTCTGGTCACCGTCATTGTTTCCGCAGTGATGGTCTGATCATGACATCTGTTCTATAACAGACTTGCCTGCAATAGGTAATGCTAAACTCCTTCCACATAGTGCCTATTACCCTGGGCCCAAAACAAAATCTTGAGAATGAAAATAACATCCACTTGCTCATAAGTTAAGGATAATCTCAGAGGTCAGTTTGGTGTTTTGCATAATCATCTTGTGCTTTGTATGACCAGTTGCCTTCCCTGGTCTCTGTGCTCCTTGCAAGTTCATATTCACTGATCTTGGATCAACCCTCCTAGAACACAGTTTTCAGAGCACTGTGTGACTTGGATGACATTTTCAGAAGAACAAGAGAAACTTTTGTGTTGGGCTGTGCGCATATCTGGATGTCAACACAGAGCGCAGAAAAGTGATCTGCCTCCCTAAATAGATAAGACCCAAGACCAGTTCTCAAATATTGGCTCTGAAGTGCTTAAAACATTTTTGAGAAGTATAATTAGGTGCTTTTCTAAAACGCAATTTATTCAATTGCTCGGCTCATCTGCCTTCCATACAGAGAAAGTTTGGCACTCAGTAGTAGATGGAAAAGACAACTTTAGCCAGCAGCATCCTTCTTTGCGTATTTAAATTACAATTTCCTATAGGAGACAGGAAAGATTAGGGGTCTGTGTCTCACTTCATTTACCCTGACACAGAAATACAAGGCAATATTTTGGGAAGCAGCGTGAGAAAGTATCCATCACAAAAGATAAAAGACTATCATTTCAAAAACCGCCTCTTTCCTCTGAGAGGGGAGCCTTGTGATGGAAGCACTCTGTTGTTGAGGAAAAAGGACACACACATGTACATAAACATATCCCACATAGTCCACAATGCACCACTTGTCTTCTAAATATAGAGCATGCTATCAGCTCTGCTGTATATATCAGCAGCTGAGTGGCTGCTCAACACCATGTTTATCTAATGGACCATAATAGACAGAGTGAAGGAGCACAATAGACAGTGAGCTGTGCAAGCATGTTCTGAGCTAGTAAAAGTCTCTTCTCTTCTTCAAACTGGGAAAGGAGGGGGTAAGGGCATTACACAAGACAGACCACACGGCTGTCCAGCAGTCACTGAACTGCAGCATAAAGGCCTTGTTTAGATAAATAATGAGCCCTTTACTGTATTCTTAGAAATAGAAGTCTCTAGAGCTGAAACGCAATGTCCCACAACTGCTTCTGGCATCTGTTTTTCAGAGAGGACTGGGCCATTTTTACAAAAGTCTGTTCTGTTTTAGAGAGAATTCATCCCTTCCCATCAGTAAGTCCCAGCCACTGATGAACAGTAGCAAGACAATGAGTAAAGAGTTTCAAAATAGTGTTTTGGAAATGAGCTAGTCAATCTGAGGCAAATCACGTGTCTTCCTGGGCCTCTTCCAAGTATTCTACAAAGTGTTCTAGGAAGAGTATACAAAGCAAAGGGGAAAATATTATCTGCTGAAAAGTCTGCATCATAAGAGATTTAGTTCTCCATTTTTAAAACTTCAAAAATGAGCACTCTTTTAGAATTTAACCCCATTATTTGCTGTGTTTAGGAAATCAAAACAAAGCAGATGACACATTTGCAATGTTCATGCAAAAGCTGAAGATTTCTTTACAAACTGTTTCATACAAGTGATTCATACAAGACCTCACTAGTCATAAGATAACCACAGCAGTTTGAGATTTTTCTCTCTTGCCTCTTGAATGCAAGAAAGAAAGAGGAAAGAAAATAAGGATGGTTTACTTCTGAAGCCTATCTCACTTTCTGCTGAAATACTATTTTGGAGAAGCACCCGCACTTTGAATAGTTTAACCATCAAATTATCCTTTTTTTCCTAGCTGTGACTTATTATCAAATGGCTCACGAATACTATTAATCTAGTGTTTATTTGACATTGGGTTTTGTTCAAAAAGCACTCCAGTCAGTATTAGTTCATGACCTGATCATGATAGATTTCACTAGATATTTCCGAGGCCTGTGCAGGTGTTGAGTTCATATCTGAAGTGTCTAACCTGAGCCTCCCAAAAAAGAGAAGTTCACTTCATTTTTTGATAAATGGATGGTCTCTCATTAGCAAAGAAGGAGTGGGTTCTACTCAAGCACACCTGCAGCAAATGCTGGGCAGGAAGAAGGAGTGAAAGGTAAGAGACGAGAGAGAGCCTCCTGGTGAGGCTGTGGCCAAATGATAACTTGCTGTCTGGAGGAGTGTTTTGGGAGGAAAGGAAAAAGATCAAGTAGCATGGCTGTAAAGCTTGGGGGTTTGTGCAGACATCTAAACAAAACAACAAGGTTCAGGTAAGATGGTGACCTACACTGCATTCTGGCTTTACTGTACTTTTGGAAACATTATTACTAAAGGAAGGACAGAGGTAATGAATACTTTAGCTGACAGGCTGACACTGATGGGCTGCAATATTCAGAAGAGACCCCTGCCTGGGCAAGAAAGGGGGAAAATCCCTAAACTGACTGCAGGAGTGCCTCCAAATTTCTTTGCCTCATTATTCATTTTTATATTGTTCTAAATTTTATTTAAAACTTTAAAGGGTAAAACAATAAGCATTATTTTACACACTTACTTCATGAATAGTTTAACTGGGACTTAGAGGTTGCAAAGAGCTTTACTTCTTTTGTGAGAGGAAAGATTGGCAAAGAATAACACAATGAAGGGAATTTGGAAATGCTATTTCAAGTATCCTAGAGGCAAAACCACATAGTGTCACCAAATCTTTCAGGAAGCTATAATTATCTGCCTTGTTTTGGAGAATACTTGTGAGGAACAAGCCAGTGTTGCAAGTGGTGGCCTCAGATAAGAAAAGAAGCCTGTAAAATTCAAGCTTCAGCAGAAAACTATGGATGAGTCACAACCAGGGTTAAAACTGAAACAAAAGACCACATTGCACTAAGATACTTTATTAAGATAAACACCCAAGATACATACACACAGTCCCTGCTGTCTCCTACCGGTTCACTCTTTTCCTGATGATTTTATATACGCACCCTCTGGGGATACAGCAGACTGCTAGCAATTACCCTTGATACACCAGCAGGTATTTCCTGAGGGGAAATGAGAATCCTAACAGCTAGTGGCTGGTAAGCCTCTAGCTGACTGAAACTGTTTTAACTCCTGACAAACTAGGACATGCCCATTCACTTTGTCACAGGTACTCTAATGCCTTCGTTGGAGAGGGCTCTAGTTTCCAGAAAAATTTCCATAGATGTTTTACAGGTACAAAGTTCTGCATCTGTCCTTTCCATCTGTTTCTACATTCCAGGCAGCAGAGCAGAAATTCAGAACAAGCAGTAGCATGGCTCAGGCCCTCCATCTGATCTGCACTACTGAGCAAATAGGAGTATGAGAAGGTCTCTGAGGGCACAGTGTCTGTTGAGAGAGAAGAATCTACGTGAGAGAAGGAATGACAGATTCTCAAATCTTCCATGGGCTAGATTTTCAAACACAGGTAAGACTGTGTCTGTGTTCCCTTCAAGACTCAAGTGCACATAGCTTCCCTGCTGCCAAATGTGCCTTATTATCCCCTCAGCGCCCTGCCATACCCATGAACTGCCAGGTAAAGGAAGGCTGGCCATGTTGTATAACTTCTCTCCTTGGATCTAGCAAAAAGAGGTTGGTCTCATCTGAGTAAAATCCAAGTTCAGCCTATTGCCCAGGAATTTAAAAGACACTGTTGGCCCTCACTTACAAACATCAGTCAATGTCAACAACGGTATTTTACTAGAGGGAGAGGAGAGCTTTTGTAACCAAGTAGAACAACTAGCTGATTTGCATTACCTAAGTCATGAAATGCAATTATTTCACAGTCTTATGTGGCAAAACTACACCAGACGGTTTCTTCCTCCTTTTTGCAGTAACATCTTCCCATTTTGAGACTATCAAGTATTCCCACATGGAAAGGTCATTTCAAGCTTCTTCTACTCTTCTGTCTTCTTCTTTCCCACCAGCATCTCTACTAACTGTGCCTGTTAACAGTTAACAGGTTGGCAGTTTCTGTTATTTTACCTTTTAATAAAAGCACATGTACAACTAAGAAAACTATCAGTCTTCACGCATACGCAAGATAGTGTCTCCTGTTTCACAGTTTAACGTGAGCCATTTTAATAGCCTTTTCACCTCAAATTTTCACTTAGTTATGCAAGAAGATGTTGTTTAGCATGGTTACTCATGCTATGTATTAAACCATAAATAGCTAGTACACATTTTCCGACACAATAAATGATAAATATGTAATAGCTTTGTCTCAGGTTGGATGCTGTCCATTCTCCATGCCAGATACTGATGAAATATCCTTGTTTTGGGGATAGATTTTTAGTGAGGGGGAGAGTTACTGGCTGGCGTTTTGTTTGGAATTGCTTCCAGTTTTCCACAGAGGTAAAGAGACTACTTTTCCAGTATGGAGTAGACAAATTACATTAAGTCCAGGAAGATTTTTCTTCTCAGACACTTTGACAATTCTGGAAATTCCAGTGACAAACCTCTCAGGTTAACCATGAATACAAAGGGAATCTTCTCATCAGATTAAACTCTGGATGATTTTGGCATGAGTCTGTGAATGCTTTGGAGTTATGAATTCAACTACTGAAAGGTTCAAAAAAATTCTAACCCTCTAGTATTTGGTTTTCTGTTGCAGGGATAGATAAGATCATAACCCTTCTACCTAAATATTTTTCCCAAAAATAAAATACAAATTACATATGCAAGCCTAAGGCACTCCTCATATGATTTTTGATACACATTATTAGTTAGTAGTAGAACAAGGTATTTAACTATAACAAGGGACTTACAACATTTTATTGGCTTTTGTTTTTTACTGGAAATCAAATTTAGTCTGCTGCTCACTGGCTTTGTTTACTTAAAAATGTTTCAGAATGTTTTGCTAAAGACGAGCATTCTAATGTTGTTGCCAGTTTTACTGTCAGACTGAAAATGTGCACAGCTTATTGCCTTTTAACACTTCACAAGAACAGAATGTTTCATGCTTCAGTTTGCAATGCCCGCAGGTTCTCAGAGATTACTTTGTGAGAAGACTGTAGTACTTACATGGTTAAAGTGCAAATCATGACCCTACTGTGCAAAATTTCACCATTTTGCACAACTTCCTCTGTGCATGGCTCTGAATAAACCATACTATACTACTGCCTCCATCACACAGCTTAGAATTGCAGCTCCAGTAAAGATGTTGGCACATATCAAAGCTTCCAAATATTTGCTCAAAAAGGAGCCAGAAAAAACTACACTAGAAAGTGTAATGCATTATACAATTACACTTCCTTTTTTGGTCAAAGATTACTAAAAAACAACATTCTGCAATTGAATGTGCTGCATGAGTTGAATTCACAATGGGCTATGTGATTTAAACTGTCAGTGTTCATGTTATGTTATTAGTAGTCCAGACCAGTTCTCAGAATCTCACAAACTAGAGCACAGAGGTGACCTAAGAAAATGCATGCTGGAACATAAAAGAAAAGAAGTTGTTGAGCATTTGTTGCTGGAGAGAATGGGCTAAAGACCAAAGTAGACAACCCATCAGCTAACAAAAAGGGAAGGATGTCACATTTGTGCACTGTGCTGTTCAATGTGAGCTATTCCCCTTCTCAACCATTCCTCACTATGTTAGTCCTTCTCCAATCAGCAGCCCATGGACATGGTTCTCTTCAGGCCAGTTTTTGCACAAGAGGAGATGCTTGTGTCTTGATATAATTTTACAGAGGATGATTTCAGTTTCCAAATGATATCTCCATGCTTCCCAATCTGGATGGATAGCTCTTTGCTTTTTTAAAGAGCTGTGCAAAGGTTATGGGATGTGAACCAAGCTTAACAGATTGATTAAACATTAAGTATTTACAAGAGATTCAGATTACATTCAGTTTTATATTTGGAAGTAGACTCCAGCTGTTTGTTATTTTTCTGCAAGTACTAGCAATCATTTCTCCTTAGTCTCCATGAGTAATCTCAAGAGAGGAGAGGAGAGGAGAGGAGAGGAGAGGAGAGGAGAGGAAAGGAAAGGAAAGGAAAGGAAAGGAAAGGAAAGGAAAGGAAAGACCTTATATTATAAGAACTGGAATGAAAACAAGGATGTCTTAATTATTCTATCATCATTCAAGTCTTCCTGATTTTAACTGCTGACAGGACTCATGTCATCTTCTTCAGGCACAAACACCTGCACTGAAGAAAACTTTTCCAGACTATCACAATAGCAAAGTTGTTGAACTTTCTGAAAATGATTTCTTATAAATGTCGATCTGTAGTACACATGTGGTAAGTGTTACACAGTTACACAGTCTCTTGCATAGAGTAAAGCAGAAATAGGGGAATATTTTTACAACGAAGAGGAAGTGCATTCTCAGGAAAAAGCAGATGATGTCTGACCACAGTAATTTAAACAACATTCTGGTGTTTTGGGCAATCATCCATCAAAACACAACTAACATATACCATAATTAGAAATACCACATTGAGATGGAAAAGGTAAAACTTAATGTGAAAAGACACAATGAAGATTGGACTCTGGAGAGAGAAGCAGGGAATGTTGAAACAATCCATGCTTGTGTACATGGAAGACAAAAGAATTTCAAACATAATTACTGACTGCAGAAAAGACAACATAAAGAATAAATGACAAAATATGTTTAGAAAGAAACACATCAGAAGGAGAAGAGTGGCTAATGCCCACACGTAGTTGGCATTTACTGGCAGATGCCACTAATATATGTTGAGTATACAACAGAATAAGTATATTTAGTGAAGAAAGAGGGGGTATAAGGACAATTGGATTAAATATAGTCCGTTTTTGTTTGAAAACATGACGGTAGGTAAATTATGAAAGAGGAGGAGAAAATCCTTGGAGAACTTTTTTGAGGGAAGGTTTGTAAAATGAGGTCTCACAGTTATTCCTTGGAAATAAAGGAATAATAACCAGAATTCCATATCTACCTTAAAACTTAACCCTCTATGTGGGTTAGAGTTACAACATTGCAATGCATTTCTTAGCTCATATCCTAAATTTCAGAATTACAGTATAAGAAGCACTTATATGAAACTCAGGTTCATTGATTCTCAGTGAAGATTATTTCTATGTCCAATAAGACATTTCAAATTTCCTTCAAAATGAAATGCAAAAGGGAACTTACTATTATTTCCTGTTAAGAAATCTTTTGTGTTCAAAATAAAATAAAAACAACAGAAATTGAAATTTAAAAAAATGATAATAAATAAATAAAGGAAAATATCAATTTGGGGCAGAAATTATGCTGGTGAAGTTTGGTATAATACTCAATTAAGAAAGTTAAAAACATCTTATAATAGGGAAAGGCTCTTATAGCAAGAACCACAATTGTGGTTCTTGTATCATTTTTTTTCTGCCTAAGCAGAAGTCAAGACACCCATTCACAGTTAAAAGCTTCAAGCTGCTCCTAAGAACTTCTTCCATATTGGTTCCTTCCTCCATCCCACAGGATGTTCAGGTGATGAAGTTTTATAACAAATTTATTGTTCACCCTTTTTTTTTTTTTTTTTACTACGGAGAAACCTCCAGTTGTTCAGGCAGAAAATGTTCTCTTTCCTTTTGCTCCTTTTCTTCCCCC
>NW_024962252.1:50051811-50202661 GCF_019238085.1 Lagopus leucura | reverse complement strand
CCCCCCCCCCCCCCCCCCCCCCCTGGTTTATTTATTTGGTTTCATACCCTTAGTTCTTATTTTTGTTTGTTTGTTTGTTTGTTTGTGTGTGTTGCCTCTGTTTTTTTTTTTCTGCTAATTGAGCAAACTTATGATTCCCACAATCCATCATATACATATATACATATAAAAATGTACAGAATATCTAGATCATTTCCACAATATAATAATAATTAATTTTCATAGGATCTGTTGTTGAGGAAGAAAATACTTAAGAAATCTAGAAATGGAAATGAGGACTCAGAGAGAGGCAGAGCTGTTCACTCAAAGAGAAGAGAACTGTCTGTAGATTATATACTTGTAGCCAGAGTTTGTTCCTTGTTGACTCTCACTGTAGTTACAATCAGCCAGAAATTTCAAAAGCCCATTCTACGATGCCTCTGAACTCCAGAATGCATTCAGGAATGAAGACATGGAATAATTCAAAAGGAAAAATGTGTTAGTCTTCATCTGTACCAGAACAGTACAGGTGATTAAACACCAAAGAGGTTTACGAAGGAACACAGCCCAAAGCTATATCCAGCAACTCCATCTTTCTTTGTAAAAAATAGCTGAACAATATTCTAAGTGTTTTTCATATTTTAAGTCATCACATTTATTTTTCCATCGTCTTCTACTAATATTTTTATCATATGGTTCACTGTTATTTCCCCATTCATTTTTCATTTTAAAACCCTCTTTACCACGCTTTGTTTAATACTTAATCTCCCTTCCTGCAACATCTATTATATAGTGGAGTATATATCCATTATATAATGGAGATTTTCAGACATTAGCAAGTTGAAGCTTTTAGGAAATATTTAAATTTTTATTTGTTTCTTTCTTTTTCTATTAGCAAATTGTTGAGAACTTGATGATACTCTGATAGACAAATCATTTCAAATTAAAACAACAGCGCATCCAGACCTTTTTGCAATGCTTAACTGAACGCAAACCAAGTTTCTACTGCTGAAACCATGAAGGGAGCAATTTCTCATTTATATTTGTTCAAATTGCCTCTCGATTTGCTTAATGAAACAAGTAAAATGTTTCAAAACATAACATCTAGATTTAGAGACTAAACAGAGCAAGTCAGGCCAACAGGCAAAGTTCTCGATTTACAAATCTTACCAGTTGTTAAGGATGAATCACTGACACAATGTTTCATGAAGAACCTCATAGATTTTATCCCCAAGATGCCAGACCAGAGAGAATCACAATACAGTGTTACCACAGCTGCTTTTGGCAAGTAAGACCAACACATCCATATACAAGGCTGGCTTTTGTTTGTTTGTTTGTCAGATCTTTAGATTAAAAACAGTGACAGAACTAATGTATGAGGTCACACACAACCTTTTATATTTATTTAAGGACATCTGCAGTAAATTTGGTATGAGATCAATCACATTGCCCACTGATTTTTTCAGTTTGTTTAACTGATTCACAATATGAAAGGAAAGGTGCAAGTGCAGTTATGTATGCAGACAATATACCTGAAGTGAGGTGTACTATATCATAACATTAACATAGTAAAAAAGCCAGAATACAATTAATAAACAAATGTAAGTTGTTGTCTTACATGTCCGGATCTACCCATGTTTCTCTCTGGAGAACATATGCTCGGACTATTGAAATTTAAACTATTTTTGAATAACAACAGAAGTATATACTGATATTTCCATTAAAGGATAAATTTTAGGGGAAGGAAATTCATAAAAACAGAAAGTTTCTTAACTCTAATGGTCACTAAGGATCTAAGCAATTCAGATTCTCAACAGAAATGTAGTATTGGAGTAGGATTACTTGTTTGTTTTTTTTCTAGGGCGGCCATCTCATTTATTTTAATCTTCCAATTCTTAGGCAACTTTCCTACATTTAGAAAGGAATGCTCTATGTTAATAGTCTTTACAATTCAGAAAATCATCCTGCTTTGGAATAACATGCAGATATTTCCATCAAAAATCTCTCAGACTCCTGAGACAAATCAAAAGTCAGAGCACTCAGATTTAGGACTAACTAAGGAAGCAAAATATGTTTATGTATTAAAGGATGGAAAGCTAGATGGAGAGTTTGGACCTACACATGTTTATCTGTCACTGATGGATTTCAATCAGGGAAGTAGCAAACTTGTCCCATGTGTTTTCTCTGTTAATTGGTTTTGTCTATTATTCAGATTCCAAAGAATGTTAAAAGCCCCAGTGAAAACTCAGTCTGTTGTAAGACTTACAAAAACAAGTCTTTTATTTAAATGTTTCTTTCAAGAACATGTGAAATTCCTCACCTCCATCTTTCATTCTTTGGGGAACAGGCTCTGAGGAAGTGGATTGAACCAACTAATCAGCTGCTTTGAAATTACAGACCATTTGACTGTAAAAACATAAAAGATGTAATCTATTTTTCCCCTGACCTTGTGGCTCCCCCATATGAGCCTACCACCACAATATCTGCAGTTATGGATTTTGGCTGCCACTTTTGTCTATATTTTTAACAGATGGATTCATTCATTAGTACGCTTTTTCTCATGCCTCTATTCAATTTTCCTCTTCCCTCAACCTCAAAGCACCAACTTCAAATGCAACATTTCCTCTCCCAGAGGAGCGTCACCGTCCTCACCCCTGCCAAGGCTGATGGCATTGAGACTTCAATGGGTTGAGGAATACACCACGTGTGTTTCAGCCATTCCGCACCAGGAAAAAGCTTTCAATCAAACATGGGAAATTCTTTCTGGATAAAGCAGTGAAAAGGTCACAAGATTTTGGTTTTATGTTCACAAAAGTATTGGTTATTATTTATCTTTCATGTCTCTTGCTAATTGGTTTACGAACTAAATCCATCTCACTGATCAGGATGTCCACCTTAAGACTCAAAGTACAGGATTTTATTCACGTTAAGAGAAAAAATGTTTAGGGTAATAAAAAACATCATTAACTAAGGACTATCAGGAGGGAATCACAGAAATAAAACTTCTTTAGCTATTAGTATTCTGACATGATGCTGTTTATTTAGGTCAAGCCTTCTGTGTGTCTGTTAGTCCTTTAATGATTTGTTAATATCTGTAATTTTCCTTAAGGCTAAACAAATGAGGAAGCCATCTTGTTTCCATATCAATTGACCTAGCATGCTCTAGCAGATTGCCATAGCAACTAGAGCTAATGTGCCAGTATGAAGTCTACATGGTGTAGGCCTCATTTCCTAAAAACATCTCCTACTGAGGTTCACCAATTAAAAGACATTTCTGTCCTCCAGGGTTTCAGAGATACAAATAGAGTTGTGAAGCCTGGCTAGTCAGCTGCTTTACCTGAGCTAGTCACTCCTGCTGACTGTCCAAATACAGAAAAAAAATCCAGCAAACCTGGAAAGAAGTGCACTTTTGGAATTTCAGAATTTCTCTAAGGATTGGATTAAAACAGGAGAAAAAAAAAAAAAAAAAAAAAAAAAAGGGAAAATGGAAAAGAAGAGGGGAAAGAGAAAATTGGAACGGGAAAGTGAGGAAAGGGAAAGAGAAAGAGAAAGACAAAGCAAAAGGAAAAGGGAAATGGAAAGGGGAAGGGGAGGGGAAAGAGAAGAAAAAAACAAAGCAAAGCAAAGACAAAAGAGAAGGTAGGGAGATGATGAATCTTGTGAGCAGTGACTACTAAGTAAACATTTTGAATAAGGGGTTGTTTTCTAAGACTTGGTAGACACTTACAGTGTATCTTGTACAACATCAACAATAACATTTTGTCACCAGCCCTCTGTCAATGTGTCTGAGTCACACACATTTGTTGTAAGTGAGGATTAATTATAAATCTAATAAAAAAATGTGAGATGGTGGAATGACTGTTCCAACATAGCCCTTAGGCATCATTCATCTCCTCATAAATGCCTTACTGTGACATATTTCTATTTTAAAGGAAAATAAAGATCATCTGTTTGCAAGTTGTCTTTATTAAAGCAGAATTAAATTATGCAAAGAGAGGTAACTTTTGTAGCATCATCAATTAATGAATGTCCACCAACTTATCTGTTTGCTTAGCAGAAAATCAGGGCTACAGTGACTCAAAAAAATTATTCATAATCATTTTTCCCATATTGTTATAATGTTATTGGTTTAAAGAAGATGGCAGAGTAAATTGGGAGGACTGCAAATGTTAGTTATAAAGTAACATTTTGGTCAATAACAGTCAATGTAAAAGGTACAGTAATTGCTTTGGTAAGTGATTATTAAGAAAATTTAGATTAGGAATAGAACAAAACAGAAAGAAATGCTCTGAGTTGAACTCACAGTACAAGCTCTGTCTTAAATAGTTCATAATCTCTGACCAGCTCTGGAGCCCCCGGTACAAGAAAGACAGAGAGATGTTGGAGAAGGTCCAGAGGATGGCCACAAAGATGATCAGGGGGCTGATGCACCTCCTCTATGGGTGAGGGAGCTGGGCTTGTTCAGCCTGGAGAAAAGAAGGCTACAGGATGACCTCATTGCAGCCTTTCAGTACCTAATGGGAGCCTACAAACAGGAGGGGAATCAACTCTTTTAAAGGGCAGATAACAGTAGGACAAGGGGAAATGGTTTTAAGTTGAGGGAGGGAAGATTTAGGTTGGATGGAAAGGGGAAATTCTTTACAGAGAGAGTGGTGAGGTGCTGGAACAGGCTGCCCAGAGAGGTTGTGAATGCCCCCTCCCTGGAGGTGTTCAAGGCCAGATTGGATGGGGCCCTGGGTAGCCTGGTGTAGTATTAAATGTGGAGGTTGGTGGCCCTGCCTCTGGCAGGGGATTGGAGACTCATGATCCTTGAGGTCCCTTCCAACCCGGGCCATTCTGTGATTCTATAGCTTTTCACATTCATGTAAATGTCTCTGATTGGAGGATATCCATCACAAAGCTCCTAAAGCCTTCAAATGCTTCAGGAAGGTGTCTAGAACAAGCCATCAGAGTCAGAAGACTAAGAAAAAGAAAGCAAAGAAAAAGAAACAAGAAACAAGAAACATATTTTATACAATGCTAACCACATTTGGATAATCACTTGCCATTCAGTGTTTTTCAGTCATGAGCTCCTGAGCAGTGGTACATCCTGAGGCAGTCTTGTATTATTTAGCTCCTAATGAGCAAAGTAGAATCTAGCATTAACTTTATTTAGTATGTGTAGGTTAAACGCTTATATGTGAGATCTATAAAAGACACTGAGGGAATTTCACTCACCATATAGATCTGTATTTTTTACTATTCTCCAAACTAAGGGCATACTGAAGAAAGGTTGAACTCTATACAACAAGGCCATACCTATTCACTTTAAGATGCAGATAGGTCACTGCTGAATTTTTCTTAACATATCTTCTATTGTTTTCCATGAGAATGTCAGATGTATATGCTTTTAAGATCTATTTAAATAACTGATTTGCCTCCATTTCCCTGTTAGTATGCTGAGAACTCACTCAGAAAAATAACTACTTCTAAACTAAGAACAGTAGCACCCACTGTATTACTTTCTCTAGACCATCACTCAGTATAATTCTGCCCTCTCAATTGAATGAATGTGATTCATTGTTATTGAATCTAACTAGCTAAATACATTCTATTTAAGAGTTATCTTGTAGATAAACTCAATAACTGTCCGCCTTGGACAATCAACAGCAAATTGTAGCTGTGGTTTTGGCTCACTGGCTAATCAGCATTTCCTTTAATGGTTTCCTAGACACAGTGTTATCCAATTTGACTGAGCTCATTAGTTTACAGCTCTTGAGGAAAGCTATTAAAAAAAATGTTGAAAGGGCCAAGTAAAAATTCAATTTGCATGTACCTTTGTCCATGCTGAAAGTGTAAAGACTTCTTGCCTATAACAGAATTATCAAATTTTAAGACTGCATTTTGAAATTGATAGAAACAACATAAAAGATTTATAACATCATATAAAAATGATCAATTCTCACTTGTAATATTGAACTCAGTTGCATTTGACTCACTATCAAGAAAGATAAAGCAGAGACTGATGAAGTCCAGAGCAGAGCAGAGGTACAGTAGGATTTTATATTGGATGGGAGATTAACCTAGACAGGACAAGAGTAACAGAAGACTTGATAGATGTAAACAAAATTCTAACTGGTGTAGTAATAAACTGATCAGTCTCTGCTTTTACTAAACTATTCCCGTCATGTAACTACATAGGCGAGGAAATTAAAAGGCACTAAATTCCAACTACCATGTGTAGTATTTACTTACATGTTTTCACAAGGTTGTTAAGTGAAATACTAAGATACATTTTGAAAAGGAGGCTAGTGTTATGATCATTAATATCTTCTATAGACATGAAAATCATCATAAGTGAGTATTAAATCTTGTGTCATGAAGTACACACGGTGTAATTTTTCCTTATACGTAAGGGCTGCTCTGAAAGTAATGTTTCCTATTTTATTATGTTGGCCTATGACGTCAGAGGCAGATGCTGGTGATATGGCAGTAGAATTTGAACCTTCCTGATCATATTCCATTATATACTGTTGACATATGAGAGACGGCAGCCAAGGGGCAATCTGACAAAATGGCATCTGACATGGAAGTGCTTATGATGCAATGGTGTGGAATTTAATTTCTCCATGCAGAAAAAAATTTTACCCATTGACGTTCCTTGACACTTGCTGAATGTTTATGTACACCAAACAGTGGATGTGAGCACAGTGAGGCAGTGAGTGGTGCCTTTCAGCAGTGGTAACATCAACCTGAAAAATAAGCTGCATTTCAGATAGCCATGCACAGTTGTCATGCCACAAAATGAATACTGTTTCAATCAGCTTATCCAAGTAAATCAGCTAATTGTGGTGACTAGGTTGAAAAGCAGTGTTTTGTAAGTGAAAATTTGCTCTATCAAATATTATTGTTGTGGTCTTTGTTATACTATAGTTTCTACAGAAAAAATAGGTGGTATTACTTTCAGAGCAACCTACATATTTCCATCTCCTAGTTCTGTTTACTGACAAGGATTTTACAACACTCTGAAGCATCTGCTGCCAGCTTATTCTTTATAAGTTTTAATTTTGTTTCACTGCCCACTGGCTCTAATCATCTGAGATGCATGAAAATAACATTTTATCAACTAATTTTTCTCCTTTACCACTTGGCAAACATTGGTTTCTTGTGTGTGTTTCAAGCCAAACTGAAATCAACACATCTGTTTCAGTTGAATATCTTCAGTTTTTTTAACAAAGCCTGTGTAGTATCTTGATGTCTTTACAGCGTTGTTTCAGTAAAATCAGTAAAACCAGTAAAATCAGACCAAAACTCCTGAATTTTACTGATTATTTATAATAAAGGCCTGGATTATGTATTTCTGCTAAAATACACCTTTAGGTATGCTAGACCAACTTCTCTGTTCCTGCCAGCTCAGAAAAGTCTGCTTACCTAATTAACTGGAAATGCAGACAGGAGCAAATTTCAGTTCAACAGCGGCATTCCTTTATCTTATAAATTTCAAGTGATGTGGTACTCTACTTAAATAACAAACATTAGGTAGCATTTTAGCATTTTAGCATCCTCTGATTCCACAAATTGCTGACTCTGAAACCAAGAATCATTCAGGTGGCATCTATTTGTGAACGTGCCTGAGGACACAGAAGTAGAAGTTGCTATGAAGAGATGCAACAATAGGAAAATTCCAGTCTGCTTTGAAATAATCAGCCTCCAGTAATAAGGGTTTTTGGATCCGAATACAAATTGTCACCAGTGTTCAAAAATGATATCTGTGGCTTAAAGTTGAATTAACACTGGAATAAATAATGGTTTTCCAGTTGATATTCGGACTGTGATGGAAAATACACAAAACAAAGTGAGAGTCCACTTGCTTATAGTGAGTTCTTTGCTGAAAATGGATTTGATCCTCTCTGCAACTCCAGAGCAGTTCAAATTATTTGGTCATCAAGTTACTGACCAGATAAAAATATAACATCTCCTTTTCCTGATGAAGCTGTCTCACTGTCAGGAAAAAAAGCTTAAAACCGCATCAGCCATATTCAAATTAGAGAAGAGAAAGCATTTATTCTATAGCTTAGCAATGGGAGATTTAACTCAGGAAGTCCTGGCTTTAGGACCATTCTTCAAGAACAGTTTAATGCAAAATATATAAACGACTCTTGAAAATAGGACCAGTTTCTTCCTTCTTTCTCTTACAACTCAGACTGAAAAATATCTTCTCCTGATACATAACTGGATCGCGATCCAGCTAATTTTTAAGCTGCTTTGGCTCAGATGGATTTCTCTTTCTGGGAAGCATTAATCTTTCATTGAGGTCTCATCATAAAAATGGTTCAACTATGACTTAGAGGGGTTTATAGCAATACTTTCCTTTTTATCTGCATTTATTTCACAAATGTTATATTCTCAGAGCCTGCTCAAAGTCAAAGGGCCACATCACTGTAACAGTATATCCTAAATTCATCATCCTCAGGTCTTCCACTTGTCCACAATAATGATAAAGAGTAATTCCGAAACTTAGGTGTTCGGTGGCTTAAGAGAAAACTTAAGGCGACTGTGTTCCTAAATTCCACAAGTTAGCTTTTTAGACTCAATAGCAGTTCAGAGATTATTCTTCACTAAAGTGTTATGTTCTGTGTTCCATCCACATAGCTTCAACTGTACCCTTTTCCGCCCTATATTAGGACCTTCAAGTTCAAATGATCTTGAGTCAATAGGCTTTAGGCTCCTATTTCTCAAGAACACTTTAGAAAATCATGTTTTTTGTATATTTAGTGCTAATATGGCATTATTCCACAGTCCTCTTCTAAAGTAATGGAGTTCTGAATTTAACACTTTGAACTAGAAAAAAAATGAGAACTACTCCACGCTCTCTTTAGTGAAACCTACACTTCCCCAATTTACCATTTTCTCATTCTCTACCATATCAGCATGTACCATAATCATGTTTTCAAACTGTGAGAGGTAAATCGAGCAGTAAAGACTTACATGCCAATATCTTAAGTTGTAGCAGAGAAAAAATTTGTATTGAATAATAAACAAAATAATTTTTACTTGGATGCCTGACGAAATCACTGCTCATTCTTGTACAATGAACCATGAAAACCAAGTTGAGGGAAGAACAAAAATAGAGTTGGTGCTGCAAGTACTGCTACAGGTAAAGGGCTTAGAAACTACCTGAGCTTATTGTCACTAGATTTCAATGAAACTCAAGAGATTGCACTTATAGAGAGGTTATCTGTATGCTTTTTCTTTATTTCAGTTGACATGATTTCAATTTTACCCTTTTCAGTCTCACTGGGAACTTCAGATCGAAATGATTTTTAAACTTCTGAGCAAGCTTCACTTGGAATCATTCTTCACAGGAAACTCACCTAGAATTGAGAGTATTTCAACTGAAAATCTTAAAGCAGTTTCAGTTAGGACTAAATATGGTCTTTAATGATACAAAACATTAAAAGAAGAGGCATGTCTTCATGAGCAAAGATCAGACTGAGTTTTACGTCTCCAGGAGAAGATATGGCGATTAGACAAAAAGCTATGAGATGTCTCCAGTATTTCATATAGTAAGTGCATCTGACAAAGCAGTTCTCACTTAACAAAAGATATGATTCCTCTTAGACATCATATACATCTGTATAATGCAACCCAAGTCCCACATATTGCTCACAAGAGTGATGAATGAAAGATCTGAGTTTCCATGTACATCACAGATAACTGAGATCATAGATACTAGTCAAATAATGGCAGATAAAAATAGTAATTTCCTGATCAGGAGGTCTAGTAAGAGTGTTCTATATGTTGGAAGCTGTTAGAAAAGATAGAGAACAAAACGTAAAATGTTAGTATTCCATTGTTAAACATAAACGTATGATGACAGATGTTGACTGCTCTGTCTTGGGCTCCCATCTCAAAATATGAGAACAGGAAAAAATCAAAGTGGGAAAATAGGAGAGATCAAATGTGTGGAATAGTTCTCATACAGGGCACAAATAATCAGACTAGGGCTTTTCAGCTTGAAAAAAGAATGCCTGAGGGAGGACATGACAGAAGTCTATAAAATCAATGGCATGAAAAGGGTGAATAGGAACTGAATGTACTTTGTATTTCCCTCAATACAAGAACACTTGCTGAATAACACAAGCCACATAAACAACACAATTCTGAGAAACCCAAGTTCAACCATCTACCTCAGTGTTCTACAGCAGAAATGTTTCCTTTTAACTGCATAAGATTGTGTCTGAAAATCTGTCCAGAAAGTATAGCAATGTGAACTCCATTAGATATTTTCTAAACTTTAGGACAGATTGAATTAAGTACTTACCTGTAGCCATAACTGAGAACTAAAATGGAATTCCTTCCAAATTAATTGTAGTCATTTCCTACCATGATTTTTCCCGTCATAATTTTTCTCAAGTGTAGAAATGTTAACAGTATCCCAGTCCACTAAAAAATTTAATTTTTGCTGGTCACTAAAGAAAAGAGCCTGGCTCCATCTACTTGACTCCGACCCAACATATCTTTATAAGCATTGATAAGATTCCCCTTTGGACTTTTCTTCTTCAGGCTGAGAAGTCCCAGATATCTCAGCTTTCCCTCATAAAGGAGATGCTCCAGGCTCCTAAACACCCCTGTGGTCCTCCACTAGACTCTCTCCATCAGTTCCCTGTCTTTCTTGAACTGGAAAGTACAGAACTGAACCCAGAACTCCAGGTGTGGCCCCACCAGGGCAGAAGAGAGGGTAAGAACTTCTCTTAACCTGCTGGCCACATCCTTTTTATTGAACCCCATGATACCATTGGCCTTCTTGGACACAAGAGCACACTGCTGGTTCATGGTCAACCTATTTGTCCACCAAGACACCCTCATCCTTCTCTGCAGAGCTCCTGTCCAGTAGGTCAGCCCCTAACTTGTGCTGATCTGTCCTTGTCCCCTGATGCTCAGAAGTGGAATTGCTGTTCTACTGATGCTGTCTGATGGTGATTAAAATGCATCACAGCCAAGGACTCTGGAGCCTCCTCTGTTTACCAGTACTGAGAAAAATAATATTCTGCCAAGCCTTCACAGTGAAATCATGTTAGCTATGTGACAGCATAGTTGAAAGCCCACAGCGAAGATACAACTGGAGATTATAGAACTGGCACAGACATGTATATTAAGAATTAGAGAATATCAAATTAAAATTTATGGATGTGTGTTAAACAAAATGAGATTTTTGTTTTTTGAGTTTTTCTCTCAAAGTACATTTCAATTTTGCCTCTTGTAGATGCAAATTATCATGTACAATATCATTCACATTTTCCAAACATGATTAAATAAAGAATCTAGTCATTAATATCTGTTAAGTACAGATATAATATTGATGGGTAGAGAAATATATGAACTGCATATTGCTGGAAGTTCAGAAACTATGACCATAGAAGTGTCTGTTACTCATACAAAATTTGGTTACCACTTTTGGCCACTGCCAGTGAGCACTTTAGGTGAACCTTTAGCCCAGCCTACTGAGGCTACTGTTATCTTCTGACTTGATTCCTTCGTCATTCCTTTAGGGTATGTCACATCCTGACATACCCTGTTTCCATCTATTCCCAGTGGCATCCTACTGTCAGAAAGACTGAGCAGTGGGTAGCCATTTGTTTGCTGAAAACCCTATCGGGGTTGCCACAGTAACTTTCTTTAGAATTATTTCCAAATTAGAGCAGTTACAGAACACAATCAGGTTTCTGTGTTTTGCAAGAACTTTGATACCACTGCCTATATTTGTCTAAGGAATTGTTTCCTTAGAAACAGTAATTCCCCAAGTAGACTGCTTAGTCCATCCAAGTTGGTTTACCTTAGCCAATCTTCTGACAACATAATAATTTATGTTCTTATTAATATCAGGTATCTGGCCTCTACAAATACCTTCTGTCATCTGCTCTACTATATATCCCATGCCACTTTTACAAATGGTCTGTCTCCCTGTCTGTGATCTTATACTCAGCATTTCATTTATAAGCCAATCGACTTAATTTTGTTTCTTTGTCTCTCTGATGTTTTGTGATGTTTTGTACACTCAGCTGCCAGATGTTTAGTGCAGCACAACAGCTACCCATCTCTGTTTCTCTAGGGACAGAAGAGTGCTACAGAGCATTACTGTTTTATCTGGCACACAGGGAATCACAGGGAAAACCTTTTGCCCCAAGCCAATGACAAGTTGAACAGAAAATGTTTGGAGCACCAAAGTTTAGAAACTTTGAACACTACTTTGAGAACTGGAAGCTATTGATTATTACAATATTATGCTAAATATATACATACATGCTAGGCATGTTGATAGGCTACAGAAAGGAAAACAGGGAGCAAATGCATAGAAATAAACCAATAATATTAGCACAAGTAAATACTATCCCATGTATGTTAAAAAATTCTTCCAAAAATAGTAATGTCTCATTTCCATGAAAAACCTAAGGGTTGAGCCTTGGCTTTGGCAAATTGTTTTGGTATCAGCCAATAGTTAATTCTTGTCATATAGAAGGTTAGTAAAATAACCTTCAAAACATAATATTCATCTCCTAAGATTCAGCTGCTATATTTTGTTCTATCTAGTTTTTCAAAATGTGATGATTCATTATAGTAGTCTATATGTCAATATCTATATTTGAATAGCACAAAGACAACATTTCAGACTGGTACATTTGGCTTACTACTAGATTTGTTTACTACTTACATTAGTCCAGCTCATCAGATTTATGGACCAAAATAGATGCAAGATACTGTAAAAATACAGAATAAAAAAATGGTACTGCTAAGAACGTATTCAGAATAGAAGGAATTAATGGAACTGATAGTTAGCAAAAAGAAAAGTCAGAGTTTGCCAGTGACCTAACCAATAGATATTTAGAAAGATGGAAGTTAAAAACATAATTTATAAGCTGTTTGAAAAGAAACAGTGAAGTACTTTGAGTGGTAAGGCAGCAAATGCCTCACAGCTGGAAAGGACAGAAAAGAGTCATCATTGCTAAACTGTAAAGCATGTAATTGCTGCAAAAATCCTAAGATCTCATTCAGGAAAAAAATCTATATTTTTCATTCCAGCTATTTCAGATTTCAGCTTGGAGAACACTCTCTCCACCCAAATCAGACTGGCCAAACCAGTTGACTCAGTCAGTATTACTGACTGCTGTGGGGAAAGCCATTTATGTCCACTGTGGCAATGAGTTAACAATGACTTGATAATACTCCACCACCTGATTCAATCAGTCTGCTCTCCACGCATGGCAAACCAAGCCTGAACTGTGAAATTGCATCGTATAAAATTGTAGATGTCTCTGCAGAATAACACTTCATTGAGAGTCTGCAACTGCTTTTTTTGTTGGTTTTTTTTTTTTTTTTTTTTTTTTTTTTTTTCTGACTTGGAGAATATTTGTATATTTTCCACTCTAAAACAGTTTTCATACAGTTATTTTTTCCCCTCAAAGGCCACTTTAGAAAATAAATAAGTGGTAATCATGTAAAACATGTAAGGCTGGGGCTGAATCACTCATTTTGGTAACTCTGTAGAAAGGCACTGTAGCAGAAATCCAAGTGGATCTTGAAAATACAAAACAGTACCTCTTTCCAAAATCAGTTTCACCAAAGACATCCTCCATACAATATATGCAAATTGATTGAGTTGATGGACCTTTTCAACAATCATGAATTTTTCTCAGTACACTCAGCTGCCAGAAAGAGTTAAGTTACACAAGACAGAGTAAACAAACCCAACAGCCCAGTGTGGCTGTGGCTAAAAGGAGAAAGTGTTTCTTCACCCATAGGTTCCTACTCTTGCACCTAATATGCGCAAATGCACATGAGTTTGCTATACTCCTATGTAAGGCAGCTCAGTAATGTGTGAGAACACTAATCAAAAAACGATTACTTCTGGGGAGGTTACTGAATTGAATTGTCTCAAAAGACATGAGTGTCAGTGTCAGAGCCAAATCAGGAGTGAGTCAGCAGTCTTCCACAAGAGATACAGAAATCAGTGGCTACGCAACCCCACTGTTGTAACCAGTGTCCAGATCCAGTTTTGAGACTTCTGATGCTATAATTATTTTATTTTTGTGCATACATGATGCTTTTAAAAGAAACGGCCATCTGGCCTAGTTGAAGAGAGAAAAGACACTTTTTAAGGCATTACAATTTACACTACTCTCGCTGGATGACCTTGAAGCCTTTGTCTGAAGTTATTGCTTAGAACAATAATCATTCTGCAGTTATTCTGTATTGTCTGTTCAGCTTTCAGCAATCCCAAATCAAAGTGGTATGTAATGATTATCTCATCTTATTCTTCTCATCACTCATGGAAGTACCAAGGAACCCAATGGTAAAGCATGTAGTACTCAAAATATGGTGCAAATTAGTGGCAGAGGTAGTGATAATGAGAGGTTTTGCAAACTTCTCTCACACCGTGCGAATCTGTTTCTTTTTGAAACATAACTGGATGTTTGGCTTAAGTCTGTAGGGAATCTTAAATTTTTGATACCTGAAGTGATGCTGAGGGCATACAGCAAATGAAGATACTCATCCAGCTGTTGGATTTAGCAAAGCAGTCACACAGGCAAAAACGGTATTGAAGCTAATGAAGCACCTATAGCTTTCAACAAGAGGTTATTGCTCAGGGTCTCAGTTTGCAAGACCTCTTTGCCTCTCAGGCACCTTTGACGTAGATTTTGTCTGCAGATACTGCAGTTCTGATCACAGCATTGAATTTTGCTCATGAAACTGTCTGAACCACTGGGAAATGTTTCTATATTCCTTTGCTATCTACCCTTATACAACCTCAGCATTATGTTGTCCATATGTTTGCAGAGGATCAGGAGTTAGTAATGTTATATCAAATATTACCTGATTTGTTAACCTTGTTATTATTCTCTCATTCCCCAAAGTCTTTCAGTCACCAGAGGAGTCAATTTAACATACTTATAAATGGCAGTTTTTCTCTGTTGGAACAGATTCTGTGTTAAAAAAAATGAGATGTAATCTGATGCTCTGGTTGCCTAAAGAGGATCTAAAAATCCTGCCCCTAATCTTCATTCTTGTTACTGATGAAAGCCATCAGAGCACATCTCTGGGATATGATTTAAAGACATCAAGTCATCTCTGGGGACTTGCTTATATTGTCTTTCTTATTAGCTCCCTTGGGAGAAGCTGACTATAATTTCCAGACAACTTCAGTAGTAACTTTATCTAAATCCAAAAAATTTACAGACTGAGGAGTGAAGAATGAACAGAAATCTTTGCCCTACAAAAGTTTTGGAACACAGACTGTCAGTAAATGCCCAGGCAATATGTGGGCATTACAGTAAGCCCATTGAGATACAGGAGAGCAAGCAGAGTCCAGGATTCTTTGGACTTAAAACATAAATAATATAGAGTGTGTGTATCTGGAAGGAAGCCTCCTTTTAGAGGATAGAATTAATCTCCATGCAGAGCATCAGTATCAGCCTGAGCAGCAGTACCAGTTAAATTCCATTTCAAGAATTTTGTTAGGACTTCAGAGGGCTTTCATTTGGCCACACTGAGTTGGAGAGATTTTCATTCTCAGAGATTTATTTTTTCGTAAATGTTAATTAGATCCAAGCTTTGGTTTGTTTTGTTTCTCTGAGTTGAAAGGTAAATTTCAATTTTTTTCATCTCACTGTAATGTTAAGGTATTCATCTGAATTTTGAATTATAAAGAAAACCATGAAAAATCATGGGACTTGCAACAGTTTTATGGCAATACTAACAATAATTTTGGCAATACTAAGAACAGATAGCTGCCAATAAACTGTTTGAGATAGGAACTAATTTGAGTCATGTGGTTTTGGATTGATGTTGAGGGAGGGAAATGGATAGATATTAAACACAGTTCAGATTGATATTCTTCAATCAAGTTGGTTGAAAAGTGAAGTTCAACATATGGTCCACATACATAAACGTTTCTTCATAAATAGCTAGTGATGTGGACAGACAAAAGAAATTTAGATTCTACATATTTTAGGAGATTAATGATATTACTGTGAGAAAATTTGCATAGCATAGAACAGCAGTTATGCTTTGATGGTATCCAAAGGGGCTGATTATTGTACACTATAGTAATTAAGTAAAGTGATAATCCCTACCACAAAGTTTAAAATTCTAGCTCAGGTTATTGATGAATACAAGTGTTAGTGATAGCTGATGAGGAGCTAAATAAAGTGTCTCGATGATTTCTATAATTTTATCTAGCCAGGCCTACAAAACCCTAAATAACTCTCCGCCAATAAATCTATCTCTGATCTACAAGAGTCAAAGAAGAGATAAACTGAAAATTGAGGTTTAGATATGCAGTGAATTTATGGCTGCACAACATGCTGCCTCCCATCAGCTAAGCATTGGCATGTATGATAATGCAGATTAACTTAAACTCATCATGACTGAAATAAAGAATATATTACTTCACAAAGAGTGGACACAGAGCATGTGCCTAAACTACCAACAAGTTGATGGCAGTTGATGCCTCAGAAGCAGTAAAATAGCACAGCTAATTGATACATGTACCATTTGATTAATACTAATACTAGAGCTATGGTCTGTTTAGATTTCATTATAACACACAGCATATGGTGGTACAAATGGTGCCTAGCTTTAAATGCCCAGGAATGAGGAAGTACTCATTCTTTTAAGTATTTCCCTTAATCTAATTATTGAGGTACAGGGGAGAAAGTACAGAACATTAGGGAAAGCTCTGTAATGTGACTGTGGTCAAATGCTGGTACAGGATTCCTGGATATGATTGATGCCCCAGGTATGTCAGTGTTCAAGAGGCATTTGGACAATGCCTTAATTAATATGCTTTAAATCTTGATTAGCCCTGAGTAGCTGAGCAGTTAAATAGGATGGTCTTTGAGCATCCCTATTCTGTTCTATTCCATTCCGTTCTGTTCTAGTAAGAGAAAGCCTTTCTTTATACAAGATATTAATCAAGTGGATGCATGCTTAGGGTTTGAGGGGAACATCTCAGACCAAGACAAAATTAAAACTTTTGAAGAATGTTAAAATTGCCCAAGGGGGATGGGAGATAACTGCTGCATAAACTTACATTGCATTTTTTCATGTAAGGTCAAGATTACTATCAATTTATAACCAGGTCTTCTCACTGGTTGACTCACTAGGAAAAATAAAATATATTAAAAAAAAAAATAACAAAAAAAAAAACCTACACCAGATCACATTTTCAGAGTTTTATAAACAATGATTTTTATTTCATATCAGAAAGAATGCATTACATCTCATTCACTAAAGTGGAGTTCATTCCTTAGAGCAGTCAAATTAACAGCTTCCATTTACAAAATATTTCCTTTTAAAAGGCAGACAATAGAAATATAAAAATTGTTTATAAATCTGGAACAGTAAATGTAGCTACTGGTGTGCTACTCGTAGGTGTGCTACTGTACAGTTCTTTACTGTGCTACTTAACATCTATTTTTAAATGTGATTGGAGTTGAATTTTTCTGAAAAAAATTAACTAAATGAAGCTGCCTAGTCTCATAACAGAATTTCTTTGAAACAAAGACAACAATAACTAGCTTTAGGACAGGAAATTTGACTTGACAAATTCTTCTCCACAGAAAAATCTATTACTACTAAAATTAGGCAGCAATGACTTGAAATCTTTTTTCACAACCTATTGCCAAAGTGTTCTAGAAGATAGGATAACATTTCCAAAGCATGTACTTTTTAGATACTGAAAAGTTTGATATAGAGAGTAGTTCTAAACACCAAAATCTCATTGGAACTGTTCAACAGTGTTTGACAATGACAGGGACAGTGAAATTGAGTGCACTCTCAGCGAATTTGCTGCTGACGCCAAGCTGTGTGATGTGTTCAACACACTGGAGGGAAGAGATACCAGCCCAAGGGACAAGCTTGAGAGATGGGACCCTGCAAACATCGTGAAGTTCTACAAGGCCAAGTGCAAGATGCTGTACCTGGGTCTTTGACAATTCCAGTCACAAACACAAGGTGGGTGGAGAATTCAGAGCAGACTTGAGGAGAAGGATTTGAAGATGTTTGTTGATTGGAAGCTCAACAAGACTCGGTAATGTGTGCTTGCGTCCTAGAAAGCCAACTGTATCCCAGTCTGCATCAAAAGGGGGGGGGCAAGCAGGTCAAGGGAGCTGATTATCCCTTTGTACAGAGACTCAACTTCAAGTACTCTGTTTGTGCCCCCCAACTTAAGAAGGACAGAGCCCTGTTGGAGTGAGTCCAGAGAAGATCCATAAGGATGATCGTAGGACTGGAGAACCTCTCCTACGGGGACAAGCTGAGGGAGCTGAGGCTATTCAGCCTGGAGAATATAAGGCAGCCTTCCAGTAACTACAACATGCCTACAGGAAAGCTGGTGAGAGAATTTTTACAAGGCTGTGTAGTGACAGGAGAAAAGGTAATGATTTTAAACTAAAAGAGGGTAGCTTTACATTAGATGAAACTTTTCCCTGTGTGAGTGGTGAGGTGTTGGATCAGGTTGCCCAGAGAAGCTGTGGATGCTCTATCCATGGAGGAGTTCAGGGACTGGTAGGTAGGATGGAATTTGGGCAAACTTTCTAGTGGAAGATTTCCCTGCACCAGATATTCCAGGTATTCCCTGTATTTCAGGTCTCTTCTAACAGGTTATTATCTAATTCTGTGATCCTACAGATTTGATATTTTCTGGAAGAACAAATTATTTGCATTTCTGGATGAAGGTGCATGTGTGTGTTTGGCTATTTTTTTGTGAATGTACAGAAGCACATAATATAGGAGATGCTGTCCTTGATCTGTGCTGTTCAGAGGTGCTTACAGTTTTAAATGCCTACTCAGTGTAAAGATTTCATTTTCTTTATTTGAATTCTGGAAGGTGTATGCTAGTTTGAATAAAACAGTGAAGTCTTTAACTTGTCTTAACAACAAAAAAGCCAAAGTGTCTTTAAAAGTCAGAATACTTTATTTATATACTTTAAAAGTGAGAATAATGGAATGGCTCAGAAAAATGGCAATTCTGCAGCATGACCTAGAAATTGCTGGAACCACATATTAGTGATAATGTTGGAATTAAAGACAAAGCAAGTAGTTCTAACGAAATGGATAAATCTACAAAACTGATTAACTGTCTATATGAAGAGAATTCTGAAACCCATTCAGTTGTTCCTTAATATGGGAGAAGCTTCGTCCTGGAGATGTGCTTTGCAGAGGTATATAAAGTAATTTTAAACAGTTGGGTGACTAGGGAAGTAATAAGGGTAATAAAAGTATACACCTTATCAGAGGAAGACTCCTGTTAACACTGTGCAGATGATACTATTTTGGGAGGTGAAAGAGATTGTCCTGATTCTTAAGGAAGAAACAAAGACAGCACTGGATTTCTTGCATCCTAAGGGAATGTTCTGTTCACTGAAATACTAGATAAAAGCAAAAACTTTGCCATTCCTTTCACTTCATCTGTTTGGACATGCAGTTCTCAGCAAACCCCACACAGAAATACTATGATCTCCAACAGTGCAAAAGAGAGTCTACCACTCTCCCAAGATTTTCCCTGGAGCTATATTCAACAGATCATCTCACTGGACTTTTTGAATCTCATTTATAGCCAGTTCCCCATGGATTGTTCATGGTAAGTTAAGGCTTTGAGGTCACACATGACACAATGCTTTCCAAATAATGCCTAAGTCATTTTATGACTCTAACCAGAATTCCCAAAACTGGGAGAGGAGCAATATAACCAGAGCTGAAAGGAAAAATGTGAAAAAACATGGAGTGTAGGAAAGTAAATGGTGATACCAGGGTCATTCCCAAATTTCAAATGGCCATATGGATATGAGGTATGTGGCAACTTGGACATTACAGGTGGATAAAAAGCTCTTTTTTGTGTGTTTTTCTTAGTTAATATTGGCGCAATTGAAATTGAAAGAAAAAAATAGTGACAAGCCTACGACAAAAAGAAAATAAGATTATTTGTTTTAGATGTAAATAAATGTGTAAGACACAGCTGTAGTCATAAAGGACCAAAGATCAAGCAGCGTGCAAGGAGAACACTCAGGTTTGCAAATCTGTATGTATTAACCTGGCTTACCCACAAAATAATACAGTTCTGGAATTACCTATCTCACCCATCTCCCTGCTAATTGCATTTCAAAATTGTATCAATTAAATTATCTATTACCAACCTCCTCTTTTAGTTAGGAATGGGCACTACACATGCAACCACAAATATTTTTTTTAAATGTTTAAAATATATGGATCTAAATTGTTCTTAGTGTCTGACCACGATCAGTTTCCGTTCAAGAATCTAGCATATCATTTTGCTTTTCACAGGAACTGGTACTGGACTTAGAGAAAGCCATATCTCCTCTTTAAAGTGTTCATCTATAAAGTGAGGATTACCAAAATGATATCCTCTGTCAAAAAGACTGAAAAAGAGTGCTAAACGAGAGTAGCAATGTTATTATTCAAACTAATTATCACAGCAATTCCTTGAAGTACTGTTTGCTTTCTGAACCTTCCTTCAAATATTTAACCACTTCTGGATGGCTCAGTATGATATCTTAAACAAACCACAGAAATACACCTAGTGTGTGTTTTACAGTGTTTTTACATATGTGAAGCCACGAGTTGGACTTGATGATCATTGTATCCATTGTATCCATAGAATATCTAACTCAGGATATTCTATGACTCTATGACTCTACACTGCATTTTCCAACTGTCCTGAAGCCTCATTATCCCTCCTCAGGCAGTGCAGCATTGCTTGTGGTGTAACTTGGGAGAGACAGATTTTGTTTACTGAGGGCAAACACATTTAATCTTGTTTTCTAGTACACTGAAATGGCTACAGAGGACAAAGTCACGTAAATAATTTATAAACTTGGTTTTATGTAAGCATTCATAACTTATATGGAAGGGAATGCATCACTTTGACTCTTCCAGTACCAAAATGCTTTGCATAGAAAGCCCTAGATATACGATAGTTACCAAAGGAAATAGAAAGTTTGTTTGCTAAAATTGAGACAAGTATGACAAGAAAAAAAAAAAAAAAACACACACAAAAACAATCCTTATTAGATAATGACACAACATTAGGATGAGGTAAATCATCACAAGCACCTTACCTCTGTGGATAATAGTGCCACAGGAGCAAAGAGCAAGCTATTGTCATGCAAGCTTCTTAGCTGAGCTAAACTAGGGAGAAGGACAAAAAAGGAGACTTAAAAGTACAAAGACTGTTCATATGAAGTGGGAATATGTGTCACACAAGCCAGTGCTGGTAGAGGGCCTTTCTCTGGCCTCCCTCTGGGGACAGGATTTGGAATAGATAGATTAAATCAACTAAAAGCAGTGGCTGTAATTTACATTCTCTTTTTTTGTATTGCACTGTGATACTAGTAACAGCAGCACACAGAGGGGTTTTACACCAGAACAATTCTATCTTTTTTTTTATAATGCCTGTCTACACAGGGAAATTTAACAGTATCTTTATATCAGCATAACTCCCCATGTGGACATTCTTCCTTCAGAATAATTCCAGGATAATAACAATTATAGTGTATAATTATACTGCATAATTATGTCAGTGAATTTCTTGGTGTAAACAAGTCCTCTGTCTTATTTGAATCTACTTGAACCTTCAGAGTTATGCCATTGCTTTTGCTGATGTTTACAGCTTTTTCCAAATTTGTCAGTTGTTTTGCATTCCAAAACCATTACTGTTGTTTATCCAGGCCGAAGTATCTGATTGTTTTAATGGGTTCTCAGATCTGTCCTTACTGCCTCACAGACTTATTTGATAGTCACAACATCTTAGTATTTGCTAAGACCCTTTTGACATCAACAGAAAGACTTGAAAGCTTGTCACCTCTGTTTAAACGCTGATAAGTGTCTGCAAATTTGATCTGCTTGTTAGTAGTACCAAAACAAGGAATTTCCTCCTCACTGTTGAGTGGACTTGAGGAACAACAGACAAGAAGAAGTCTGAGGAACTCAACAACTTACTTGCCTTGGTCTGCTCTCATAACTTCTTGTCACACATTCTCAAATGTTTAGTTCAGATTGAGGGGATTGGGAAAACGCTGCCTCCCCCAGCCCCCACGTGAGCTAGGATCAGGTTTGTCACTATCTGAGGAACTTGAACATCCATAAGTCTACGGGTCCCAAAGAAATGGGTCCCATAGTCCTGACAGAATTGGCTGATTTAGTTGCCAAGACACTCTCAATTATATTTGAAAACTCATGACAGTCAGGTGACAACCCCGGTGGCTGAAAAAAAAAGCAACATCACACCCATTTTTAAGAAGGGTAAAAAGGATGACCTGGGGAACTACAGGGAACTAATATGTCAGTCTCACTTATGTGCCGGGAAAGATCATGAAGCAGATCCTCCTGGAAGCAACAATAAGGCACATGGAAGGCAGGGCAAATGTCTCTTGACCAATCTAGTAGCTTTCTTTGGTGGTGTAACTGCATCAGTGAATGATGGAAGAGCCAGTGATGTCATCTACCTGAACGTTAGTAAAGCCTTTGACACAGTACCCCATAACATCCTTCTCTTCAAATTGGAAATATATGGATTTAATGGATGGACTCTTTGATGAATGAAGAACTGGCTGCAGGATCAAATTCAGAGAGTGGTGGCCAATGGCTCAATGTCTGGAAGGAGATCAGGGATGAATGGTGTCCCCTGGAGGAGAGTGCTGGGACAGATACTTATTAATGTGTTCATCAATTACATCAACAGCGGGATCAAGTGCACCCTCAGAAAGTTTGTAGATGACACAAAGCTTTGCTGACTTGTACAGTGGGCCCAGGAAAGCCTCATGAGGCCGAACAAAGCTAACTGCAAGGTGTCGCACCTGAGTTGCAGCAACCCCCACTATCAATACAAGCAGGGGGATAAAAAGACTGAGCACACCCTGCCAAAAAGGATGGGGAGGTACTGATGGACAGCAAGTTAGACATGAGCCAGAAATATGTCCTCACAGCCCAGAAAGCCAAGCATATTCTGGCCTGCATCGAAAGAAGTGTGATCAGGAGGTTGAGGAAAGTGACTCTCCCTCTCTACTCTGCAGTAGTGTGTCCTCACCTGGAGTACTGCATCCAGATGTGGATTCCTCAGTACAAGAGAGACATAGACCTGTTTGAGCACATCCAGAGGAGGGCCACAAACATGATTCAAGAGATTGAACACCTCATCCTATAGGACAGGACGACAAAGTTGGAGCTCTTCAGCCTGGAGAAGGAAAGGTTGTGAAGTGACCTGTTAGCTGCCTTTCAGTATCTAAAGGAGAGCTACAGGAAAGAAGGAGACAGCCTCTTTAGCGGAGTCTGTGATGATAGAACAAGGGAAAATGGCTTCAAACTAAAAGAGGGGAGATTTAGGTTGGATGTAACAAAAAAAACTCTTTTACAGTAAGGGTAGTGAGGCGCTGGAACAGATTGCCCAGAGATATGGTGAAAGACCTATTCCTGGAAACATTCAAAGCCAGGCTGGATGAGTGTCTGAGCAGCCTCACCTGGCTGTGTATATCTCTTTTCATTGTTGTGGAGTTTGACTAGATAACCTTTAAATGTCCCTTCCAACTCTAAGGATTCTGTGATATCATAGATTCTATGATAACAAGAAATCCAGTTTGTACATACAACTGACAGAGAGTTTCTCCTCACATTATTTTCAAGGGTCTTACCACTATCTTCAGCCTCATTCAGCTTCAGTTAGATTAGGAGTTGGTTGTTTTTAACACAGAGGACTGCATCAGAGGATGAAGGAATGCATGCATGGAAGGAGACATGCATCTGCATTCCACATTAGCATTGCTGTCCTCATCAGCAACCATTATTTCAATGGCATAACAAGATTTGTGTCTTGCTTTAGAAGGTTCTGCAAAGGGACTAATATTTTCAATCCTGTTTTCATACAGGTCTATTAGAGGGAAGCAGTTAATCATACTAAGCAATGATGTTAGAGACATCACTATTCCAGCTTGTAGGGAATATTTCTGTGTTGCTTTCTTTAAAGTGTTGTGTGACATTTCACTGATCTTCACAAGTCGCCTCTTAACAGTTGAAGATTCTTTACTGTACAGGATATTCACACCTCATTTTCCTCCCATTTCTACACCCCAGTGTCATTGTTATCATTAATGGCAATAGCACTGATGTTAATGACATGAAATAAAGCTAATAAACTGTTATATATGAACTGCTTGGTACTGACATTTTAAAGCATTCCTGGTGCAGCTGATGGGACTCTTAGAAGTCCACAAGAAACAAGGATGGTCTGTTGTCCATCCAGGGAAAAATGAGTTCTCATGGGCTAGAGTACAACAGATTTGTAGCTGTGCACATCAACACTGCAGTAGTTTAAAGCAGGAAGTAAAGGAAATTATTGAATGGAAGCAAAGAAAATGTTGCTGCTGGAGAGAATATTGGACTTTAATAAATGATAAGGAGTAAGTCATACAAACCCTTGCATTTCAGCTCCAAACTCTAGCTCAGTTTCACTCCCTGTCCATATGTGTACTAATTAAATTATTTTTTCTCTAGCCATTCAATTTTCCAGAGGAAAAATTGTTTCTTCTCTTAGACCACAAGGAATATCCTGAAGCAGCTCTTTGCTGGTGCATTCAGAGCTTGAACTGTGTTAGTTGGGAAAGATCATGATAGGGCAAGTCACAAGGGAGTTCTGCTGTGTCCTTTATTAGCTGAGCTGCCCAAATAATGTAGAAGGTCATCAGAAGCCATTTTCACTCTGTTTTGCAAATAGGGAGAGAGGCTGTGCGCCTCCAAGCACTCTGATCTCATTTTAAAGAAAACAGCAAAGGAAAAGAAGACTGTTATCCATTCAGATAATTTATCACAAACAGCAGTACAGCTGTTTATGTCAAAAGGCGGAAGTGGAAGAAGGGCCTTTGTTTCTCCTTGGCAAATTTTCCATGACACTCTCAGTAGAAGAGAGCTATTTTATTCTGTAGGATGCAGTCCTCACATGGGAATGCAACAGTAACAAATAAAGGGCTTAGCTGAAGATTTGGCAGTATTCTTCGTTTTGTTATTTAACACTAGCATTCTTCTAGCTTTTCACAGTGGCAAGAATAAAATTTAGACTATTGAAACTCCTACTTCCCCTTTGTTCAAGTGTGAGCACTACTCATACAGACATTTTATAGTCTCAAGCATTCGAAAAAATACACTATGGAGGGAAAAAAAAAAATTTGTGTTCAAAAACCTATTCTTGGAGTTGAAATGGATGCATGGACTGCTTAAGTTACTGTTCGTTAATTAAGCTGTCATAGTGCTTGGAGCAGTAGAAAAAGAGCAACACTGATCCATTCAGATGGACAACGCTGATTCATAGCATAGCATGGAGTGCTGAGGCTGATGCTGTCCCCACAGAGCCCCTCGAATGGGACTGCAGGGCAGTGGAATGTCAGGGTTGCTGCTGGCACAACATGGGCAGAGCACAGGCAGCATTTCACTCAGAGGAATAAAAGGAAGGGGGTCTTTTAGACACAGAAAGATCTACAAAGAGCTAGTAGATTTCAGTAATACATGCTGGTTTCAATTTTGTTGATGAAACTACAGCTTAGGAAATTACATACACACACACACACACCTTTTAGGTAAAGAGAGTTTGTTTCTGAATCTTTCTGTAGCTTTGAGTTAGAATAATACAATGATAGCAGCCAGCAATTGATTTTGCTCTAATTATGTTCTATGTATCACATTCAAAAGAATGCTCTAGGAACTTCATTTTTTAATTGGACTCAGTACAGTAGCTTAGTTCAATCAGCCTCAAAGGTCCTGCTAACAAAAAAATTTCAGTGTTATAATTATTGATATGCAGCCTGCTCCAAAAGTAATGCCTCCAATTTTGTTATGTGAGCCCACAGTTTTAGAAGATGTTGGTGGAATGGCAGTAGAGGATCAACCTTCCAACTTTCCCATCAATATTCCACTACATGTTCTTGCTGTGTAACAGCTGGCAGCAGAGGGGCAGTCTGACAAAATGGCATCTTACATGAAAGTGCATACAATGCAGAGGTACAAAACTGAAATTCACTGACATTCACTGATGCTTGCTGAGCATTCATGGAGACCATATAGTGGTTGTTAGCACCATTTGCTAGTGAGGCAGTGAGGGGTGCATTTCAGCAACAGTGACATGGACATGAAAGACAAGCCACAATCCAGACAGCCATGCACAGCTCTTATATCACTAAATGAAGGACATCTCAATCAGCCCATCTGCACAAATCAACTAATGTTGTGACTATGTAGAAAAATAGTATTTTGTAGATGAAAATTTCTTCTGTCAAATAGTGTTATTGTCCATTCTGTATCTGTTGTATTTTCCATGAAAATAAATAGGAGGCACTACTTTCTGAGCAATCTACATATATAGAAACCTAGTTGTGATCAATCATGTATTTAACTTCATGAACTGAACTGTGCTGGGGAAATAAAAATAATTAAAAATCTTGCTAACAAATTTACTAGAAGGGACTAAATAATTGAATTTTAAATAAACTACAATTTTCAGCTGTGTTGCAAAATAACTCCTGTATTTGAAGGATAATATTGCGACTCATGAAAGTAAATGTTGAAATAGATGTTTAAGGGCAATAAGAAAAAACACTAATATCTGTTAGGATGATTATGATTATCATAACTTCTAATACGTGATATCATAGTGGAAATGAAACAGCACAAATTCTAGGGTAACACTAAGAAGATATACATTTGCTTAGGCACTCAGAAAAATCCTTTCACGCTAAGATGGTTTGTGTAGTTAAAGTAGAACTTTCAAAGCTGTAAGGAAAGAATTAAAACAACCTCACAATGGAAGAACAATGCTCTGTGCAAAAAAAAAAAAAATGTTTAGTGATCCAAAAAGATCTTCCAGCTCCATTAAGCTGCAATACAGAAAAGTAAAAAAAAAATTGAGGAGAGAGAAAAATACATTGATATCAATCATTCAGAGGTAACATCAGGGAACATGGTGACTTCAGTCGTAGTCAATATTATGATGCATTGATCTGAGAGAAAAATATTGATCAAGGTGACGCTAAAGTCAATATTTAACTTCAGGACTCATAACTCTTAATAGTAACTGTAAAGAGCAGCCAATATAATCTATGTTTGATATATATTTTATTGGTCTTACAAAAGTAGAAAAGATTCTTAAAAAAAGAATATGTTTTCTCCATTTCAAAATGCTCCTTGCCTTGCCAGAGCAATCTGGATGTACACATTTGCATTTTCAAAGATGATATAATGAGAGGGATGATCTCAAAACTGGGAAAAACATTTTAGTGATGAAAAAGCCATCATATTAAAAACAAAACAAATAAAAAAAGAAAAAAGCACAATACAGATGAGAGTATCTTTGTGGATTTATGTTGTCTATGAAATACTGATGTACATTCAACATGTTGCAAGATTAAGCTATTTAATTGTTCAGGGAAAAATCAGCTATAAACTATGTAAGATAAATCTTCAGTTCTCCAGGGATTTCTTAATTTTCCACTGCTCCATCTCAGCACATCAACAGGATCCATAAAACATTCACGTATGTAACAGTTCATATTATATTTAAAAATTATTCCTGTATATAAACTTCTGTATTGTCTTACCTATAGTATTTTACTGGGTTTATTATTACTCCTATCAGTTCTGTTTCTATAACATTTGAATTTGTTTCTTAACCCAATATCTAGGTTTGCAGAGTTAAAAAATATTTTTTTTTCTTATTTGTTCTCTCTTTTTGTTGATGATAAAGAGATGGCACTGATAACCACAGCTTAGGCAAATTCAGGTTAATATTGCAAATCATTAAACAAAAGTCCCCATGAGGTAACAAATGAAAGATTACTTAACAGTCTTGGAGCACTTCTAAACATGCTAATGTTCTTCTTAACATTCAGAAATATTTGTGTTATTTCTTTAGGTGACAATGGTTTCAAAAGCTGCCACATATTTGACAATCATTTTTCTGAAATTTGGGGAAAAAAAAAAAAAACGTTTATAATAAAATATTACTTGAGCACTACTAAGGACAGTCTAATTGTTTCCAAAACACAATTTTCTTAGATCGGTTTATAGGATCTAACTCAGCATGAGGGAATGATTTCATAGAACGTTGTGTAATAAGTCTTCAATTCTCTGAAAATGAGGCTTTATGACATTAAGAGGCATGACAGTTAACCTCCAACAGTTTATGCATGTCAGCACAGTTCAAAGATGTGATTAGCTGTAATGTACTTACCCTGAGAATCAGGGGTGTTGAGCGAGAAGAGCTTCCAGGAGTATCATCTACATACTACTGCTCACTTCCCTGGGAGCTGTGCTGCCTAATTTCATATCTCAATTTCCCGACAGTCAACAACTCTACTTTCCAAAAGCATCTGATTTTATGTGCAGAGATACCATGAACATACGTAGGTATATCTAAACCAGTGCTGAGCTCAGTGTTTACCTTCCTACAGTAAGCTTTGTCAGTGCTTCAGGTTATAAACTCTTGTTAGTGAGCACTTGTTGCAGTTAGTAGACATTTGACGGTCTTGGTGTGATCATCTCTATGACTTATTCAATTTTTGATTGCCAAGAGAAAACAACTGGAGGTGTCTGGAAAGAGACATTCTCAGTATCTTTTTCATGATTTTCCCAGTCTGCAGAACTTTGTGATTAAGTGATTTAGTTTTATTAATACCATTTCTCTTGTTTTAGGAGATGGCACGGCTAGAAACTGTGGTAATAAGTGAACACAATAAAAAATCTTGTTCATTCTCCCGTTCCCAATTCTGGCAACTGAGTAAGCACTGACAGTGGAAGTGCTCATATTCAAACTTAACACGTGGCTGAGGGGTACTATCCAAACTTTAGTGTAAAGAGAAGTCAAGTATTTGTTCATTTTAAACATCTACAATTATAAACAGTGGTGATAGTACTGGAAAGGAATGCACTTCAGAGAGAAGTCTCTGGACATGATAACACTCTAAGATAACATTTTAAGAGAAGCACACTAAGGGGGTGTTCCTTTATCATCACAGGAATCTAGCTTTTGAAATGTTCAGTAGGTAGCTGTATTTACTCTAATACTCTATACACTCTAATTTGCGATTACTGTAGTGATAAAAGGAAGAGAGAGCCATCCTAACTTGAGGGGAAAAAAATTAAAATCTCTGTACTTCATGTTTCCACTACATCTCACATTTAGTTAGAGTTATCATCTCACATTTGGCTAGGGTGTAATATCTTGGTCTCTCTTTGTTCCCCTGTATGGGATAAAGGCTTTAACCAGTTTTGTCAGAACATTTGCTCCATTAATCTCCTAGCAATGTGTGATGAATAATCAGCCTATTGACTGTCTCAGCAGTTGGTGGGATCTCCACCCTCACCCCATGGTGAGACACATATAGTTTTTGCTGGTTGCTCATTTTCCTTTAAAAGCGGAGCAATCTCCCCCTCCCCAGTACTCCCCACCCTCTCAACCCTTTAGCTTCACATCCCTCTTCTCCTTTTCCCCTGCTCCCTCTGGAATCTGGAAAATGCTGTCGACACCAGGGCTTGTCCTTAGATAATTACTCTGTCACAGTCCCCTTGAGCTTTCTTACCACAGAGTGCTCTTTCTGTTGAGTTTAATATCTCTATTTTCATACCAAAAAAAACACAGATTTAGGGTGAACAGGAAAGTTTTGGCAACAACTGTCATCACATTATCAACACAGTGTTAGTGATGAATAGCTCTGGAGCACGGAAAATGCCATAGGAAGCTCTCCTTCATTGGGACAAAAGATACAAAGGCGAATCAGACAGCTTTCTTCATCACCAATTCTAAAAGAGGAAAACAAGGAAAATCCCATATAAAAATATAAAATCTTAATCGCCTGCAACTGTGAATTGACTTAACAAAGGAAAAAACAACAACAAAAAACAACACACAAAACTACTAGGCCCTGATGCTGCATGTGATTTCATGCAGTTGTAGGAGTCTGCCTGTGTTGAGCTCTCTGAGGAAGAGAAAACAGTGGATATGTTTCTTACAAGCACAGAATCACATAATCACAGGGTTGGAAGGGACCTCAAGGATCATGAATGTCCATCCCCCTTGCCACAGGCAGGGCCACCAACCTCCACATTTAATACTACACCAGGCTGCCCAGGGCCCCATCCAGTCTGGCTTTGAACACTTCCAAGGATGGGACATCCACAACCTCTCTGGGCAGCCTGTTCCAGCACCTCACCACTCTCTCTGTAAAGAATTTCCTCCTTACATCCAACCTAAATCTCCCCTCCCTCAACTTAAAACCATTTCCCCTCGTCCTGCTGTTATCTACACTTTCAAAGAGTTGATTCCCCTCCTGTCTGTAGGCTCCCTTTAAGTACTGAAAGGCTGCAATGAGGTTACCCTATAGCCTTCTTTTCTTCAGGCTGAACAAGCCCAGCTCCCTCAGCCTGTCTTTGTAGGGGAGGTGCTCCAGTCCCCTGATCATCTTTGTGGTTCCCCTCTGGACCCTCTCCAACAGCTCCCTGTCTTTTTTGTACTGGGGGCTCCACACTTGGACACAGTATTCCAGATGGGGCCTCACAAGAGCAGAGTGGAGGGGGACAATCACCTCCCTGTCCCTGCTGGCCACCAGTCTTTTGATGGAGCCCAGGATACCATTTGCCTTCCGAGCTGCAAGGGCACACTGCTGGCTCATGTTCAGTTTTTCATCTGTCAAGACCCCCAGGTCCTTCTCCACATGTATGGGTGCCTGGGATTCCTTCGGTGCAAGTGCAAAACTCTGCACTTTGCCGTGTTGAACCTCATCAGGTTCACCCGGGCCCACCTTTCCAGCCTCTCGAGGTCCCTCTGAATGGCATCCCTTCCTTCTACTGTGTCAAGCATCCCAATTCTAACATGTTTTAACAAAAGCCTAACAGATCACCTCTGAAAAGCAGAGGGTTCTAACTCCCAGTGCAGGACAACATTTCTGAACTTTCCTAAATTAGGCCAGAAATAAAATCCCTCATACATAAAGCAAAATAGATCTTTGGGATAGTGATATAGTTTCAGTTAAAACAGCTAAGAGTGATGTATTGTGCAGTGAAAAAGATATAGGAAATGTGAAAGGAAACATGGATTTGAGGAAACATAAATAAAGAGCTTCTTGGCTTCTATCTGAAGGATCTTTTCAGACCTATCTGAAATGTACACCTATGCTATACAGCAAATAAGTGTAGAAGCATTGTTAATGGAATATTGCACACATTACAGACTGTCCTTTGCACACAGGGAGATCTGCCTTAGACGAAGATCCATTTCCAATACCAAGATTTCAACAGACGAACAGTTGCGAAGACAGAGTTGTTATACTTATTGTGTACTTTGGATTAGATATCTCCCTCACATTTTTAAAGGGCAATTTATTTTTTCATTGATGATTCCCATCTAAGCACACAGGCTGCTCTGAAAATAATGCCTCCTATTTTATTATTTTGGTTCTTGACATCAGAGGCAGACATTGGTGGTATGGTAGTAGTTGTTGAACCTTCACACTAATAATCCATTACATGTTGTTGTCATGTGACAGACAGCAGCAGAGAAGCAGTCTGACAGAATGGCATCTGACATGGAAGTGCGTATGAAGCGCAGGTGTGCCATTCAATTCCTCCATGTGGAAAAAAATGTATTTATAGACATTCATTAACACCTGCTGAGCATTTATAGATATTGAAGAGTGTGTATGAGCAGAGTGGTGCATTTCAGCAGTGGCAACAGCAACAATAGGTCACCTCTGCTGCTGCAGATTTTTATGTGCATAGCATGCAGGCTTTTGCTTATCACAAGCAAAAATGCATAGCTAATGGTGGTGACTGTGTTGAGAGTTAGTATTTTGTAACTGAGTATTTGTTCTATAAAATAGTGTTATTCTGCTCTTAGTATCTATTGTAGTTTCAATGGAAATAAATGGGAGGTACTCCTTTCAGAGTTATCTATATATAACTCCTGTTTTTGCATGCGTCTGTAGTGTTCCACAAGGTATAACAGCTGTACCTGCTTTTATCTGAGCTAAGTGGCACCAAAAACCACTTGTCTGAACCATACCCAACCTAACCTTAGGATTCGTACTGTCTACACAGCAAACTCTCATTTGCTTTTTGAAGTGTCCTCCCTACCAAAGCTTGGTGATGAATCCCCGGAGAGAATCTGATCCATCCTGACTGTCCAACCAAAAGGGCTGATAAGATAGATGAAGCCAGGCATAGCATGTCAGGTCCGAGCACACAGCAGTAAGCATATCCCCAAATGTGTCCTTGCACATTTGCATGCAGGTCTTCCCCAGTGTTTTTCCCAAAGGCATAGTGACTGAATCATCTCAGAGCAAACAGATGGTCAGCAAGAATATGATACATGATGATATCAGTGCATAAAAGTATGCATATGTGAGTGCGTGTGCTTGCCTCCTTGGAGTGAGAATATAGAGTTTCACTGCCTTTTCTAGGGATTTGGGGAAGTTGTTTTCAGCTTGAATTTAGTGTCAAATAAATCTGTTTTATAGGTCACTTGTGATAGCTTGTGACTGAGTTGCATAGTACTGTGAAGCAGATACCATCACATACTATATCTCCAAGAATTCCTGGTGAATAATAAGCCAAACATTTCAATTTTGTTGACAATGAGTTTTGAAGCTCTTGCAACTGACAAACTTGCCAAAATAAGTAAAATGCTGCATAAAACACCTGACATGAGTGAATTATGCTAATAGAATGAGTACATGTAGCTCACCATAGATGTATATCTCATGGTTCTTGTTTACACCTCGGCATCTCATTCACACATTCTTGAGAGAAAGATCAATCAAAAGTGAGGTGATAAAAAGCATGCCTTTAATTAACTAGATTTCAGAAGTCATTATGCATCCAAAAACTGGTAAAGATGCATATTCTATGGATATTTTTTTCCAACATTAAAAGGATCCTGCCCTCCAAACCTCTGTCTCTCCAGTCATTGCCTCTCTCTTCTGAACCTTTCTCCCACTGCTTCCTTCTAATGAACACCACACATTCTAGTTTCTCACCCATCAGGTGACTTCCCATTTCACCAGCATCTTGTAAATTATCTCACTATCTCCTCAGAGATGTTTTGAAGAGCTCTGTGGAACCGTCTCACTGAATTTTCTTGTCCAAAAGCATCACATCGCTACTCTAGCATTAACAGGAATGTTAAGACATGGGAAAGTAATGTGAGAGGACAGGCTTAAGGGAAGAAGCAAGCATGTACCTTTTCAGCAAGACACCTGAGTCAATCCAGCAGATCCCCATTCCCAGCACAGCCTTCATAATCTAAGACTTTCCCCTGCACTTGCAGACTACGTAGGCTCACAGAACCATTTCTCAGAGTTCTCTCCAAGGTGGCGCTGGATAATAGATGTGCAGGAAGGGAAACTCCAGGGGGCTGAAAAGATAATAAATGTCCAAAGTTCTGCTTTTTATTTTAAATCTTTTATGCCTAGATCTGACTTTCAGCACTTGGTGTCTCTTCAGTGCATTCAGTTTTAAAGAACCAAAGCTTTGTCACGGACTTTATCTCTTTGAAGCTCTGCAGCTAATAGTCATTTTCAGAGACATATTAACACTTTTGTTTTTTTCCAAACAGGCCTGATTTATGCCTTTTAGAATCCATAAAGTGGAATGGAAAAGTGAGTCTTCCATATTTTATTTTCAGACCAAACTGCCACAATTCCAGCTGTCCCTCTATTTTCTTCAGCAAAGACCTTATTGACAATCCTGCTGTTATGATGTTTTCATACGTGCTGCCTCATGACTAGTCACTGGTCTTGCAGTACACCTCAAAATATTTCTCTCTTAAACCAACAAATCCTGATCAGTCCTTCATGCTCACCCCAACACACCAATGTCAACAACTAAACTGATTCCTCACTTCCAAGGAGGAAATCTACTCCTCCAGTCTTAGAAGGTCACAGAGTACAAGCAAACTCTCACATATGAAAAAAAAAAAAAAGCAAGACAGATGCTTGCTCCATTTTTCGCAGACTCTCATGCAGGAGCTGTATACTCAGCTCCTTCTTCCTCTTCTGCTTTCATACTATAGGCTTCTCCAGACTTTTTATCTGAGGTAAGCGATTGTCAGTTTATTCATGCACTTATCATGTTTGCAAAAACTAACACAGACCTCTCACATATTTGGTCTAGGTGTGATAAGAACATTTGCTCTTTATACATTAGCCCCACTTAAAACTTGTCAAAGACACCAAGTAGTTCTGCAGTCTATCATCTATTCGTCAGTGCAAGTGAAGATGATTGGTTATTTCCATCAGCCCTTTAAGAACACGAATTAATACTGCTGCCCAAGAACAGCAAAAGCTGGGAGAAGTAGGAAAGATATAAACATCATGTGAAACGACCAGGCCTGTATAAAAGCAGCTTGGTTCCCGTCTATCAGCTGGAGATGCCCTGAAGACTGTAGGTAAGTACTAGAGAGGGAGGCCACAGCTACTCAGTTACACCTGTACCAGTAAACTTAGCAGGTGCTGGGCTGGCTTATGCACTGAATCTCCTTCAACTCCTCTGTTAAATTTCTAGAACTGTCTTGACATTGGACAACTTGCACCCACCCAAAAAAGCTTCCAGGAAGTCTCCCTGAGTTGGCACAGGCCAAGGGCTCTTCCCAACTCAAGCAGGGCTGCAAACACCTTGTTCTTACAGGATAAAGTGTTCAATCACCCAGTCTGTGGATGTGGGCAGTTCAGTGCCAGGTGACTTCAGGAGCAGAGAGCTGGACACGTTTGATTTACTAATAGGGATGTGTACCCTCACTGTCTAACGACTTCCTGTGAAGCTGAAAGAGAAAGCTTCTAAGGGAGACAGCTGGCTCCCATGCCCCAGATCTCCTCTTTGCTAGCTCTGAAAAGTCTGATTCTAAATTCTCTGCTAAAGTCTTCAGTTGCATTGAATGAAAAGGGGATGAGAAGCTACAAAGACATAATTCTCCAGTCTCCAGGTTATCCACCCTAGATCCATATGCAGAGGGGTATACGTATATGCCTTAGTTTCCTTTAGTAGACCATGCAGTCTACTAGATTACATTTATGGCATGGGCTAATGTAAGATTTATTGTCCATAATTAATCAATCTTAGGCAAGAGTATTTAGCACTTCTACTGCATTTTTCATTCTCAAAGTGCTTTTCAAACACTACCTAATTAAATATCAGGAACAATCATTTTCAAGCTACTTTACAGGCACTTTTAAAAAATGAAATAAGCACATTTCATCACTTATACGAGGAATCTTTTTAAACTACAATAGCTCTATTTGTAACCTGCTGAAGGAATGAAAGCAGTAATAGGACAGAAATTTCCAAACACAGCAAAGTAGCAGTGATTTAGTTATGATCCTATGCACATAAATGCCAGTAGCACAGCTTCATTTTTGAAACTTCTGTCTATTTCACATTTTTAATTTGTCTCAGAAGGAACACTTTATTATTAAAGAACTGGAGAACTGAGTGAGAAAGATTTTTTTCTGTGCACTGGATAGATGTCACCGGTGGGCCTGGGGTTCTGATTCACATGCTCAGCAGTCACTCATGAGGTCACACCTGTAAGTCTCACCTCATCCTTTTCACAGAGAAAGCAGAAAGAACTGTGTGCTTGTGCAGCAACAGTGATTACACCTGCAAGATCAATCCAAGGCATTATATTTGCACAGTAAAAACTGTTCTCAATATTCTTTCCTCATGACTAGAAACAGTCAGCACTAGCAATTTTCACCAGTCTCTTAAAAATGGGTGTGGTGGCCCATGCCTGTAATCCCAGCTGCATAGGAGGCAGGCAGGTGTCCATGCGCTATGAGGCTGCAACATGCTGGGCCAGTCAAGTTTCGTACCATGTTTGGCATCAATATGATGATGATGACTCTGATACAGCTCCGGTCATTGTGTTGCCTACAGAAGGAGAATCCACATGGCTTAGAAACAAAGCAACATGTTTGCTGCCAGCACACTCCAGTTTATCTAATAATGCATATCAAAACTGTTGGTGATTTAAATCAATAGGCCAGATGATTGAAGAGTGGACGTACAGCCCATCCTATCCCTTTTGCTGCACAGACCACACAGTGGTAAGGCACAGACTGCAGAGGTGATATGTTAAACCTAACAGGTATTGTGAGTCAGGGTTGTCAGAGCTTAACAGCAAGTTCTCATTCCTGCCAGAAAATAAGATTAACACTGCATAAATAAGCAAGTAAGGAAGCACGGATTCTTTAGGACAAGAAGTGAGATATTTTTTTTGTGATGAAATAAATCAAATCAAGGAAGAAAAATGTTCCTCATTAAATGTTAAGACTTTAAGGATGTGCCAGCATGGCCCAGTGAAGTTCTGGGCAGAGATACCTAGGCAAGCTCTAAGATGCTCTGCTATTGGAAGCAGCACAGCCAGGCAAATACGGCATTCTGCACCAGTTCATTAGCTCTGCTGCAAAGTCAGCTATGTTAACTCAGACAGTGCATCACATTAATGTTTCTTTGCTTCTTCCAAGCAGCAAAGGGGTCCAAGTAAGTTCATTCAGCGTGAGTAGCTCAGTGCAGCACTTATATCAGCCCTCCAGGTACGCAATAAGGCAGAGGACAGCAAACTTTCAAGGTTGGTGCATAGCAGATGGTATTTTTCTTTCCCAGATTAGAGTTAAACATGCTGGTAAGAATGTTGTTGGATCCATGAGAGACTGCCTCTTACAGAAACAATATCCTACCATTTTCTAACATCATTAATTGCATCTGTATGAGGCAGAAGCTCCTGCTGCTCTCAGAACTTTGAGAAAGCTAGAAGGTGGGAGTCACCAACTTCTCTCTCCATATGGTACAACCCAAAACCCATCCTGAGCTAGCCCTACTGGTGACTTAAGAAATTGGCCTCCATGTTGCTACTGGTTTCAGTGCACCAGTTTGTAAATAGGCTGTAAGGGTCACTACAATACAATAAAAGATCAGCAAGACTGAAACTTAAGACTAAGACTTTTTTACACATATCCTTGGGACGTTTACTGTGGCACAGCTGCCTTGCAGGCAAATTACAGAATGTGTTCCAGCTTAGAAGTAGGCAATCCTATCTTCAATTCACATTGAGATAATTGAGAGTCTTTCATAACAGTGCTAAGAATTGGGCTTTGGATTAGGCTGTTGACCTACATGTCTCAGCTGCCTGGCAGTAAAATGGGAGCAGCCCTTCCAGCAGGGACACTGCTGAGAGAATTTCATTCCTACTTCACAAGTGTGGTGAAGTAATATAGACATATTAGTTTTACTAAATTATTTAAAATATTCAGAGAAGGGAAAACAGTCCTAGTTTTTCTTCTGCCTGTACTATTGTAAATGAAAACAATTTTATTGAATACAACTCACTTTATATAAAACCTATTTGAAATTGGTCTATGTGTTTTTATGCACTTAAAATGGATAATAGGCATTTTTCTGGTTCCTCTCATAGCTACACTGACTGTACGTCTGAGGACAAATTTGTGGAGCATTTTTGTTTTGTATTGTAGCTGTTTCAAGGCTTACACAAAATTGTTGCATATTTTGATTTCTTTATCTCAGTTTCCTCTCTTGGGTAGAGTAACTTGAAAGATGCACAAGTCTAAGTTTGAAAATATTGTCATAAAATAATTTATGAAGCTGTTTCAGACATCAGATACATCAGCATGTCAGATATCAGCAGATATTTTAACAGTCATAATTATGTAGAAACTATAGACAAAATTAATTGCATCTACCTTGGTATGGTGAAGTTTTCTGGTGTAACGTTGCTGCACATCCCCATACATATTTTTACCCTTCTTATAGACATAACTATTCCAGAAACACAACATAGGATATACACAGCTAACAGTTACACTTCACTGATCACAACTGATTCTGTTTTGATGCCTTTCGCTGTAAGATGGAAGCTGCTCAGCTCAGCACTACTTGGCAGGGACATGATGACTGACAAAGACTGAGTTCCCAGTCCACTGCAGACGTCAAGTGTAATGTGTTAGTTAAGCTGCCAGACTAGATCAGGCTTCAGTGATGACTGAATCCCAGCTTCAAAAGGTATTTTATTTCAGACGGAAATCAAAAATGGAAAGGACAAGGGATTCTAGCTTTTCAATTCCTAATGCTGTATGTTTTTCAAAAACTTTTGCAATAAAGATTCGTTTTTAAACAAGTCTTACAGTCTGAGATGGCTTATTTCATATCACTTTATGAAAGCAGGATGAAGAGGGCCCAAGTAAGAATCTTCCAGTATCAAACCAGTAGCCCCTAGTCATTCCAGAAGTTCTCCCGTAAGTGAATCTGTCAGCAGACACCTACCTACAGATTCATGTCAGAAAAGAGTTACAGGGACAGGAGATCCTCAGGATGGATCCGTATGTCTTCCTTCCAAGTGGATAAAAAAGACAAGCTTCCTTTTTCTTCTGATCTGACAAGTTAGATGATGCCTGAGATCCTAAATAAGACTGAATTGATCATTTCTTCTACATTCACTTGCATCCAGCATGCATTTTACAAGCTACATGAAAGCTAGTTGGATATTAACACTTTGTATAGTTTGATTTCTGAAAAAAAATGAAGCTTCAAATAATATATAAAACCTGTTCTAGCTCTCATAGCTGTAATGGAAAAAGAATAAAATGAAATAAAATGTGAATGCGAAAGGCTAAATGACAACATTAATGATACAATTCCAGACCAGATACCTCATGAAACACCAAAGGTAATGGTCGAAGTAATGCCATAGTCCCCAAATAACACGAATTTCCCAGGCCTTCCCACAAATCATAATACTAGCTTGTATTTCTGGTAGTTTACAAGATATAACGCTATAAATGGTCAGCAGTTACTTAGAATAGTCAAATATACAATCCCTTCACCAAGAACTCCAGGATACTTCTCATCTGCCAAAAATTCTGGGCTAGTCAGTATTTCCATGGGAGCTACTTAAGAGCTTTCTGTCATTGCATGTTGCATTTTGTTACTCTTCTCCTAAAGAATCACACTGTGAGTAAGAATGATAGAAAAATAAGTTGTTATTATAGCAGACAATGATTCTAAGCTTTCCAAAACAGTTAAGTATAAATCTTCCAGCAGCTATAATAATTCCATAAAAAAGACTTGGATGCAACCAGCATCCAAGAATACAGAAACCCGTTACATTGTCCTTTAAAATAGCAAAGTGCTGGGGTTTTTGTTTCATTTTATTTTATGACTAGCTGTTTATTTCCTTTTCAAAATTCCTAGTCAAAATCTCAAGAAATTAGGTGAAAATGATAAGTATTAACCCATTAGCATTTACAGAATTGCAGCCAACTTTCCAAATTAACATGTTTCCCAAGTTTAAACTGTGCGTGGACTCCTGTAGGTCAGTTGTTGACCTTGGGTATGGAGGTGGGGATGGGGTTAAGGGGTGGGAAAAATAAGAGAGAAAGAACAGAAAGGAGAAAAAGTTTAAAAAATCTTTCTCTAACAAAGGCTGCTGAAGTAAAAATAAAGTGTATTTTGTTTAAAACTTTTCATGTAGTTTTTTTCCTTATTTTAAATAAATAAATACAGGAAGAATTCCAGCTGGGATGGAACCTACAGAGCCCTTTGAGCAATTTGAATAATTATAGACTTGGATAAATTGCAGCTAAACCATTTGTTTCAAAAGTGCTACAGCCAAAAACTAAACCAACAACCTTTCCATGAAAGAGGTCTGTTACTAGATTCAGAATGAAGTACAGTGAGCTGTAGAAAGTCACCGACTATTCATAACTTACATAGTGAAGAAAATTTTTCCCTATAAAGGCTGTAATTTCCACATTTCAGATACCAGCAAAAATAATGGTATGCATTTGCTAGCCATATGTACTCAGACAAGAGTAAAGGTATTTTCCTGAAGTAGCAAATGCAGAGTTGGTTTTTGACTGTTACATCCTCTAATTTCAAAAATGAAGGTTGTCTTTGTAATAAACTAATCTTTGTTCTTATGAGTCTTAAACGCAAAGGCAGGAAGACTTATTTTCATTCTAACAATGGCCATCCTTCACATTCTCTTTTAAAATTTCACCCCCATCCTTTTCTTACTGATTTTGTACCAGTAGATGACTGCATGTACCTCTACCATGCCAAATGTTTGAGACTTTACTCAATGGTGACATTGACATGGTGACAATGGTGACATGGTAAAATGGTGACATATGGCAAAGCTTCATATTCAGGGTTCCATGAAAATCACTGTAAAATTTATCATTCTTATACAGACAAGATTCCAGTAAAAATCCTTGATTTTGTAGTGAGCTCACCACCATGACATCTCTGGCCACCTGGAACCTGCAGGACTCAGTGCAGCTGATTTTACCACAGATTCTGCCAAACACGCCTCTAAGAGAAGCATTGGGACAGAGGTATAGAAATGAGGATTTGATATATTTGTATCTGCCAAATACACAAAATTTTTCACATACCAAATGTACTGAGATACCAAATTGCTTAATTTGCTTAAGCCTAAGGTGACTGAGGGAAAACAATGCTATTCAGACTTGTATGCTACGTAATGCCATAAATGGTTCAGATTGGATATTAGGAAGAATTGCTTCTCAGAAAGAGAATGGAATAGGCTTCTCAGGAAGGTGGTGGAGTCATCATTCCTGGAGGTTTTCAAGAAAAGTGTAGATGTTGCACAGAGTGACATGGTTTAGAGTGTCACAAGCATGGGTGGATGGTTGGACTAGATGGTCTTATTGGTCTTCCCAACCTTAATGACTCTATGATTCTTTGAAAATCACACTGCCACAGCTAGCAACAGCATTCCCAGTTACACCTGTCACCCTCAACAGCAGTCATTTATCTTCTTTCTCTAACTCCTTTTTATAAATAAATATAAACGTGCACAGTGCTAGTGCATTTAAACTGTGTAGTCAAGACTTTTTTACTTCACATGCAGTTGATTTGGGATTTGCCTGTGGCTGCCAGGATTATCAGTGAAGTTTGGCTGCCTTCCCTGAAGTCCTGCTGCTTTGGAGGTCTCCACTGTAGTACGCAAGACAGTTGGGGCAAGGGAACAGATGCTTCTGCAAGATCCTTTCATCTAATGGAACAGAAGTGCAGCACTAGTAAATATGCACCTGTGAGAGCACACTGAATTTGGGACAAAGGTAAAATACATTGATTTCACTTTTCATAGCTAAATTCCTTCTTTCACATGAAAAACAGATAAAAATTTAAAAGGAACTAAAAGAGTTATGAAATTGAGCAAACTATTGGTGATTTAGTTTTAATAGAAGCAGAATGACAGTGCAGGAAAAAATTTTAAGCTATTTGCATAGGCTGATGGCTTCTGTTCACATCTCAGTTGGGCATTTTTATGACCAGCTCAGTGAGGAACTGTGTTTTGTTTTCAGCAGTGACTAGAATAGCAAAATCAACTGCTCAAACTGCTTGACTTTAAAGGACAGATAGTGAAGATATATTGCAAGACTGGAGAAAAGCAATACTGCTCCAGTTCCAGGTCTGGAGAGGATTGCTTATGAACTGAGTTGTAGACAGCAAACCAATATATGCTCCTCAGCAAGAAATATAGAGTAGGGACAGAAAAGAAAACAGAAATTAGAGAAATGGGCCACTGACACATTCTTGTTTAAGTGAAATTTTCATCTCTGAAAGGGAAAGCGATCATCATAACGATGAATGTGATATTAAAATATTTTAAAAGTTTGATAGTTTTCCAATGTTTTGTCCAATCATTTTTAATAATTTGACCTAGTTTTCTTTTTTTTTTTTTTTTTGTGAACCTGTTCTAAGCATTTCTACTTATATCTAGCCAGTATCTTCTACTGCTTACTTTCGTCTTGTTATTGTAAGTGATAATTGTATGAAAAATCCTAAACAATGTGTCTGCCCTTGCTGTTCACAGTCTTGAAGTGTTTATTCATCATGATTTGAGATTTAACTTAATTCAGACAAGCTACATAAATTACATTCTTTTAATCTTCTGTCATAAACCAATTCTTCTTGTCTCTTCATGATCCATCTTCTTTGATTTATATGCATTTTGACTGACACTATGAGGTTTCCAGGAAACAGTGCATGATTTTATGTATGCCCTCATCCATGCCAAAAGTTCTATAGGGTCTCTGAATAAAATCAAATAGCACAAAAGACTGCTGCTTTTCAACAAAGAGCTATGACATCTACTACTCCCCCAAAACTCAGAAATTCTATTCTTCCCTATGTCTCCAAAGTATAAAAATTCTTATTATTCATTCTAGTAATCCGCAAGCATTCTGAGTTACAATGGTAATGTTTTCCCCAAGGGTCACAGCACTGATTTTGATATTTGTTTCCTTATCTTCCATAAGTTGTTGCCATATAAGAACAACTTACTATTTAAGGGGAAATCCTTACTAACTCTTCTCAGTCTTGAGACTGGGCCTCTTCCCCATGTGACACTGAATTTAGGGGCACAACAGTAGGATTTCCTAGAGCTCAGTAAACAGAGAGAAACAGGGGCAGTCTGCTGCTTGCTCTGTAGGCAGCTCCGACTCTTTTTCAAAACATTCCTATGAATCAATTATCTAGAAAAAAATCTCAAACACCTGCTTTGTCTTAAATATGTGAAGAAAATAGTGATTTTGATAGGAAAATCCAGATGCCTAAAATGGAGTGTACTTTAAAGTGTTTTGCTAAAACAGAGCCCAAGGACAAAAGATAGAGTTTGGAAACTGCATCAACAATAGACAGCCATTACCTAAAACATGAAATGAACTCAAATATTTTAGCTCTGCTATGTATTTAATTGTTTTAATATTCACTCATACCTGCAATTCCTGCAGTGAGAGTTACTGTAATAATACTATATGCAAGAACAGTCTCTTGATACTTTCTGCACATATAAAAGTGGAAATCTCACAAGAGAATTTGAGCTTGAAAGATTTTTAGCCTGATTTCTACACTGAAAGGCTTTGTTGTGCTTTTGGATCAGCTTCAAAAATTTTTGATGCCTCTTTCCGAGGCTCTCCAAGTACTGCTAATGCAAAGATCACAGTTTCAGTTTTAAGCATTTATTAAAAAGATAATTTTCTCTGAGGGGAGGGGAAATAATAAACCCACTGATTAACCAGCATCACTTAGTTTGTATCAAGGAAACCTAAATAATTTTCATGTTGCCCTTAATTTCTCGGTTATCATTACCACTTCCCTACAACTCCCCATCAGTTTCACACTGAGGGTGTGTTACGAGGCTGAGTGGGGACATGCAAATCATGCATACATCCCTGGAAAAATGCTTGGCAAATCTGGCTTTTCAGTTTTGCATTCACTTGCCAAAAAATATTCCCTCATCCCCCAAGCCTTCCCTCTGCCATGCCTAATTTAATTTCAAAAGTCAGAAGCTTAACGGGGACATAAGCTTCCTAAACATGCTGTCATCTAACAGAGAATGTGAATTCAAAGCTCATACTTATGAATTTCTTTAGATGCAGAAAAGTCTCTGCAATCTTCCAGATATTCTCGTCCACAAGTGCTAACATAAGAGGCTTCATACAGAAGGTGGGGAGCTGCCCTTCCCAATCCGCTTACACCCCTCACCCCCCCCCCCCCCAAAAAAAAAAAAACCCACAAATATCGGGTTTTTCACTATCCCACATGGCCAATGAGGCATGACACTTTTTTTCTGTGATGCCAGCGGTTGTGAGTTGCAAAAATATTCCACATTTCATTGCAACAAGAAGCTGAACGGCTCGGTAGAGAGCTAAGGGCAAACCGGAGTTCTGTAACTTCGTTATTTTATCTGGCAGAGGAGACCTGCATGCACTGAATTTTCAGTTTTAAGTAAAAATAGATCACTCACTTCCAAGAACTCTCTCTTCACACCTTCCTTTTCCTCAAGTCTTTAGGACCTTCGCAATGTACGAGTGCAAATACACTGTGCCTATTTAGGAGGGAAGAAAGGAAATGATGGAGATATCATTCATTTTAATCACTGGTTTTAAAACAGCTGGTGAGACTTGCCTTCTTTAAGCACAACCATTTTGTACCTTTTTTCTTCCTCCGATAAGGAGGAATTTTTGCTTAAAGTGAGAGTTAAGTACTTGCCAATAGCCCACAGTAAATACCTTTTTTTTTTTTTTTTTTTTTTTTTTTTCCCCCCTTTTTGTACTCCTGTGATGACTGGCCTTCTTTCCCCTTCAGTAATCACTGTCTAAAAAAAGAAAACCTCCAAGAGCACTTCACTTCTGTCCCTTCCCCCTGGCAGAAAGCCCAGCCTCAGTATGATGCTTTTTAAACCCTTCCCCCCACAGACACACGGTTTCCACCACATCATTATCCCGCACAGCAGAAGGGGGGAGGCAGGGCTGGGGGATATGATACAATACAAGCAGAGATACACTGAGACAGCTCTTTAGAGCAAGCACCTAACGCTTTCCGTTCTGTATATCTGCACATACAGTTACATGTATGCACACGTGAACAAATAACCACATAAGAGAAATCTTTTGGTGTAATTTATTTCATGGTTGCCTTGGGTAAGAGGTCTGTGCCACAATGAAAACATATTGAGTATACAATGAGTTCAAATTGCCAGGGAATCTAAAGTGCATGTGAATGTATCGTGCACATGCAAGCGTGCTGATTTGTTGGAAATCCTGCAGCAATTCCAGTAGGCTGAGAATAACAGCCAAAAGAAAGAGAGGAAAAAGAAAAAGAGAAAAGAAAGAAAAAAAAAAAAAAAAAGGAAAAAAAAAAAAAAGAATGCAGAGCCTTTCTATTGTTGTGCAACGGGCAAGTTCTCAGATAATGATATGAACTGTGTGATACAGCGCTCTTTCCACAAGAAACTAATGGGAACTGTGATGATGCACAACAATTTGGGATCCTACCCTGGGTAAACAGCGCTGTTATCATCCCAAAGAGTGCTGCATGGAGGTGACCAGCAAATGAAGGCTGCGTTATTCAAGACATTTGTATGGAAAAACTAAACTCGGTTTTACAGCAAGGAGTCCTTCCAGTGCTGTTGTTTTATCAGTCACCCAGAGAATCAATACGTTTTTACTATATCATTTATACTGCTGCAGCAAGCCAAAGATCTTCTGTGATAAACTGTGGTTTACTTTTTCATTCCTGTACCCAGGTAAGTAGTCCACACAGGTCATACAAAGCTAAGTGTCTTACTCTCTTCCTTGCAACCTAGTTCTAGTTTTCTGGGAATTAGCTCATGAAATTGCCCAGAAACACTGAATAAGACAGTCTTCTCTTTAAGCTGATGATAGCAGCATAAAACAATTGAATCTGGTATCTTTTTTTTAACTTGCTCCAGTAATTTCAATAGAGATCAAAATAAATATAGAGATAAGCCTATTTAACTAGAATTAAGATAACCTGTGAAATGTCACTGGATGAGGAGACACAGTTCTTCTATCCTGGGAAACACAGAGGTTGTGCTCAATGGCACCAAATGTACAGAGCAGCCCTGGCTGAAACTGTCCCTGCCCCCTTCCTGTGAGCTGCTTGCTCCTGTTTGCATGATCTCAACCATTTCAGGGTTGCACCATGAAACTCATTAGGAAACAAATTCAGTTAGAAAAAAAAGAAAGAAAGCAATAAAACAATAGAGATGGGAGCATGAAAACAGAGAGGGAAAATCAACTGCTGAGGACAAAACTGCCATTACTTGTATTTTATCATCAAATCACAGTCTTGAGCAAAAGTCTTGAGCAGTGTAAGATAGTGTTCTGCTACACAATGCACCTCCTTTCACAAACAGCTACAACTCCTCCATTTGTGGAGGAAACCTTCACGGTTTTTGTGGTCATATTTTGAGCCAGATTTGAGAAAGGATCTTCTGCAAAAGATTGGGTTTTAATGATTTTGTGTTTTTTTCTTCTGCAAAGACAACAGAAGGTTTGTTTGTGAAGTAGATGAGCTGGAAGACCTGGTGAGAGTGCAGCTGCACCAGCAAAAGGAGTAACTCCTGATGGGAGGAAAGGGTGAATAGGGTGATAGGGAAAAGCAGGGAAAAGAGCTACCTCTGGTGGGAGCAGGGTTTCCAAAGCAACCCATGCCCCAAAAATACGTAATCGTGCACATAAACTGAGCTGCAGTCACTTTGCTCTCCACAGGCTTTAACAGTCATTTTATGACTCAAGTGTGCCAAACCCTTATGAGACCTTTTACAGAGGAAAATCTACCACTGAAATAAATTCCTATCTATATTAAGATAAGACCTTCAGAAGAGACGGGATTCTGCTTAATGCAGTACAAAGACAAGTGTTTCCCAAATCATCCACCAGAGTCTTGGGAATAAGCCTATTAACAAACCAGGTGAAAAAGCTGACCACAACTTTTGCGTTTGGAGCCACGCGCATTCAGATGATTAGCTTGTGTAAGGTTAGGATCGAAAACTAAATGTTGACACTGCAGTCAGTCAATCAAATCTTGCAGCTAAATAAGAAGGATGCCTTGGGCAAGACCTAGTCGACCTAGATTTCAAGACTGTGTAAATACTCTAATCCTGTTTATCTGCTACCTCTCTCAGGGAAAATCAAATTCTTAGTGGATTCCCAAAGCCTCTCTCCCTTGTTACATTCGGTCGGTGAGGGGACAGAGACAAAGCCGCTTCTGTGGCTTGTCACCACGGCAGCTTGGATTCAAAACACTTGCAGCAAACTGCTTGCAGTTGTGTATGAGAGAGGAGACACTGGCAGGAAATTTCAATAATGAATGTGTTTGGGAGGGGGAAAAAAAAAGCTATCATATATCCTAAGTGCAGAGGAAAAAGATATTTTATTTTTAAAATAGTCAGAGGTCAGAAGAATGGCTCAAAGAAAGCTTAACATTTGTGAGAGACCCCTCTTACAATGAATGTAAGACCAAGCCAGTCATAAGTAGCATCCAATATTCTCTCTGAAAATCTAGCATTTATTTAAACATGAAGTTTCTTCATTATAACTACTACTGCTATTGCAGATCATAACCAACTGTGTGGAACAGCTTCCAGTTAGCAGAGAAAGGAGAGGCTGCAAAATTAAAATCAGCAACAAAATGATCCGTGTACCACTACAGTGCAAAATGCTGAGCCCTTTTGCAAGAGAATTGCACTAAGAATGTGAAATAAAAGTTGTCCCTCATCTGCAGTAAAATTTCCCTCACATAGCCTTCCCACATTAAGCACAGGGCTGAGGGAAAAGCTGCCTCCTCTGCTGAGTGGGAATATGTACAGGTTGAGCAGCCCTTTGGGCTAGGAGGGAGGAAGAGAGGAGGCCCGGAAATTTAAGCCAGTTCCTTTCTGTTCAAAACCCCAAGCATTGTCTCATTCTTCCATAGCAAACAGTGCTTGTAACTACTCTAGTAAAAAGCATACGTCAAATATGCTTTCCTTCTTTTCCTGCTTTCTTTCTTTTTTTTTTCTTTCTCTCTTTCTTTCCTTCCTTCCTTTCTTACTTTCTTCTTTTCTTTCTTCCTCTCTTTCCTTCTTCCCTTCCTTGCTTGCTTCTCGTTCCTTTCTTTCTTTCTTTTCGTGTGTGTGTGCGCGCTTTTTTTTTTTTCCTCCAGGAAAATGGTCCGACAAACCAGTGTAACACTACCCTATTTTAGATTGTGCAAAGTATGTTTACCAAGGCTGAAAGGAATTTCGTACATACACCCTCCCCCAGGATCTGCAGGGCTCAAGAAGGGCTGAGCCAGGCGGGGTAAGAATTGGAAAAGTTAAGAAAAAGAGAAGGTTTTTTAAAATAATAATTAACAAAAAACAAACAAACAAACAAAAACAAAAAACAAGCACCTTTATTTTCTTCAATTCTTGACCTGAAGCATAAAAGTCACCACAAAAACACACTTCTTTATTTAGTTTTGTTCCCTGTTAGATAGCTAACACTGCTTTAAAAACACTTGATTTTGTTGAAATTCAACAAATGCCCCCTACCTAAAACACATACACAAAGGTGCAGGCACAGAAAAGATTTCTCTAACAGAGAGAAATCCATTGGATTGAAACACTTTTTTTTTTTTTTTTTAACCCAGACAAATTAAACTACTTAAGTAATGACACTGCTACAAACAGTGATATCAGTGCAAGCAGAAAGGTGCCATGATGTGAGGCAAGAGTGTCAACAAATAGCCAGGAGATAGGAAATGTGTGATTCACAGTCTCCATAGACTAGATGAATCTTCCTTCAGAAGTGTTTGTCTCCATCAATTATAGATAGAGCCTGGTCAATCATCCAAGATTACACACTGCACTTTTTGCTGGCTGGCAGCTGGAAGCAGTAGTGGAGGGCAAGTGATAGTTATAGAAGTCATTTCAAAATGTTGCACATCCAAGGAAAGAAGTAGCTCACATACAGACATTCTCTTCCTGGTGCATGGCCTTGTTCTCACAGCATCCTGTTCTTCCGAAAGTAGTCAAGGCGAGGATTGTCCAGAAAATGCTCTGCAAAATCTTTGCAAAATCAAATCCTATATCTCAGTAGTGGAAGAAAAAAAAAAATCAATCAAACAAAAAAAGAATTTACAGCCACAGCTGACTTCCTCAGTTAACATGATCTCCACAGATGCACACAAATGCTGCATGTTAATTTCTTGCAGGCTGGAATACTATGTTCTCTGTTGCGTAACTTTGACTGTGTATTTGAGCATGATTATAACTGATTCATTGGATGAGCTACTTATGCTGCAGCTGAAAGGGAATTTGTTAGAAAGTCGAGTTATCTGTTTGTGTGTTTGGCTGTATGGTAGCAGGATGCTACAACAAACTGTTTCTGCTTACATGTGCTCATATTGTTTTAACTGTGGGGAAATGCTCATAGCAATGTGATATGGACTAAAAGCTATACAGAGAGAAGTAGGTTCTTCAGTCTGCCTTATTTTAGACATCTAAAAATTAGATGAATCACTGCCTGCAATTGTCTATCTCTCCACAGTGTCTTAGGCAGCAGTTGGATACATATCAGAAGAAAAATAACACCCTTTCTCTACCACTGCTTTTTACTATTGTGGCAAACTATTGTGAGTACTCCATCTAAATAACTGTATTTATGCAGTAGATACAAATTGCTATAACTCATATTACAAACTCACCATAGTTCCTCCAAGCAAATCATCATAATCTCAAGATTAACTTCTATACCCAAGTCTAGTGGTAATTTGTGCTTCAGCCAAGCAAGACCTTTATCATATTCTCACCAGTTTCCTTTCTGCAGGTTCACGTTTACCAGCCAGTGAACATCATATATTTAACTATGGAGGAATAAATAATGCATAAAATCCTTTTTGTGAATACTCAAATCGTGTTTTCAGCAGATTTACATAAAGTCACATTCACTTTGTCCTTCCTTCTTCACTTTCAATCTAACATGCATGAAATACTCAGGGGAAGCAGAATTTGAGGTTACACACTGAAATTCCCTCAGCTCTGCAGTTACAGGAATAACTTTGCTGTGAGTTATTTTTGTAGAAAACAGAAAGAATATCACATATATGAAGAATTATCATTGGCAGAACCCAATACAACACTAGTCATGGAGGTTTCAATATAATTGACTTAAGTAATATTGACTTGAGTCATTTCAGGCTAGGTCCATTAATTATAATTAAAAAATAAAAACAGCACAGGAGGACAATAGTGTGATCCCAAGATGTTCTCATTATCTACAAAATACAAATGACAGCAATAGCCAGAAGGATAGAATATTCTGTTCACAGGTATTCTATTAATAGAAACCAAGGCATAATATTTGTACAAATTACTTGTTCAGAATATAGATTAATATTTTGAGAACCTCTAAAAACCCCTTGTTTTTCAACTAAAAGAACTTTGTTTCCTTTTAAATCAGTGAACTTTTTTAGCTCAGCACATTTTTTTTTCAATCTAAAAACCTTTCTTTCCAGCCATCTCAGTATCTTTTAAACAAAGAGCAGATAGAAAACAAGCGACTCCTTTGCATTGCCCCCAGAAAGTCAGACAAAAAACGTGAACCAGGGGAGGTTGCACCTCAGTAACAACCATGTACAACTTTTTGTTGTGTTAATAATAGTCAAACATGCAAAACCTGTCAAAAAGAAGCTGAAAGTCCCTTCTCTGAGGCACTCCCGGGTCTTGGAGGTTTGTACTCTCTGTTTCAGTGTGACATGCATTGTCTTTTTGGCACTGTGATTATCTTTGCCTCATTGTCTGCCTCAGGAAAAGATATCACTGACTGTTCCACCTTAGTGACTCTTTAGGTATGAGATAACCTACTTAATGCTGGCTCTCCAGATGTTCAGAAATCTGGACTTTACTGCCATGTGGGATCTTCGTGGCAGTGCATCCACTGTCAGGATTTGTTTCCCTTCTTCTCTCACAGTAGATAAGCTTTATAGAAAAACATGCTAGTAAGACATGAGACAGGCAAAAGTAGCACAACTGCTACTGCAGCGTTCATTTTCCCTTTTCCTCTCTCCAGAGATCCCCTGCCTTAGTTTTTCTCCATCATTGCACTAGATTTATTGCTCCAGTAAATTTCTGCAAAAGGAGAAAAAGATGATAGTTGAAGACCCTGGGGACTACCAGCATGGATCCCCTGTCCGCTCAGGTCTGCTTTGGAACAGAAGTATTCAGAGGGTTCAGTTTTTCCATCAGGGCTAAGCCAGAGCCGGGGACAAGTAACAGAGAGAGTGGGGGACAGGCAGTAAGGAAGAGGATGAGTGTTTGGAATGGCAAGATGGAGAAACCTCTGGAAAGAAATGGAAAGGGCTGGTGGAATCCTTGGGCCCTAGGGGACATTCGGATAACAGGAAGAGGAGCAAAGGAGGAGTGAAGCAAATGTCCACAGTTCTGCTGGTAAAAAATGTGCCCGTAAGAGTTTTGCTCACCTATGGGGAATGAAAGGATGTTTTTCCCATCCATTCCATCTTATATTTGACTTTGAAATCAAGTGAAACACTCTCTCTCTTTTCTGATATAATTTAACTCGGTTGCATGCTGTTGTGGAATATAGTGTGTGACTATTTTAATCACTACAGTAATTTGCACAATGAAAGGAGAAATACAGAGATCCTGTGAGATGGGCCATGGTAATGTCATACCATGCTCAAAACTTTACTTAGCACCACTGTGTGCTCCATTTAAAGTCTGACAATCCCCATTCTCACATTGCACTTCATTTAAATCTGACATTCCAGTTACCTGGAGCAAGTGCTTTGATGAAGAGAAACTTGGAGGGTATTCCACCAGGACACATTAAACTGTTACAAGTCATAAAACATCTGCACCCAATGGCAAGCTATAAAGCTGAATGGATAAAGCTATTAAATGGATAGCATTGCTGAGCTGAATTTTGCCCCTTGTGAGCACACTCAGCTGGTTCACACATGCAAAAGGTTTTCCCATGATTGTATCTTGTACAGCTCATATGATTACAATTTCCAGTAAGGAAGATTGCTTACAAGAGTTGAGTTAGGACAAATTTGTTTGCTCCTGCTGAACGAAGAGCAGATAGCATGTAAGATTCCTCCAGTGTTTATTGAGCATATAATGTGAGAAGTCTTTTCCCATCATTTTGGATGTGTGGTTTTATAAATTAAAAAATACTGAGATTGTAGGATAGAAAAAGTCAATAGTGTAAGAATTTATATATGTGTGTTTTAAAAAACTTTGGTATTTCTGCCAGCTCTTTTTATTCAACTCCACCCCTCTGTACACAGAAATGAACAGGGAGAGGAAGTGGCATCTCATTCCAGCTCTGCTCTGAAGTTCAGCAGAGCCAGGGATCGGCCTGGACTCCTACAAAGACCCCGGAAAAGATCAAGCAGATCATAGCATAAAGAGTTCCTACACTCTATGTATTTAAACAACATTGGTGGCTTCGCTGGTTAAGACTAAATAGAGGTAGGCATAGGTTTCTTTCTAGCATCCTAACATAGACAGGAAGTCATCCACCCAAATGTGATTGCTAGAGACCATATTTAATTTTTTAAGGGGAAACTAAAAATGATCTTCAAAGAATGAACAGAACCACTGTCTGTATGTTGTCACAGACTCCTACTGATTTTGTCCAAGAAATGTGACCTTATTTTCTATCCATGTCTTTTTCCTAGGTCTGCTATTCACCACAACATCTACTCAGTGGAAGCCACATTCATAAGATACTGTTCTAAGCTGTTTCATGTTCCAACAACTACTCCCTTATTTTCCTTGAGTGGACTGCCATTTTCAACACATACAAAAGCTTCTAATTGCCACAGGGCCCACAAAGTCCCACTTAGGAAGAACTAGGATTTCTTTTTGCTGGTATATCTTCACTATTTTTTTTCATTGAAAAATTGAACAGAGAAGAAATATAATTTATTGACACACATTTTCCAAAAGAATCCTGCTCAGTAATCTGAAATTCTGTTTATATATATTAGAATTCCCGTTATCTTTACTTACAACAAATTCTCGACACTATAGATTAATTTGTTATACAAAACTTTGCATTTTTAACCAAGTAATATTTTCAAAAGTAAAACATTAGACTGAAGAACTGCCAACCTCCTGCACCTACTGTATTTCTAGGTAATCTTGTCTGCAAACATTAACTCAACTACTACCTCTAGACAGGGTAATCACTTCAGCAAACATTCAGTTACTAATCTCTGAAAACACAGCTCACACAGCTGTCTTCTTGCTATACATCTATCTCCTTTAGATTAAACAGACTGATTCTCTGTTCACTCAAGCACAGTTGCTTTCATTCATACTGGATCACCATTTTACCTGTATCCACACGATGGACTTTCATCTACCACTCAGGACATTCCTTAAAGCTTCAACTTCAGGGTAAATTCAAATGTTGTGAATTTTAGACGAATAACAACTCCTGGGCAAGTTTTATTCTGCAGAAGTCTGCTTACACAAGTAAAGCAAGTACATGAGTTTTCATGACAGTAATCCTATACTGCAAACAGTATAGGAATTTGGACAGTATAACATTATCTAAAGACATTATTTCTGTAGCATCTTTCATTGCCTCCCATTCCACCAATACTAGCTTAGCTCTTATTCACTTGTTAAAATTTCAGATAAGTATCTTTATGTTTTCTCCCACATTTTCCTTTGGTTTGAGAGAGGTTGCTGGTTAACAAATCCACTTCAAACTATCTTAGATCCTTTCTTAGTAATCTCTCTTGCCACTCAGTATGTAGAAAGAATTGCTGGTGATTTATGTACTGGTGTGATAAAACCTCTGCTTTTTGTGTAAACCTGCCTTACTGCCTCTTTATATGATTATATTTGTCTCTAGCAATTTACTTTCTTATACTGTAGGCTCATTGCAGAATGTTTTCCCTTGGGGTCTTAGCAACACTGTGGTGGTACTGCTACTGCTCCTGAAAAAGAATTATTTGAACAAGAAGAGAATCAGAACCATTATATCCATATATTTCAACACATAACACTATTTTTTACAAAGGCCAAGCAATTTTACAATCCCAAGCAATATTCACACTCTTGTAGTTTTGTGCAAGTGTGAAGAAGCATCTGTTCTCTGAGCATGGTACAGACTAACTATTCACATACAAAAGACCACTCTTTTGAAATGAGCATATTTTGTAGAATCACAGATAATGTCATTCAATGTTAACCCTCTAAGACAAAAATGTATAGTATGTTGCAACAAAGGCATGAGCTTCAGTTACTCCAGGAATCACAGAAAGAAATTTCTTCAAATAAAAATAACTTGAACATGCACACCATAACCATCACATCTTGAAGCAAGGATTTATACTGCATCTACAAAAATGACCGTCAATTTTTGCTAAGAGCAAAGAAATACTATATTATTATTATTATTAAAAGCACATCAGTATTTTCTATTGTCAAATTCACCTGATGATATGCATAAGCCTCATGAAGTTCAAGGCCTAGTGCAAGGTTCTGCATCTGGGTCAGGGCAATCCCAAGCACATACGCAGGCTGATGAAAAACTCAGCCTGACCCAGAAATGTTCCTTCACAGATCAGAAAGCCAATTATATCCTGGACTACATCAAAAGCAGCATGGCCAGCAGGTGAAGGGAGGTGATTCTCCCTGTATACTGTGCTCTTGTGAGACCTCACCTGGAATACTGCATTCAGCTTTATGTCCCCCAATATAAGAGGACATGGACCTGTTGGAATGGAAGAGAGCCACAAAGATTATCATGGGGCTGAAATAGTTCTATCTACTAGTAGATAGATGGAGGGATCTGTTTTGTTTAGCCAGGAGAAGAGAAGGCTTTGAGAAGACTTGATTATAGTACCTAATGGGGAGCTACAAGAAAGCTGGAGAGGGACTTTTTATAAGAACACATGATAGGAGAAGGGGTATTGACTTTAAACTGAGAGAAAGCAGATTTAATTTAGATATAAGGAAGAAATACTTCACTGTGGGGGTGGTGAGGTTGCCCCAGAGAAGATGTGGATGTCCTATCCTTGGAAGTTTGAGGCCACATTGGTTGGGAATTTGAGTACATTGGTCTAGTGGAAGACATCCCTGCACATGGCAAGTGGTTTAGAGCAAGATAGATAAACCTTAAGGCCCATAGCATGACGATAATCATTTTAAATATTTCTATTTGAATGTCTGCTGTCCAGGGCTAATTTTGTTATGAAGTAATATGAAAAATGTATTAGATTCTATTTTACCCATCTCCCATATCATTGTGTACTTTAAAGGTATGTTATAAAAAGAATCCTTCAACATTTTCTATTATATATTTCTGTAAAAATATGGTCTTCCTCACAAAAATACACATTAAAATTATAATAAAATCTGTTGGGTCATTTCTGCAGTCTGTGGGTGTTCCTTTGAATGGCAGCATGCTCATCTTAACTATCAACCCACCCTATTGTCTGCAGAGTTACTGAATGTGAACTGTGGAACATCATCCGGGTCATTCATGAAACACGTAAAACAATATTTGCTCATGGAATGCACCGCTAGCAACTGGCCTATAGGCAGAATTTGTGCTGCTGCTCACAATCCTATGAGTCTATCAACTTAGAAAGCTTTAAGTCCTTCTTACCAACCACTTACCTAGCCCATACTTCATCTGCTTTTCAATGAGATCCTTATAGGAGAAATTGTCAAAAGTCAATTGAGGTGTCACATGAGACAATCTTGAAAACCACACTAAAAATCAAGAGAAGCTGTATGAGCCACTACTGCCTTACATACATAAGGCTTTTCCAGTTGTCTGAAGAATTGCATCACCAAATTCTTCTTGATCAATGTCAAGGCACCGTGATGGCCAGTGGCTTAGTGCCAGTGGCTAGGTTCAGGAAGCATCAGGGATTCACTCTGGGCAGGGCCAGATCTGGAAGACAGATCTGCCTGATCTGGCTTGCAGCCAGCAACAGGACAGCCTGAGCACTGGGATAGCTCCAGCCCTGGACCTCAGGCACCTTCCTGTTGATGGGTATGGCCAAGGCCAAACCAGGATATCAGCCCTTCAGTGGAGTCAGGATCATCCCTGTTGAGAGAAACCAAGATCAAACCATTTCAAAAGTAATTTTTTTTTTTTTTTTCCTTTCTAGACAATTTTTCAGCCAAAGTAACATTTTGAATTATCAGAATGTGAGAATATTTTTACACACACATCCATGTTATATGACAAAAGAATAAAAGGAAAAAACTCACCCATTTATACTAATATCATAGTTTAATATTTTCTCTTTGCTATGTTTGATGTTAGCTTATTGAATCCTACCCTCCCCACTCAGGTTCTGAAATTGGTTATGGGCAAGATAGATTTACCTGTTTGAAGTTCAAGATGGATCAACTCTACTTCTAATTCTAGTTCTAAATTTTAATGTACTTTCAAAAAGAAATGTAAGGTATTAATAATAGTACTTTATGTACTATTGTACATTGCTTTCAAAGTGATCCTGACAAAGCCCATGGAATCACATTAAATAAGCTCAAGTATTAATCAGTATGTGTAGTCTGTAAATCTCATGAACCTCCACTTCAAATTATATTAAATCATCTTGTTTTCCGAAGTACATTTTACAAAATGTAGTACATCAAGCATCACTTCTTTTTTAAGTAAAGATTGGCCAAATACGTACCTCAAACTGAGCTTTAATGGTCCCCTTCAATTCTGTCAAAGCTATGGATTTCAGAGAGGCTTTGTCAGAAATAAAAATTGGGATTGAAAACATATATAAAGCAGCTCTCTGACAAAGAACCATATACTTAACTTTGTTTAGAGCACTTAACTTTATATATATCTCCTATCCATTCCTATGAAGAAAAAAAAAAAAAAGATCTTGCATGTATTTCATCACAGAATCAGAGACAGAATCATTACTTCTGTTAAAATATCAATACAGTCAAGCTTGCAATCCTCTAGAGGATTTCCTCTTCAAATTAATATTCATTAATAATATATTAGAATTTTCCTGACTTTCTACTGAAAGGACCAGTTGCACGTCCTGGACCACATATGGAAAAATGTGACAAAATAGAAATTACCCAAGTGATCCTGTCTTGAAATCAAATCTTGGCATAGTTTATTTATCTGATCCTATTTTTGCACATGAGACAGTCCAGCCAATGTAATTCTATGAACTAAGAAATCATGTAGATAAGTAAGGAAAAGAAAGTGGAAGAGATTATTTAAAATGGCAAAATCATGTTTCCAGACATGAGGACTTGATTTTTCCATCTAGCACAATGGACTTCGTAACGCAAACTCTGGGACCCCACCTTCCTTCTCCCATTTTAACATCATAGCTTTCATTACTTGACTACTCTTCTGCATGCTTACTGTACATTTAAAAGAAACAAATCAACTCTTCTTTACTACAGAAACACACAAGGAAAAAAAAAAAAAGAAAAAAAAGAAAAAGAAAGAATAAGATGTCCTGATGTCCTAGTGGACTGCCTTCTAGTTTTCTAATTTCAGATATCCCTTGACCACTTTTGTGAAGTGCTGTACACTTTCATCAGTGACACTGAAGATGTCTCCTCTTTTTTCTTCATCTGGTCTAAAATACTTGTTCAAAATTAGGTCATGACCCTATATTCCCCTCTAACAAGGAAATGGACAGAATGATTTTTCACTATGATTTCTTTTAAGTCTTTGCAATGGAATAATTTTTTTCCTGGATCAGAATTCAAAGCTATGGGCATTTGCATAGTCTTTCTGTATGCAGCCAAGTTTTCCAGTTTTTTATACAGTACAAATCACAGGCATTTCAATATATATCGTCTCATTGCAAATATGTAGTAATAAACTTAAATACAAAGTTGTGTATTTTCTCATTTGCAGCACCTTTATCCACTCCTAATTTAAACTAACTGTCAGACTTGTTTTTGGTGGGACTTTTACTTGCTTGATCATTCAGTAAGCTACTCAATTTTTAGAAGTTCACTACTCTAAAACTGGGGCTACAACCCTGAAGATAGTGATTGTGAGGTCTACTGGATAAAAAGCTCCATATGAATGCCAAAGCTTCAGCAAAACAATTAGTTCATCTATTTGTTCTATAAGTAGAAGAGTGAAGCAGAAGAGCAGAACAGAGGCAAGTAGTTCAATTTAACATAGGATACTGTCAGGACTGATGTTTATCTTCCACTTCTGATGCTTACATTTTACAGTGTTGACATCCTGCAAAGGTTCAGTATAGAGACATATAAATGAGGACTGAAGAAAATACATTGCAGTGAGAGTTATAGACCTCACTCTATTTTTCCGTGAGAGTACAAGGGATTAATTGATCACAGCATACAAGTACTTTTATAAGGAGGAATCACCAAGTACTGAAGGACTTCATATGTAGTAGAGAAATAAAAGAAAATAAATCAGAATTTCAAAACAAAAAATGCCAAGAAAATTCAAATGAGAAATAAAGCACAGAGATTTGATTGTAGGGTGAGTAGCCATATGACGAACCAGTCAATGGGAGAAGAGGACTCAGTCTATTAATGTTTTCAAATTAATATACCTTTATGTAACATCTATCAATCTTTCTGAAATATACAACCTTGGAAAAATAAATTATTAAAATTGGCTAAATTTATCTCTGATAGTTTGGTGTGGCTGAATGTTGTCTATTAATTTGTACGTGTCTTTAAAAAAATTTAAAAAAAAACAAACAACTACAGACTTAGAGAGAAGCAGACAAAGCCAGAAGGAGAGCTGAGAACACAGCCCACAGCCAAGCCAAGAGAGAGCTGTTGGGATAAGTGCTGATTAGAAAAGAGCTCAGAGCTTCAAGGAAAGATAACATCTCTCTTCATTTGATATTTGTTGTACTGAAGAAAAGAAACCTTTGTACATTTTTTTTCTTAATAATAAATAAAATTTTAGCATCAGTTTCTCTTTCCTTCTGATTTAACAGAATCTGGTTTTCTGGCTAATTGCTCAAGTCAGGGAGAGATAACATTGAGTTTCACAGACTCAGTTCAGAAAGTAAAAGGCAAAATTCAAAAGCCTGTGATAAAACTAGAAGACATAATGATCTCCACATTCCCTAAGACCTGTGAATCTATGTCTATTCTGAGTATGTGTTGATTTGTCCTCCCTGCTTGATATAACAAATCTGATTTACAGACTAGAATTATGCTGCTTTACATTCTTAATGCTCTTCAGCAAACTTAAAATTGAGAGCATATTGAAGGTAGTTGAAAGATGTTAATGCATTTCAAAGATGATATGGAGGAAGGTCTCCAACATTAAATTATTTTCTCAAAGTATGTGTGAGTATCATCATTCTGTAGGCTACTTTGGATTTGTTTTCCTTTTTGCTATTTTCATGATTCCAGACACGTTTGCTTTGAGATTTTGACATTTGACATGAGATATCTTGGTTATAAAATCCTTCATCATCTGTTGAAATACTGAGCTCTTTTTGCCGTATTACAAATTTCCTCATATTAAAATATATTATTCAAAAATTTTCAAATATTCAAAATATGATTCTATCTATACTAGACCATAAGCAATCTGTTGCTGTTTTATCAAGGCCTCTGAACTTCCAAGTCATACTTGTTTTCTCATGATACTAAAATACATGTTTTTAAACAGCCAGGTCTCCAAACTTAGCCATAGTTCTGACTGTCCTTTTGGAGCATTGCCTCACAGTATATTGTATGAGTCTGCAGCAAAGTTTTGATCTCTTACATTTGCATGAAATCCTTTCTAATTGTGATAGTGTTTCTTTTCATAAGGATAGCAGGAAAAAGTCAGCCACAGTTGCGTTGTTACTGCTAACATGAGGAAATAAAAAAACAAGTTTATGTTACTAATTTGAGTAAATTTGAAATAATAAATTCAGATGGGCAGAACAGGAAAATGCATTTAAACTATAAAATAGCTCTTGAAATTTTCCAGAATGGAATGTGTTCCCATAACATTTAACCAAAAGCAAAGAAATGAGGTTGATAGTAATGATTTCCAATCTCTATCCTACTGCAGTACTTATTTTCACATCACTGTGAGTGTTATTAGTAAAGTGTTGGACAGATGAAGTCCACAGTTTAATCAATGTTATGTTTTATGATATTCTTCTTCCAGAATCTTCAATGGAAGATAGATTATACTTAGGTTAAATATATGACTATTAATAGGTAAAGCCTGACCCAGTAGATACCCGTGTCAATCCATGCTTTAGAACTGAATTATGTAGGAATGCCCACAGTCTTTCATTACTTGTATTAACTTTCCTGTTTTGTGTCATCTTTCACATTATTCATATTCACTTCTTGTACATTCTGAAACATGTCAGACTCCACTGTATCTTTCACAGCCAAAGTGCCACTTGCATCAGAAAAAAAGCCTTGTTTATTAAAATTATTTGCCAGAGGACTTGATTCAAGCATATAGAAAATTTTCTGTTGCTCTCTGGGGAAGAGCATTTCCAGTCCTTAGAGGATTTTGAAGGAAATTGGAAAATAAAGAAAAATATTGTTCACCATCATTGACTAAAATATTCTTTGCATTTCAGACAAATCAGAATATACACCACTTCCTTTAAAAAAACCTATTTCTGAGTTCCACATCAAATTGATGTATGGTTATCTAACACTCTCTTAGAGTCTGTAAAGACAAGTATCTCTTGATGGTTCCATTTTCATCTACTCTACCTAAGAGTATTGCAAAGCAGCTGCTAGAGTTCATGACTACTTTCTGAAGTGGTGCTTAGTGCTTTAGATGAAGTCTTAGCTAAAAAACATAATCAGTAAGCATACTATAAACACATTGTTCCTCCCAATAGTTAAGATGTTAATTTTTTACCATCTTCATATGTTTATACACTATATGCTTCTGTGTAATGCTCTTCCACCAACATCACAAAATGATAATAGCAAAAAAAGTTTTGCTATGTCCAGGTGAAATTTCTTGTGTTTTAATTTGTGCACATCACCATCCATTCTTGGGCAGAGCACCACTGAGAAGAACCTGGCTCCCTCTTGTTGATTGCTTCCTGTATTGCAATGGAAAGCACAAGGATGACAGCAGAGGAACAAAAATCCCAGGCTACACAAGTGAGAATTTACTCAAACACCACCACAATGAGCACAGTAATAAAAGAAAGAAACTGCCTACCTTCAGAAGACCTCAGGTACACAGAAGTTTCCAGAGAAACACTCTTGTCTCCACTGACAACTTATGAAAATAAGTTCTGGGAAGGGGTGGATCCTGGCTCCACCCCTTTCAGTCACTCGGGCGCGTTGCATGCAACTGAGCTCCCCTCGGTTGGCTCTGCCTTCCTACCAGGTATTCAATCACTGTTTCAAGTCCTGACTTAACATTTCCATTACACCTCACATGAAACATATTAGTAAGATCTTCCTGACCATTCTCTTGACAGAAGAAGATGAACAGTTCCTGTTTTTTTAGCCTCTCTTCGTATGGATGAATCTCCAATCCCTTAATCATCTTTGTGACTCTGTACTGGACTCTTCCCCTTATGTCCTTATCTTTGTTTTACTACAGAGCCCTTAACTGGATGCAGCACTCCAGGTTATGTCACACTTGCGTCGAGTAAAGGGGAGGAATTACCTCCCCTAGTCTACTGGCAATGCTGATCCTAATGCAACTCAATGTGCCATTGGCAGAGAAAAATTTCTTTTGTAATAGGTAGGTAGTAAGACCTCATGTAATGAATGCTCCTATCTGAAAAAGTTGAATTAGATATTAGTGACTCCAAGATGAGTCAGACAAAAGTACAGGTTATGAACAAGTCCTAAATCCAGCCCTGACTACAAAACCACAGTGATATGCAGAAATTCTGATTTATCTTTGTTCCCATTCTCTGAAGTCCAGAGATGAAACTAGCTCCTTCTAAACCACATCAAATATTTCTCCTCCTCGCGACAGATTGCACTGTAGGTATCAGTTCTAACAACTGGTAAAACAATTGGGCTTATGTTCTACACATTAGCCCTACAGAGTACTGCAACAGTTAAGCTTTGAGTGAATGAGCTAGATTCTACCCTAAATAATAAGTCTAAAACACATTTTTAAAGACAATTCTTGGAGAAAAATTACTAATTTAAACTGTGGGCCAGGCACCCTGCTATTTGATATTACTTTTTTTTTTTTTTAATTATTAAAGTGCCTGTACGCCTGCAGTCATGAACATGATAGATACATCTACAATATTTCAAGGATTTTTGCTTGGGTCTTATTGACTCCAAACTTACCACTCCAAAATACACTTTGATCAAGTGAAAGGATATGTGGTGGCTTATGTTCTTTTAAGGTGAGAGTGATCCACATTATTCTAAGGGCTCTTATATTATTCCTACTATTTTTGTTGTTGCTGTCAATGCTATTATCTAGCATTACTCAGGGATCCATAGATTCACTCAGCGAGGTTTGCTCTTTCTTTTCAAATTTATCACCATTTAACTTTTTTAGAAGGTAAGTAAACAACAGAGTAGGTCAGTAACCTAGTTAACTAGGGTAATCCATTAAATAGGTTAGTGCTTGAAGTTGCAAGTAACAGTGCATGTTATATCATTTTTATGACTAGCACATGCACTAGTTAGATTCTATCTAAAGTGACCTGAGAGATATTGTTAGCAGTGTCTTTCAGAAAAGAAATTCACACTATACTTTTCAAATCAAAACAACTCTCCTTGAAATTTAACACTGCCCAGTAAAGACACAGCCCATGTTTACCATTTTCATCATTTTCACCCAGGCAATTTTTTCACAAAAGATATACAAGATCTGACACTGGATAACTATCGGGAGGGAACAGAAGCCCCATTCATGCTGAAATTTGGAGCCACTTGATTAACTCATCAAAAGATAATTTTTGAACATTCCTTGCATAAGAAAGTGGAACTTCTGTTTATTTGGCCTGTTACATATTCTTCCTGCATTTCACACAGAAAATAAACATGTGCTTTTTTACCACCCAAACTTTAATAAATTTCAGGGGAGAACAGCTCTTTTTAACTGTGACTCATTCTTTGCTAATTCAATCAAGTTGAAGCTGACAAAATAACAAGAAGATTTTAGAGGTATTTTTACCATGTTTGTCACTCCATCAAATGACAGTGCAAAGTTCCCCTGTCTGAATTTCCATCAAATACTTAGCAGGAATGCTAAGCCTTTCAGAATCCCATTGTACCTCTGTTTCATGGCATGTGAGTTATTTGCTTTCATCTCTCCTTTACTGTATAAAAGAGGATCTAAGGCTGTAAAAACTTCAATCCAGAGATTCATGCAGCTGTACATAACAGATCGTTCCTCACTGCATCACAACATCAAACCAAACAAAATGTCTCAGAAAGCTACAGTATTTGCAACTAGGCTGTCACAGATCTCCTTTTTGTTTTTCAAAAAAAGTGGCTGAATGCACAGCACCTGCCTCCATACTGACATTTTCTCTAGCACTTAGGTAGAGGAATCAACCTTTGTCAATATCTTCTCAGTGATTAGTTAGAAACAATGAAATGAAAAGCCTCAGACTCTTTCCTTGCTTTTGAAACACAGAATTAAAATAAAGGATGCTTGATTTTATTGATTTAATGAGGGCTGAGGGCTTTAATGGAGCATCCTCTATGTTTTGAGAGCATGTCCACAGGTCCCACAACCACTCCTTACCCATTTGGTTGGCTTTCCCCATTTCTTGGGAACTTGTTTATATATTTGACTGTTACAATCACCCACAGCGTTCACTACTGTGCTGCATGAAGCATTCAAATGCCTGCAGTGATTTCAGTCTGTCTCTCTCAACAGGGAAAGAAAGAAAGACTAAAAGGATTGCGGCACAGTTCTGATGAAGAAGAGAAGATAGGGAAAAGAGGGGGGTGAAAGGGGGGGTTAAGGGGAAAAGAACATTAAAATGCTAGATAAAACACCACAACAGGAACAGGGATAAAACCTCCTACCTGTAAAGTAGGCTGTGTACAAAATACATTAATGTCCTAGTATATTTTATCAGCTAGGAATCCCTCCTACCAGCTATGAACTGAGAGGTAAGCCAAAGGAGTTTGTGTAGGGTGCTTTGTAGTAAATTGATTCATAAGCAGTGAGTTAATCTCTCTCAGACCTTTTACCTTTGTTCTTTTTTTTTTTTCTTGAGGAATTCATATGTTATAAAATGACATTTTCATATGGTAATCTCTCCTCCTTTTTGTGCTGCTCTTCAAGATTAGCCAGAGGGATGAAACATAATGAACAGTGCCTTCACAGAAAAACAACACAAACAACCGAAAACAAACATACAAACAAACCAAAAAAATTCACCAAAAAAAGAAAAAGAAACAAATTGTCAACTAAAATACAATCCTTATAATTAATCTGACTCTGTGATAAAAGTAACAGGATTATGAAGTCTTGATATATATAAATATAACACAATAGATGCAGGTTTATGTCATAAACATCTTCAGTAATAGTTCTGTGCACACAAATATACTTAAATAAACCAGATGTCCATCTTCTTTGCCCACAGGTTACCATCTCTGGTCTCCAAAAGTTAAAAAGACCCAGTGCCTGAACATGTGATTTCCTAACGGCCCTTCCCCTGTGCTGGTTTTGGTTTCCTCAGATTGAGTTGCTTTCTCTTCCCCCATCTCCTTTACTCTCAGTAGGCAAGCGAGTCTGAAACCAAGGGGCAAAATCATTACTTCCCTATTATTTTAAGCCATGCAAGATAACCTCTCTCTAAGGCTGATGCTAAAATGTGCACATAGTTCTGATGTCTAGACAGTTATGAAATATATGTGTAGAGCTCTGCATATGCAAAAGAAATGCATCCCAAATGAAGCACTTTTATTAAAGAAGCATAATCACTGGGATAACTAATTACGTCAATACCACATAGTTAATTAAACCCATTATAGTTACTATTCCCATGGAAGAGAGGTCAGACAAAGAAGCTATACCCCAGCTCTACTGTTCTAACAAAAGGGAGAAATTAAATATATTAAATACTGTTTTCATTCAGGTTACAGAAAGAAAAGTTTAGCACCTACACATTCACCTAACAAGGGAACTCCAGAGGTAATTTGAGTCAGTACATTTGTAACAGACTTCTTCAAATGGAGATCTTAACAATACTGTATAGTTCCATTTGATTTGTGCTAACTGAGTAGATGAGGCATCTGACAGAATTCTTCCAGACTTTTTCAAGTGGAATTTAAATGCATTTTTTCACCAGTGGATATATTTGATAAGTGACCGGAAAAACATGACATAATGTGGGAAGATAATGAGATTTGCACTGTCATTCAATCAAATCTCTTTCCACCTCTCCCATCTAAAGGTAGAACAGTTAAAGATGACATTGTGAGATGTCTCAAAGTTCTGGTAACAGGAGAGTTTTTATTTCAGTTCCCAGTCATCCATCAGAAAAGTTTTCAGAGGTTGCTATTACTTATTTTATAACAAGTCATGCTCTGAATCTAGTGACTGGGATTAAAAATCTAAGCCATAAGCAGTTCTTGTATAAGGACTTGTAAATTCTTATAAATTATCCAGTTAGTATCTGAATAATATCTGGATGTACCAGATGTAAAGGGTTACAACAAAATCCTAAAGATGCTGAAATCCTTTGAAAGTGCAGATGTAAGTGATAAAGCTCACAGACCACAGTAATACATTTATATACACACATACACAGACTTAAAACTTGATTTTCACCAAAAAATGTAGACATCACAACCATCAACATTTATAGTAATTGCCTGTGTCAATGTTTTTCAGGTTTTGACCCATGGGTTCTTTGGAATCAATAGTATGCTCCAAGAAGGTCCATGAGTGATGTCCAAAAATAGATTTTTTCATGTGCCACACAACAACTTAGATGTCAGAAACTTCTTCAGGAGCCCTTACTTCCCTGAACATTTTGGAAATTCAGAAATTAAAAGGGTTTGCAAGGCTGATCTGTTGCTAATCAGGAAGAAAAGAAAGAAAAAAGAAAGGAAGAAATGAACAAACAAATGAATGAACAAAGGAAGGAAAATAATTAGGTTAGGAACAGTAAGCTATCAATATACTAAATTTTGCTTTAAAGAAAAATTACATCCTGAATTTGCAGATAGTAAATTGTTCTGCAAAACTATATGCCTATACAATAGAATTGGCATCTTAATACTGACATGCCAGCTCTAAAATTCAATCAAAGTCATCCTAATGGTAATATTTAATTATCTAACATTGTTTTTTAATGTACTGCTGGAGACCTTAGTTCCATATAAGAAAATTTAGACTTTTCTGACACCTTAATATCCAAACAGAGATTACAATCAAGAAGTAATAGGAGGGAAGTCCTAATAAAAAATAAACAAATGAGACACACACCAATCAAAGGTATGCTAATATTGCATAGTACAGTGTACACTAAAAATCCTAGATTAGCTCCAAATAAGCTGGTTTTGCCCTGAAAGCACTACGCAGCACAGCTCCCTAAAGATATAGTAGCACACCTCAAAAATGGCACTGCTACATCACAACACTGTACCAAAGTCAGGATGACTATGGATATATGATATATGACTAGCTCGATGCCACACAGAAAATCTGTGGCAGAGATAATTATGTGTCAGTCTGGAACAAGCTGGAAGTGAGGCTAATCTGCTTCATGAAATTTCCAAAGGAAAGCAGAGATGGAATGATCTTCCAAAATTAAAAACAGTTGTGAAAGAAAAAACTGCACTGTTTTTCTTATATGCCCAAATATTGTGTCAGCTTTATGAGCTCAGACAACAAGAGATGAAAGAAGACCTTACTCCTGAATGTCTATACAATTCTAGTCTCAGTGAGAGTTCCTCACAGCATTAAATTTATGCTACATTAGCAAAGGTGTTGCTACTTTATGACATTCACTGCAGACCTATATTGTAGAAGTTAATTACCTATAATATCTATGATACCTCAGATTGCTAAGGAAAGAGAAAAGTAGGATTCAGAATAAGTTGGGTACTGCAGTGTGTGTAACCAAAAAGTGAAGGGTTTTGCTATAGGCTGGTAGGAATCACTATTCTTTCATTCAGACTGCTAATACCACTCTTCTGTCTATTTCCCTCAAAATTTAACTTAGATAAATACATCACAAAGCTCAGGGTTGTTTTGCTAAAGCTTATCCCCTATGCTGCTAAATGGTGAGAATGGTCTCTGTCCTACTTTTTGCCCATATCACTTAGCACTCTCCTAAGTGATTCCTTCCTGTGATCCAGAAGTTAACACAAACTATTCCAGGTAGGCAGTTACATGTAGTCAAACTCTTTCTTACTTTGGAAACTAACAAAATTAAATCACATGTTTGCTGCCAAAACAGGCCAATGGGACACAGGATCAGAAGGAAGGCAATGATACTGTTTATTTTACTATACAGAGGTAATTCTGTTTTGATATTATTATCGGTCCCTAGGCAGTTACACATCATGTCTTGCTACTTTACATTTTAGCCATGAATTCCAGTATTAATACTTGAAAACAAACCGTTTCTAAAATGCAAAAATATTCCAGAGACATCAGAACAGCTTTTGAACGTCCAATTCTTCAAATGTCTTCTTTTACTTACTTAAGGTTTTCTGCCATAAAAACATATCTGCCAGCAAGGAAACTGTGATCCAAAGTAGTAATATGCAATTCTTCTGTGGTTTGTTTGGATTATTATTTGGCAGCTAGGGAGAATGGCCATTTAACAAATGAGATCTTTACTGAATAGGATAGAATAAATTTAAAGTTTAAGATAATGTTTTCATTCTTCTGTGAAGTCTAATCACACACAGTCAGGAAAAAAAAGTGACTCTCTGAATGATTTTTTTTACTGTTGTCACATAACAGTTCCCTAATCCCAAACAAGGACAGCTGTACTTGTCAAATGTTTTCACTGATACAAGTGTTCAGTTCCAATTCAAATCAAAGACAGACCTGTGTGCTCTCCTGTCAGAGTGCTAAGGCCAATTAGAGAAAGCTCCAGACACCCACCAGCGTCAGAATTCACTGTGGAATTACTGTGCACTAGTGGAGTTTTTAAAATGCTCTTTTGAGAACTAATATATTGAAACTAAGAAATATGAAGTAAGGACTCTTACCATAAGGCATCAGGAAGCAGCATTTTGCTGAAAAGAATTGATCCCACAGCGTACACTTGCAATGGTAAGAATCTTCTTGTAGCTTTCTGCCTTGAGGCATCAGGTAAAGACCTGCCAAGACTGTCTCTTTGAAAAAAGTGACATCTGACTCATTTGCTACAAAAGGACTTTATCTGTCATGGAGTAATTTTTCAGCATACGAAACAGAAATATACTATCATTGAATTCTCTTGACTTGTTGCAGGAGCTATTAGAGTGAAATTACGTGCATTCAAAGGCTATATTAATTATTAGAGGTCCTATTATTTTCAGTACAAGTTATCATTGCTGCTTACTAAGGAGAAGTCAATACATAACTTATCAAGCTTTGTGAGTAAGAAGAAACCAGGTACTTGTATCCTCTCTGGAAAGCCCACCTATATGTGTCAAGGTGACCAGTGATTTTCAGTTGTTGGGAATACTTTTGATGAGTAAAAAATTTGCTAATCTTGTAAGGAATAGGTTGAAATCATTGTCATCACAACTGAGCATAGAAGATAACCCGAAACTCCAGTTTCCCTTAAGTTGACTCCAGTTAAAAAGACAAAGGAACATGTGAAGTAGAAGTTAGTTTCATTCCTGGCTATAGTGAAAAGCTAAAGTTGGCCTACCAGTAGCAGTAGCAAAAATAACCACACTTTCTTCTACTCTCTTTTTTTTTATTATTCAGATTGCACTTTCTCACTTCTGCAAATGTTGCTGACTTCTGAGCATGCCCAAATGCTATGAATGTAAAAACAACTGACATTCCTAAAGGTGAACTCGGAGTCATCCTGTCCCAGTACCATTTTGTGCACTAGTCTTCCTTCTTCAGATACAGATGTCAAGTCTGACAGCCATGGAGACTGACAGCTGAAGATGAGGGGCTCAGACAGCAAGAGTCCCATTAGGGATGATGATGATGACTTTGCAGTGGGAATATGCAAAATAAAATGCAGCTTAAACACGTTCTCAAATTTGTCTCATGTGGTCATTCAATTTTCCAAGAGACTGGTGGTCAATCTGTCTTGCACGTAGGTAAGAGCATGACCATACTGTTATAATGTTATCTTAAAATGTTAAAATATGAACAAGATGTTTCTTGTTCTAATCAACAAGTAAACATCAGCATTATAGGAAAAAAAAAAAAAGAGATAAAAGAGTGAAATAAAATCAGCTTTCCTATTCCCATATTTGCTTTATTTATCAAGTTAGTTAAGGTGCAATTTCTTATGGAAAAACCACCAGACATATGTTCTTTTACTTACTCTACTGAGTAGAGTAATTACTATTACTCTACTAAGTAAGAATTAATGTTCTTACTAGAAGTATGATTCAATCTGTCACCTAAATCAGCATTGCCCTAAGTTGACAGAGCAATATATGCCAACATATTGGTAAACCCAAGAATTACAGGAGAGGAAATGAGCACTGAATGATCACCTGTTCCATCTGCTGCAGGTCAAATAAAACCAGAAATATTATCTCATTTCTCTCTCTACCTAATACATACACAAACTGCAACTCTATAACCTCTTTAAGTAACCCATTCTAACTCTTCACCACTCTCATTATGAGGTTCCTATAGTTGTCTTGTACATCATTTTGCAGTTGTCTTCTAGGTCACTGACATCTTTCATTTATTTATACTTTATTGTATATTCCTCCTCAGTCCTTGAAAAGCTCTTCTTAGACTGAACACAGCTATTATACTTAAATTTCCCTCACAGTCAAGTTTTGTAACTCCCTGATCATTGTTTGCTCCAGGGACTCTGAATACTCCATGTCTTTTTTAAAGTTTGAGATGGGAAATTTTGCTCCACCTGAGGCCTAACCAAAGGCAAGGAAGGAAGAATATTTCACAATCACTGTGCACCATTGCCCTATTTAATGAAACAGTACAACAATTGTCTTTTTTTCTTTAAATGCAGCTGCCAATAATCTTGGGCCAGGAATCCATTTAGTCTGTATTTTCTTCTCTAAGGAATGATCAAAAATGGTCTAGATAAATCTGTACTGTACAACAATATGATATATTGTTTAAAAATTTTTTTTTTCATCAGTACAGTGATAGAGTTTTATTGCCCCCAGGGCAGGACTTACACTGCCACACTAAAAAGGCTTTTTAATTTTTGTTAATGTCAGTGTGAATGAGTTCATCATCCACAAGAAAGTCTAAAGGTTTTTTGAAGCCTACTGAACTTCTGACTTCTCCTGTTGCCTCAAGATCAGAATCACCAAGATGGGACACCACACTGAATATAATTTTTTCCATGCAGTTGCTACAGATGTGTGTGGAAATAACCACATGGACAAGTGATCAGTTAGGTCACAAATAGGCTGTTTGCACATGCAAAAACTTAATTTTTTTTCACAGCCATAATAACCATGCTTTCATGGAATATCTCTTATTTTTTTAACAATGCTTATGGGTGTTTTTGGGGGGAATCCTTCCATATTTTGTGATATACCTAATCAGATATATCCCAATAAATTGGATATTATTGGAAAACTGTTATTCATAATGTATTAGACACTGCCACTCAAGGCACACTCACTCTAATCTGATAGGTCTGTGTGCAAACAAAAACCAATGTTCCCTATTTAAAGGAGTGGTACAACAGCTGTGGAAACTTTCCCCACACTTCCATGTCAACTTGTCTCATCTCCTATCCCATTGTTGAGCATTGTTGTGGCCATATTGCTGATCTTATCAAGCTTATGTGTGTGCAGTGACAATTTGCACATGTAACCAAGGAATGTGTACATGACCTGGCTGGAGTTTCACATTCATTAAGCACAAGTTACACTGAAAAAAAAAAAAAAATTAAGCCATTTCTTGCAGCCAATTTGGGAACAATCTTTTAGGTGTGATTCATCGAGTTCCCATTTAGTTCCCATTTAGTTTTATGGGCCTGACTATATTTTCTTTTCATGTGACTATGTAAGGACTCTGTGTGCTAAGGCAAATATCTCACAGCTTGCTCAATGGGTCTGTGCTATGTAGAGCTTGCACAGAGCCACCTATTATTTATTGATTTCAAAATGCATTCTCCTGTAGTTCAAACTAAGATTTGACTACTACACCTGTCATCCCAAAATACATGGAAATAAAATATTTGTAATTTGTGCATAAAATCTTTATAAGTTTGATTGGTTAAAACTTAAAGTTTTAAATAAATAAACAGTGTAAAAATACTTTTCCATGTAAGTGTGTACCTAATCATCCCAAGTCACCTGCCTGTTACTCGCTTCATTTGCCTAGTATACAGTGGTATAGAGACTTCTGGACAATGATGACAGAATATTTACTAGAAAGAACATTTTATGCTATTATAGAGAGCCTGTTTAATCCATTAATCTTAAGAAACTTCACAAGCACACTGTAAGCTTCACAACTCTCCTAACAAGAAGAAACCTGAAGGAAGAAGAAAATCAATTAATGCAGGCAGCATTGGTAGACAGTTCTTTCTGATGAAGGTGTCAGAAATGACTGATGGCAATCACTTTACGGTGTTAGCTGAATGATCTCATGATGAGTAAATTCAGAGAAGTTTCTTCTGAAAACCAAATGACTGAGCTCTTGTCAGAAGAGTGTATCCAAGCTTTTCTTCCACGATAGTACTGAAAGAGGGACAGCTGACACAAAACTGGAAGGAAAATTAATACAATAAGTAACTTTAGCAAGCTTTGTCCAGATGTTTTGCAGAGCATAGTCACTGATAGTAGCCAGCTGTATTGCTGTTACTGAAGAGGTCTTTGTTGAAGATGTGTTTTCAGTCTGATAAATAAAGCATTCATCATGTTTTCACTTCATTTGTCATTTAATTACTGATAAAAGGCTTCTAGAGATAACCCTTTTATAAAGTTATTACAAGCAGAGTCTCTCCATGAAAGGAGATGTCAGAAAATGAGCATTAAACAAGTATGGAGGCATAAGGGATGTAAGTGCCACTGTTTGCTACATTTAACTCTCAGGTGTACCTTCTTTGGAAATTGCAAGGAATAGTTTTTTATATGTTTTAAAATGTTGCAAGACACTGATAGAAGCAACCTCTCTGCTGTTCTTATCAAGACAGCTGATCTTGATACTTTGCCTTTGCAGAGTCTTATAAAACAGATTAAGTAGATATTCGGGGGGAGGCGGGGAGGGAGGGGGAGGGGAGGGGGGGGGAAATGTAATTTGGATCAGTAAATCTTTTTATTTATCTCTTTATTTATAAATAGAACCATATGCATGGTCACCCTTTAAAATTTGCCAGCTGCCTAAGAGAACAAACTTAATCATAGTATTTGAGATTTGTAATTAGGCTCTGTAATAATTTTGGAGATATTTAAGAGACACTGCAACCAGGTAGTACTAAACTTGAGGGATCCTTCCTATCCAGTTCAAGAGATTTTGTATTGACTCTTATTGAATTAGTTCTTTCTCCAAGACAAAACTTGCAAGTTTCAAACTCACCTCCAAAAACTTCTTCCCATGTTCTCTACTGAGAATCAGTAAATGCATTGAATCATTGGATGTTTTGAGGTGTTACTCAGTCTAGCTTCCTGGAGGCTTGTGAATGGACAGGAGATACTTAACACCAGAATACTGATGTTACCAGATGTATACATAATGTATATACATGGTTGTTGCTTTACCAATATTGAAGATGTTCCAATTAAATGTTACAGTAAGGTATATTCTAGCAGGCAATTCCACTGGGAGCCAAGCTCTGTAGCTTTGTGCCACAGTTAGCCAATTTACTACATAATACACAGAAATAAAGTGAGAGCAGGGCAAATTATGTTTTTTTTTTTTTTTACTGTTTTTCATTTTCAGGGCTGGAGAAGAGGAGGACACAGCCAGCAGTACTTGAAAACAAAGGGTGATATTCTGGCCTTGGATGTTCCGGGCAAATTCTGCTCAGCTCACAGCTCACTGCAAAGTGAACTGCTGCAGTTCCCACGAAGTATATTTAATTTGGTCATGCAGCCCACTGACCTTTCTACCAGTGAGAAAAACAACAGTGCTGTCAGTCATGCTTCAGGCAAGTAGAACAGCTAGCACATTCCCAGTGCCTCAACACATCTCAGTATGTGCACACATTCACATACCCCCACACACTTCATCACTGGCTGAACCAATACTGTTAAAAGTTCATGAGTCTGTATGTAGTAAATGTGGGTATACAAATATATTTATACATCTCAAAAGATGCAAACATTAAAAAAAATTGAAGAGTTACAGTGCTACAGTAAATACGGAAATACGTATTCATTCTCTCTCCAGTCAATTTCCCCCCAAAATACTTTCAAAGAACAAAAATTTTTTAAAGTAGATACAGTTTATTTTTACTACCTCATACTAATCATACAACCTTAGCTTCAGCTCATCCTTTTCAGTACCGAGATTCAAATAAAAAGCAGATGATAATTATTGGACTTACTTTGGAGAGAGAAAAATGGAAAGGAAAAAAAAAAAACTCCTCAAAATATAGAGAGCAAACTGTGAGATAAACATAACATTTAATTTTTACCCTTACTATACTAGTGCTTTCCAGAGTATCAAGACAATGACTGCTTGTGAGGACAGCCAAACAGAGAAGAATCAGTAATGAGGCTTCACAAGGACATTACTGTCTGAACTCAAGACTGCAGGGGATCCATATGAAATCAACACGGGGAAGATCTCCTAAGGGTGTCTGCCCAGTCTGCACAGTGATAGTAAAACAACTGCTATTGAAGCCTATACATTCTACAAAGGACATGGAGAGAGTAAACTCTCCTTTGTCTGTAACCTGTGTGAATAGCATCAGGTCAATAAATAGGTGCCTATAGAAACACCTTCTATTAGAGGTTAGAGGAGGACCTGTCCTGGCCGTGGGAAACACAAATAAGACCAGAGGTTTTAGTAATGGCAGTAGATCAAAAGGAGGAAATTCTAATCTTTCCTATTCTTCTGTGTCAAATATAACTCATTTTGTGAGGTTGGGTATGTATTGCTTATGATCTTTGGATTCCCCACAAATCGTTCAGTTGATTCTTGGATTTGTGGCAACACCTGTTTGCTTCATATAATTCCCTAACATTTTATTCAACTTCAGTCAGTCTCTCTCATCTACTCCCAGAAAAGAGATTATCATAATGCTTATGATTCTTAAGTACCTCTGAGGCAGAGAAAACAGAGATTTCAGTACAGTTGTCCCAAAACTTAGAAGTGGTAAAGTTTTATGTGAATACAAATATTGTTCCACATAGAAATCCCAAATAGCACTGAAGATTTTATTTGTTACTGCCATCAAAACATGGGAAAATATTAACGCTGAGATGCATTACATATTGCATCCTTAAGCATACCTGTTTCACCAAATTTTAACTCACAGACAAAAGTCATCCATTCAAGGGAACAAAGTGGGATAACTGCATGCTGGCAGTTTTATTTAACTTTTTGCCATTACTGGTGGTGACTAGACACACAGTTTGGTAAATTATAGGGCGCCTGCACTTTCTAACACCAAGGAAAACTCAGTTAAAGACTACAGCACTCGAGTAGGAGCAGTTGCCTTTGTACTATTCCTTTCTCTGCTCTTTTGAGAGGTGTCCCAATTTATACAGGTTTCAAACTCCATACTGAAGATTTAGATCCCCCTCAAGTTATTGCTTACTAATGAAAAGGGGTGCATACTGAAAAGGAAGAAAAAAGAAAAAAAAAAGAACATTTCCATTTTTCCATTATTCCATTAGTAACTTTTATTTGGTCAATATCTTGCAGATGGAACACTTGCCTTAATAAACCAATCTAGTGGCTTTCTATTATGGAGTGACAGCATCAGTGGACGAAGGGAAAGCAATTAATCTAATCTACCTGGACTTGTGCAAGGCCTTTGACATGGTTCTCCTACTTGGACCATTGGAGATACATGGATTTGAAGGGTGGACTATTTGGTGGATAAGAAATTGGTTGGAAGGTCACAGCCAGAAAGCTGTGGTCAATAACTGTATGTCCAGGTGGAGGCTGGTGATGAGCAGTACTCCCCAAGGGTCTGTCTAAGGACTTGTATTCTTTAACATCTTTGTAAATGATATAAAGGTGGGATTGAGTGCACCTTCAGCATGTTTGCTGTTGACACCAAGCTGCATGATGCAATTAATGTGGCAGAAGGAAGGGATGCAATCTAGAGGGACCTTGATAAGCTTGAAGGGTGAGCCCATGTGAACACAATGAGGTTCAACAAAGCAAAGTACAAGGCTTTGCCCTTGAAACAGAGTAATCCCAGGTATGCTCAAAGACCAGGATAAAAGCTCCTTGAGAATAGCACTACTGAGAAGAACTCAGGGGTCCCGGTAGATGAAAAACCTAACATGACCAAGCAGCATGCTATTGCAGCCTGAAACGTATCCTGAGCTACATCAGAAGAGGGGTGGCCAACATGGCAAGGAAGTCAATTGTTTCTTTCCACTCTGCCCTCATGAGGTCCCACTTGGTGTGTTGTGTCCAGGTCTGTCTCGAGACAGACTGAAGGAACTGAACACTGCAAGAAGACTTCACAACTGCCTTCCAGTATTTAAAGGAAGTTTATAAACATGAGGGAAATCAACTTTCAGATGGATAGATAGCAATAGGACAAGGGGGAATTGATTTAAACTAAAGAATGGAAGATGTAGATAAGATATCAGAACAATTCACTGAGAAAGTGGTGAGGTGCTGGAAAATGCTACCCAGAGAAGTTGTGGATGTTCTTTCCCTGGAAGTGTTCAAAACCAGATTGGATGGGGCCCTGGGAAACCTGATCTAGTATTTGATCTAGTAGTTGGTGACCCTGCCTGTGGCACAGGGATTGGACTTTGATGATCCTCGATGTCTCTGCCAACCCAAGCCATTCTTTGATTCTGTGACTCTATTACTCTATGATTCTATGATGAACACGGTGTTACAATGCTATTGCACTGTACGATCAAAACAAATAACATGATCACAGAACAAGGGAGGCACAATAAATATGCAGACAAGTGGAGTTAAAGAAGGCAATATACTTCACATAGTTATGGATGGAAAATGAAATGCTCTGTAGCTGGCCTAGCAGTTTTCACCTGGCTTATACAGCTGACATATAGATATTTCTTTATGTTCTTACCAATGGATAATTCATGGCAGGTCTCTTGAATAATTTATTTTGAGAGATTTTTAATACCCTTTATCATTTTTTTCTTTCCTAAAACTGTATTTAAAAATATTAAGCATTCATTAGAAGAAGATAGAAAGTTCTAAAAAATCCTTATCTTCCACAGCTTCAAAGTAATGTTCTGTTGAAGAAACAAAGGTATATGAATGCCAAAAATACTTTCCCCTTAGAGTATTCACTTGCGAGATTACTTCCATGTAATTTTTTACTCAGCACACAAGATTGGAAACATTTTGGATTCCTTTCAGCTATGCTGAGGCCAATCCAGATGTTGAGTACAGTATTTTTATTTTTGATTTCTATTCACTCATCACCAAGCATCAGCCAAAATCTGCCTCTCTGCTTGTGCAGTCTTTTTCATTAGTGGAGGGGAATATGTAAAATGTTTACAGCTGAAACACACAGTAAGAAAATATAGCCAATTTATGAGAGAATATTTCACAAAACTACTTATTAAATATTGCCAGCAAGGCACCAAGTATAATTACACCCAGTTGTCTTTCATTCCTCTTTGCAAATATGACATTTTCTCATTCCTGTTTTCATATCTGATGTTTTTTGTCATCATCACAAGCACTGAAAAGAGACAAAGCTCATATTCTCTTCAAATAAAAAAGTAAATGTTCAATTTGACTGAGAATTTGTAAATTTGGAGTAATATCTAATTGATTTACAATCAATTTCCAATTAAAATATATTCTCCTTGAATTGATTTTTTTTTTCTCCTCTAGAAACTATTCTAAACATGAAGGAGAATTATAGGAAAAAGGCAGGAAAAGAGGGAAAGAGCTATTTTGGCTTTCTAAAATACATTTACATACAAGGAACAGCAACAAATACCACCAGCTGAGACTTAAGGACTTGAATAAAACCACCCCAATACACAGACCGAAGCCTGCAAACTAAGAGAGAAGAAAATTTAGCTTTCTGAGAAAAAAATATTTTAAGAAAGTAAGAAAAGTATATGCTACGGTGGGGAATGTTTTTAAAAGCCTCTTTCAAACCCTCTTGGCAAGTAAAGTTTTGTTTAGTTTGGTTAAAAGCACTGTGGCTTATGCCTTTGGCATTCAAATTTACATGCTAATAAAAGTGTGCTTATAAACTTGAATAACCACACTCCACAGTCCCAAACACTGCACCTCTGAATCTAAAAGCTGCTACTGCCAACATATGCATATTGTCCAGATCTCTCCATCTGCAGTCAATTATTTTTCTATGACCAAAAAATTCCAGTCCTTTACTGCATACTCCCAATTATTAAAATGCATTTTTGCTCTCTGAAAATCACATTTTTTTTTATCATCTTCCAATTCCATACCAAATGCATTCAGTTTAATTACAGCTTTTCCACCAATTTGCAAAGCTTTGCAAATCCTCACTGGATTCTGAGAGTGAAGCTGAACATCTTTAATTTCACTGAACATCCTCAACAAAGAGAGATGCAGAGCAAGGTAGCTCATCATTTATACCTGTGTAGCCTCATTGGTTTTAAATTATACTTTCTGCTACTCAAGTATAAATCAAATTTCAGTACCATTATTGGTGCAGTTGATCAGAACATATTAAACAGTGGTGACAATACACAAGAACAAATAAGTTCATTTCCTCTCTCTTCCTCACATCACACTGAAGAACAAGAATTGTTAAATAAAAAACTGTTATATTGCTAAGCTCTTTTCACAGTCTGCATATATTTTAAAAGGCTACCTGTTATGCCTTATGATGTGTTGCCCCTGCTGAAAGTAAAAATTTTTATTTTCTCTAATGCTGCACCTTATGTAGTCTGGAAATCCCTGATGGACACAGGAAAATAAAAGATTGAAGTTGTCTATTTAGCCAACACAGAGAAATAATATTGATTAGGACATGCCTATTTGTGATTCCTCTAGACAGCCTGAGGTCTTCTGAATGATAAAAGCATTTATACAGTGTCAGAAGCTAATGGCCAAGGTCTTTCAAAACTCATGCTATGGTTGTTATATGCAGATATGTAGAGAAATAAACAGAGAGGGAAAGTGAAGAAAATTCTGATAAACTTCAGATAACATTCTTCATATCACTGAGAATTTGTTTTCAAGTTTAAGTTTCATCAGGAGAGCTCATAAATGTCTTTCTATATGAATTTCGACTGAAGAGATTGAATATCTGAATAGTTTTATTCTCTGGTAGACCTGTAGATGACAATAAGTCTGCTAGGACTCAGAACTGGTTTCATCAGTTTTCAGCTAATGTAGAAAAAAGAAGAAAATGCAACCACAAAATAGAGACAAAACAACAACACCCTGAAGAGAGCTTGTGATCGAAGGAGAACACTGCTGACAAGAATCAGTGGGCAGTGGCATAAGCTACAGGACTTCCATGAGACTTTTACACATGCCTGGATACTGGGCATAAAGAGGAAGTTAATGAATTAACACTGGTTTAAAAAAAAAAAAAAAAAAAAAAAAAGAATCAGGCTCAATGCATTGGAGGATTCTGGCATTTTTACAGCATTTACTACTAATCCTGTAGTACATTTGATTCTAAGTGACAGTAAGTGGCATTATCATAAATGTCAGTTGCATTACTGTTGCAACTTTCACACCCTAATCTTAAGGAAAGCAGAGCTGTTTAGATGTTGGGAAAGAGATAAAATGTTTTATCCTGATGTTACAGACATAAGATCACTTGTAGCATCCCACTATCATGAAAGGGAAAGGAAGCATTAAACTCTCTGAGCTGCTCTCCTAAGATTTAGTAAATTGCTAGATTCATATGTTTAAGCAGGAGGATAAGAAGAGCACGGCTGTTAACTAAACTGCCCCAGTGCTTTGAAGTGGCAAGGCAGCCTGCATGAATGGGATTGTTTGAGGGAACTACAAGAAATTGCACAACATTGTAATGGGATATCAAGGGTTTATCTTCATGTGAGCAAGTGAAGCACTCTGAAAATTGCTGATTAAATCTGACTACCATGCCATCTGGGATCGTACTATATGTATATAGAGTGTTCTACAGAAGAAAAGAGAGTTCAGAAAAATCTTTGACTCCTTTAAAGTTTAGTGGAGTTTCACTCACTTATCATTTTTCCTCTGAGGGAAAAAAAAAAAAACAACAAAAATACTGAGAATGCCTCTGAAGTCCATAAAATCAAGAAAGACTTCAGAGAAAGTGGGAAAATTCCTACAGTGTGACAAACATTAGAGCAGAACAATGTTTCTGAAAGCACTCATGAAACTCTTACCTGGACCTACAGTATTGAAGACAGAACGTGAAAGACTAATGACAATTGTACCTTCACACCGATGACACTGTTGCAGCTCCTAGCTCTTTTGCAGGACCAGCACTAAGGATAATATACTCCAGATATACAAAGGGGAAAAAAAAAAGAGAGAAGAAATAAAGAATTTGTGGGGAAAACTGATACTCTAATCTTTTTTTTTTTTTCTTTTACTTCCTTTACAATTCAGGTAAATTCAACTTTAAATTCAACTTTAAAAGCATAATGCCAGTGGCAGTCACTAGGAGGAACAGCACTAGCTAGCTTCATTAACTTTCAATAATTTTAAGTAAAGCAAAACTAGGGCTTTTAAAGCTACTAAGGATATGTTCTTCACTCAGTCTCTTTGGAGTATCTTAAGCACTGGTTTTAAGTTAACGTTTTTGACATTTACCAAACATCCTGTTAAAGCTTCTTAAGATTAGGCAGTTCGTGTTACAATCAACTTTGTTTGAAAGAAAATAAAATTGTTATTTGAACACCAACCTTTGCCCTGAGGCACATCTGCTGAGGAAGAGACAAAAACAGGTTACATCATCTTGTTAGCTTAAGAAGAGGCCCACAAAATACATATTAAAAACAGAATCTTAAGAAATCACACATTTTATTTTTATTATTCCAGGAATACTGAGTTGGCATGCTTGTCCTTGAACATATAGTGCCAAAATTAATACAATTATGCACAAGAGCCTAGTTTTATACAAAGTACAGTTTATATTTTTGAAATACTAATTCTTGATACATGCAGAAGCACTTTCACCATGGAAGAGTTTCAGCTTGCCTCACAAATGAATTTACTAAATAATCCTACAGAAGAACAAGGACAATTCCCACCTGCATTATGTATTGTAAGCTTCGAAAAGAATGTAACGTTGTTCTGTCACTTTCACCCACCAAGAGACAGAATTGGGAAGGCAGACCAAGTCTTAGGGATTCTTCCCAGACTAACAGAATCTCAGAATGGCTGAGGTTAAAGCAACCTATGGAGGCCATCTTGTCAAACCCCTCTCAAGCAACACCACCCAGAGCATGGTTGCTCAGAACTATCCTATTATCGGGCCCATTACTGAAATAATGAACAAACCACTGAATGCTTGTATTCAGACACATGCCAATAGCTTGCTGAAGTGAAGTTCCAGTTACTAAGTCCCAGTCACCACATCACTGCTCTTGCTTTTTCCCTTCCAGCTTGATATAGTGACAGCAAAGCTTCTGCCTTCACGGAAGAATCAGTGGAGGCTGTAGAGAACCTTCGATCAACAAACCCATATCCGCCATTCACATTTATTGCAGTGCCACTACCAATCAGTGGCCAAAGTGATCCAAGTGAGACTGCACCTCCTTGCTAGCTGTTGCAGAAATACAAGGGTGCGGCCCTCCAGACTTTCACTCTGAAAAACACTCCTCCTTGACCCTCCAGCCAGGAGTTCACACACTCGTTGTTTCATCTGTCACCTGAGCTTGGAAAGCATGATCCTAAAGAAGTCAGTGAGCAAGATGAAAGGGAAAGCATGGTCACTCATCTTGAAAAAACTCATTTCCCTTCACAAATTCATCTTTCGCAGTTCATCCATCTTCCTGCCACCTCCCATTTTGAAGTGAGGTACATCCCTTTTCTTTTTCTTCCTACCCTTACAGTCAGACTGGCTGACTCTTTCATTCCCTCTTTTCAAATCCAACACAGTATTGTACCCAGGGAGCATTTCATCGAGGGAGAAAAACACACTACATTGTACTACAGGCATAGTAGCACACTTGTCAGTTCACCTCCTGTGAAGTAAGATTACTTTCCTCTTGGATAGATTTTGGCTTTGGAGAAAGTTTGCAGGAGGCACAAAAATACTTGGTGAGATTTCCAATGAAAAAGGCTTACTCAGACCTGGCTGGATTATGTGAATAGCCAGAGGGAGTTCTGGTGACACTGACACTGTCTTAAAAGTGAAAAAGCCTTGTTTTTTTTAAATTTGCCACTTCATATGATTTAATACATAAAATACCCCAGGGAAAGTGTATCTTTCTATCTTCAGATACCTATAGAGAACTGACAGTACCCACTTTCCAAAGTTTTCAAAATTCAGAATTTCAATGCCATATTTTATTCCTGTGAAATCTTTACTCTTTTCATTTGTACAAGTGTTCCAATAAAATTCTGGCAATGCAATGTTTCACAAGAGCCTTTTAGAACAGTTGAATTATAAAGTGTTACACAATGGACATTTCTCCTATTCAAATGGTATAACAGCAAAATCAGTCCCAGGAGGAAAAGTGCATTGCAGACACCAGCTTTTAAAGTGGGTTTAATATTTGAGTGTCCACTTGACATCTGATCTCTTGTGAATTAAGTGAAAGAGGTGGTTCTTTAGTGTAGATTCTCTTTCCATGTCTGTCTCTTTCTTTTTTCCGTCATGATAGACTATTGCCAAGTAATGATCATTACACATGTAACCATAATCATTACACACACCATAGAGCTTAAAATCTGAAAAAAAATCACATGCTGACATTCTCAGAAATTGTTCATATAGGATAAACAGACAAATCCAAAATATTGGAAAAGAAGACACCCCCAAATCATTCGGCTTCTAGTCATACTGTTGGCCTAATTGTCCCTTCATTCTTAGCCAGTGAACAGTGAATGGGTGAAGTGCAGAACCCAGCTCTCTTGTTTATCTGACTGATGCAAGATCTAGAGCTCCGCTGAGCATTTCAACTCAGAGTGAAGAGATTATTTTAAGTTTACTGTACTCCAATATACGTCACTAATACTTGTGCAAAATCAAGCCTTTCATAAATTCAGGTACTTGGAAATGCACACTTCAGGACCTGGCAGGATCTGCCAGAATACCTCTCTGCAACATTAGGCTCCAAAATACGATGTGAAACCCTGACCCTCAATCCTGGAAGCCAAATAGTGAGTCAAATCAGGTAGCTTATCTAGATAGCTTCGCAAATTATTCTGGAAGGAATATTTTATGAGAAAACAATTCTTTAAGACTGCCATAATCTTGCACTCTCATTCTCAAGATGTCTGGTCCAGGATTTCACTCAAGATGGATTCTCTTTCAATTCAGTTTATTTTTCCTTTGAATTATATCACATGTATTACAGCATGAATCAGAAGTCTGGAAACTTGAAAAAAATTGCTGAGAAAGTATTAAATTAAGAAATTGCATCCACAAAACGTGCTGTAAATTTAAAATAGAATGTTTAAGTAAAGTATGGTATTCAGTATTACCTAAATTCTAATCATACTTGATAGAGATACAACCTTGCTAATACATGATGCCTATTTAACGACTTCTGATATATGAATGTTGTGCCTGTTTCTTAGAGCTTATATGTACATGTTGCACAGAATAACTATGACAATAACCATGACTTAATACCTTGGTTGACTGTATATCTGCACAGCCAGCCAACTGAATTACAGTTCAGAAATACTGTAACTAACCTTAAATAAAAAGCAGAGCAAATCAGGCTTTGTGGAATTCCAATCTGCCACTGCAAGGTACCTTCCAGTACTGAACAAGGTTATATTAAGCTGCCTTGGATACTTCTATTTTATCTCCAACCTTCAATGTAAACAGAGAAGATGGCAACTTAAAGCCACAAAGAGTGACCCTGAATATGCTCAGAAATAATCCTGAGAAACCAGAGCTCTGGTAATGGTAGGAAAATAGGTTTTGGTAGAGCTTTCCTTCCTGGAAGCTTTTCAGGAGCACATCACCCATGCACATAGACTTTTACCTTCATCTAAGACTAGATCCTTTTACTCTAAATATGGAGATGTCAGTATTCTGTAGTGTAAGACACATTTCTTTTACAGTAAAATTACTGTAATTCAGTAGCCTCTCAGTCTGATTCTTCAAAACTGTCAAACACAGGTGTTTATATGACTCAGTTCATGCTGCTCATTCAGTAGACAAATATATATACCATCCAGATGAAACTATTATACCAGAGATTGCAATCTAAGCAAGTCACTATAACTTCAGATATTCTTTTGGCTTCCTGCATGATGGAGCAGTTGGCATTACCTGGATTTTTGGCAAGTCATACAGTTTTCAACTTATTTCATCCTGAACTTACGTGGTGATGGACAGTCAGCCTGTAAGCTTAGGAAGAAGAGGATCTTGTTTGCTTAGTCTGAATCTCTTGGGTATGCTCACTGCTGTTCTAATGTAAATGTTTATGAGGGATGCAATAAAATATTAAACTAAATGAATAATTCATGTTTACTTTATAGTAATTCAGATCCTTGCTTGTTTGAATAAAATCCATTATTTACAATATTCTACTTAACTAGGAGTGATTTCTCTTTGTTCATGCCACTTACTAATTATTTGTTCCATCTGACACGTTTTCCAGGGACATATTGAGATGGTTATTGCATGTCAGTGTTTAAGGGCTTACTATTCATTTTCCAGATACTCTATAACACCAAAAGATGTTTGCAAATTTATTTCTTGCTTGGTAGGTTATGTTTACCTCTCAAATATTTTTGACATGGCCACCACTTTAAAGACATAGGTATATTAATTAAAGAAGAATGATGGGAAAAGATCCACAAAAGATCAAAATAACATACAGCTTGAACTCAGTACGTTGTTTTTATACTCATAATATACATTATTCATGAATATTAAAATGTAATTTCAAAAAAATGTACAAAAACCTTTAAAATTTTATACCCAAAGTACATGATACAGAAAAAAAATCTTCATTTGCAGAAAGGCTTCAGTCATGCAATTGGAAAGTGAAAACTGTATCTCATGATTAATGATCAAATCTTGAAAGCAAGTAGTTAAAAGTGACAGTCTACAAACAGCACATAGCTTGAAAATTATCCATCCAAAATATCCAGAGCAAATTCAGAAATTCAAAATGCAGGTAATACAGACAATTCAGTTCTGTTCCAATTAATTATGCAATCGGTTCAATTAGTACGGTCCAGTCTCACACAGCAATTCATGTTATATAACAACTCTTAAATCTTAAATTATCACTAAGCACAATGTGCACTGATGTTTTGTACATACTTAGGCAATCAAGCAAAGAAGGAATTCCATTTCCCTGCTCAGCACAGGCGTGCCCCATGGATCAACACCCACAAGTTATCTCTTAAAACCAGGGTGTGAGAAACACCAGGAAAAAAAAAAGAGAAACACTGAATGTGAGTCTCCATTAGAAATTCCACCATTAAATTATGTTGTAAATCTGCCACACAAAATAAAGCTTGATGTTATATACTGTCATAATAAACATGACACAATTCAAACAAAATATTTTTTTGCAAATAAAGTGCCAAATGTCTCCTACTTAATATGTAATATTGAAAAATTAAAATGTGAGGTGAAGTAGATTAAATGCAAGCTGCATATATTTAATCTTTTCAAGAATTTACAAGATGGGGTCCTAGCTATCATGAGGGCAACCTGCTTGCTAATTCTTAATGTGAATAATTGGATTTACATTGGCAAAATATCAGCCAACTTCTCTGGCTGATGCTTTGCAGTTAAGCAAGTGGAACTTGTATGATTTTGTAGTGCTATGCCAGTAAAATCAGTCTGGAAGTCTAAAGTGCCAGATTGCAATTTATAAAGTGACTTCACCCCTGTGTGACCTCTGAAATTTTGCATGAAGTTACTGGAGAGATGGTATGCATGAGAAACCGTGGACTGAGTTTAAGGAAAAAGTCATTGACTGTTTCAGAAATGACCTACAAGAAGACCTCAGAACTGAATCCAGCTTCCCTTGAAGTTGGTCTGAATACAAAAATAGTTAGAAATATACTGCCACTGAGGAAATTTTTTGTTTCACTATTCACTATTTCACTATTGTTTTCAGCTTTTCAACTACTACATTTGAGGTTTGGTCCAGGCCAAACCTGGATGCATGTGTTGGCTTTTCTTATCATGTTCAGTGTCTTTTTATATATGGGATTTTAATATATATGCTAAGTAAAATTGTATTTATTTTCTGTCTAATGTTTTGCCAAAGAAAATGTTATTGATAACAACTACATCCTTTTTGCCTCTAGAGGACCTAACAAATAATGCCCTTATCTAACGTACTTTAGGATAGAATATCAGCGCTCTGTGATATGAGTGTAAATAATGCTTTAGTTAGCTAAAGTGTGATCACCTTGCTAGGTTTATAAAATTATCACTGTGAAAACGAGGCCTATCTTTTTTTAAAGAGACATTGTACATATTGTACAGTGACAGAAAACTGAACAGTGAAAAAATGTAATCAGATAAGCAAAATAATACTGGTCATAAGAAACTCCTTATTTCCAGCCCTTCATTCCAGTCTTCTGTATTTTCCATACAGAGAGAGAAACTTTAAGATACGACTAATGGGACTTTAGACATCTATGACTAAAATGAAGTTCAAATTTAAGCTTGTCATCTAGAATCTTTTACTATCCATTGAGGGAAACTGGAAATTTTGAAACATTAACCACCTCTAAAGGTAAGTATCCATGTCAGCTAGATGAATTACCGCCTGGAAATATGTATTTCTCTCCATTGATTCCACAATATTCTCTGTCTACATTGCAAAAATTTATCTGGAATGAATAATATGCATTGGATTACATTTTTAATTAAAAAGAAAATGAACATTTTCAAGGAAAATAAAAGTATCTACATATTATGGTCCCCTGTCTAGTGGGTTAAGCTAAATATTAGATCAATCTAAGACACGTAAAGAAATAACACAAATAAACAGATATAAGGGCAATCAAGGGAAGGGATTGTTCCATTATATTTTGCACTGTGGTGATCTCACATCACTGTGTGCAGATTTGGGTGCCACAATATTAGAAGGATGTAAAACTATTGGCGAGTGTCCAAAGGAAGTTCTACAAAGTTGGTGAAGGCTATGGAGAGCAAGACATGTGAGGAGCAGCTCAAGTCCCTTGTTTTTTCAGCCCACAGCAGAGAAGCTGAGGGGAGGCATCATGGCATCCTACAGCTCCCCAGAGAGAGAGTGAAGGGATAATGCTGAACTCTGTTCTCTAACTGACGATGACAGGACCCAAGGGAATGGCATGGAGCTGTGTTTGAGGAGGGTCGAGTTGGATGTCAGGAAAAGGTTCTTCATCAGATGGTGGTGGGCATCGAACAGGCTCCCCAGGTCACAGCCCCAAGATACCAGAGTTCAAGGAGCATTTGGACAAGCTCTCAGATGTAGGGTTTGGATTTTGGGTGGTCCTGTGTGGAGCCCAGGGTTGGACTCAATGATTTTTGTGGTCAGGATATTCTGTGATTCTGTAAAAGAGTTACAGTGTCATGAATATTTCAATACCAGCACAAAATAATGTTGTTTCTTCAGAGAGAACATTTAATCCAGACAGAATCACATATAATTGTTTTAAGTTCAGCAAATTACAACTGCAGGATTTCAGATTGAATATGACTATATGAAAGTCTTTCACACAAAATTCAGACAACCTGAAACTCCATTATTTGTTCACATTTCAGAATTTCCTATTCTGGAATGGTGCCAAGATCAAATGTATCAGATGTCCCAAGATTCTTCTCATGATATTTACACCCACATGGAGCCAGGAAGTCACGAAGTTTGACTCTAAGTTGATTTCTTCACATGGTTTCCTAGAGCCAAAGGATTCTAGTTCTGAAAGTGCCCTAATTCATGATGTGAAATTAGAGCAATAAGTTGAAGTAAATTACTCCAGCCAGTAGCTTTCATATACCTACACAGGACCAGAAATAAGAAAAGAGATTACTCATCCCTCTTTTCCCAGCAGCACATCTTCTTCCAGGCAACGGTGTGAAAAGAGACCATGAGCTAGAAACACATGCCAGCACAACTTTCTAGAGATATATAAAGCTTCGTGCCTTTCAAATGTAAAAGATGTCAGCTATGCTATACAGTGTACCTTTCCGGTCAAACTGCCTGAAGCTTCTCTGTGTGCTTTTCCAGATCCATTAGGCTAAGATCAGATTGATTTTGGTTGCTTCTTTAAATCTCTGACTTTGTAAGTGTACAAGCAGTGTCTTTTTATTGCTGCATTTTGCAGTCTACGGTCCTTTGGCTTTGGGGTGGCTTGACAGAGTGCTAAATATTGTGGTTAAAAGGGGCAATAGTACCATGGATTGCATGGCTGTGCTATCTTCACAAGCTGGCTTTCTTCTAACTGCAAACAAGAGCTTGCTGAGGATTTATTAGCAGACTAAACGAACTCATGCAAGGGCTGGGTCAAGTTACACTATCAGTGTAACTAAGTCACTATCAGTAACTACTAACAGTGGTTTGCAAGACAGTTTGAATAGAACTGATGGATTTATGAAACACTGCAAACCTGGAAAATCATGCAATGATGAGAGTATAAGAAGATCCTGGATAAAAGCTCAACAAATTCTAAATCCTGCACAGATGTAACAAGCTCAGTTATATCTGATTTTTTTTACATATACCACTTTAAAATTGATAGTTGTAAACAAAACTAAAACTAAAAGGATTAACATTCCTTAGATATTTCACCTACATCAGCTACTCCAAAGGAGACATTTAGCCCAAACATTCATCATGTCTTCAACCTTCCTCTGTGGCACAACACTGAAGGAAAAAAAAGGAGAAGTACTTTAAAAAATGTTGACTCTTACTTGAAAAACCCTTTTTCCACACTACTTTCTCAAACAAGTAAGATTTGGTAATGAATTGTGAAAATAGCGCTCCCACTCATGGTTTGCTCTTGGTGAATGCAATGATGAAGGAACTGCATTTCTGCATTTCTCTTTAAGCATTTCTTCTGAATTAAGGTGTGCACCACAGATCAACTTTCACAGGCGAAAGTATTTGTTTATTTGGTTTCTCAAGGGAGAAGTTCCAAAAATGAAATCCATGATAGGGAATAAGTAGAGGGCTTGCCCTGAAAATACCAAAAACTCTCTCATGCCTCCCCAGCACTAGACTTGACCTGAACACGACAACTTCAGACTATTTTCTGGGAATTGCCCGAAACTGTGACCCATGGCACATTATTTACATAACCTGTATCTTTTCTATGGGATCCAGAAGCATTTCCCATTTTCGGTGGCTGTCATTCCACTTTCCACATATGCTCACATATCCCAGCTCCCATATAGAAATACCACCCTGAAAAAAAGCATGCCAAAATGTATGTCATTAACTTTTACTAGGAAAAGAGGATGAAAGATACTGGTAGATTTGGAAATGGGGACTACTGAATCAAATATCATCTATTGATGAGTCAAGTTATGACAAGACCAGCACAAAAAATTCCATGTATTCATACTATGTTTCTGTGAGCTCCAGATATCCATAAATCTAAGAAAATAGTTAAAAATTTGGTCCACTTCTGCAACTGCTAACAGAGAATCCACTCAGAAAGTCTTGTTAATTTTAGAAAGAATCCATGCACATAAAGGAACATAATCAGAAAAAGTTTTTTTTTTAAAGTGGAAAAAAAAAGAAATTCTTAAATCCTTTTTTTCCTCATTTTCTTTTCCTTGGATAATGAGCATGCTATCCAAACAGCTACTATACAAAACTGCCAATGCTGTGATCCAGACATAATAGTCATGAACAGTTAATCAGAAACCACCCTAAAATAAATCCTGTACAGTATTCTTTATCCTTAAGAATCTGTCTTGGCACAAGTTTTCACCTCTAAAATGACTATGTTCAAACTTTACTAGGAATTTCTCTCATGTAAGGTACTAAAGTGTCTGAAGTAAATAAAACATAAGCAGTAACATTCTTCTCTTATTTCTTGGAAAATTGCTGCAATCATCCTTAATGCTCCCAATCTTCCCTAAGTCCTCCAAAAACTGCCATGAATATTTTTTGTGTTATGAGTAAGCCCAGGACTAGTTGTCCCTCTGGAGACAAAAGCTCTAATGGGGATGACCCCAGGGAACAAGGAAAAGGATGAAGAAAAATTGGGGTAAGGTGAAGGAGAGTGCCTCTGAATAGAGATGACAAGTGACTTGACAGTCCTTCCACCAACACTGACCATGCCTAACAGCTCTAGGAAGAAATGTTTAGCCATATCTTTCACCCTCTTCAATGCCACATCTCAGAGAAGGAAGAAAGCGGGAGTCTCTGGCTAAAATTCAGCAATGGTGAGATACCTGCAGTCTCAGTCACGGCCCTGGCTTCACTGTGCACACCTGGACTTTGATCCATGATCCCTCCAAGTAAGGTAGACATCGAATCCATTACAAGCCAGGTGAAACATGTTGTCTCCAGCCATTTGCTCTGAATTTGACTACATTAATTTGGCTGTAGTTGGCTACTCTGCTAAGTTTATGCTTTTGGACTGTGATGCACCACTGACTTTTTGCCCAAATGACTGTGTTTGTCACCCAAATAGGAGACCTCTCTACATCCCTGCTCTAGGACAATCAGTTGAGTCTAACATGTTTTTGCTGGTAAGAGAGTGTATCTAAGTATCAGCTGTAAATTGATATTGAAATAATAAAGCATTTACTTATAATCACATCTTTCAAATGAAAGACAACATCACCCTTCTCATATAAGACATTGACAGGTCCATTTTTTTTTAAATTCTGTTCATTTGAGACTAAAATAACAGCTAAACTTTATGCTGTTAAATTCCCAGAAATCATTTTTATGTGGCCAAAGAAAGGCATGGACACTAGAGATTTTAAGAAAACACTGTGGTGTTTATTTGATTTTCTTGTTACATAAATGGATTTTATGTACTGGAAAAGTAGCTAATCTTGATAGATGTGCATGTGGTAATTCAGCTGATGGTTACTGAAGCCAGACAATGTGAGCTTTCTCTTTCCAAGCCTCTTACTGAGAAACTGTGCTGATACTTAAATAAATAACATGGCAAAAGGAAAAGGGATAGAAATACAAAGCTGATTAAAATCAAATTAAAAATAACTCAACAGCAACTCCTACTGAAATGCACTCCAGAAGCTGCAGTAGCATCACAGAATAACATAAATGAAGAAAAATACATTGATCTCCAGACACAAACATAACAATCATTTATTTCTTCATATACATCATTTAGACATTTTAGAGAACATTTGTTTGGAATGCCTGAATCAGCTCATGAGATCATCGTATGGCAGTCTCCAAAAACTGGTGAAGCTTATCAAAGTAGTTGACAGATTACTCTGCTCATCATATAATAGGCCACTGTGAAATACTACTTTGTCACACTATGCACTAAATTTAATCACTTTGTGTATGTATCGTTTAAATGTCTACACGGATTATACCACCTCTTTCCCCACATTTTTAAACCTGCTTTTTTTTCAAAAAAAAAATACTTCTAATCTATTTTAGCTCGTAAGTATGCAGAACGTTACAACACCAAGGCAAGACTACCAGTTGCGAAGCCAAATTCCAAGAGTAACTCATCCTACAAAGAAGAAAAATTAAGACAAAGATCTTTTATACTGGTAGCTCTATGTTCAGTGCAGAAATAGAAGTGCATATAACCAGTGCATTATTTGTTTTTTCTTTGCACTTTATCTGATATCAAGTACACCACTAAAAGCCATAAGACACAGCAATCTAGTCATGTTTCTGATCTTGTCTGTTATCATTAGGACTGGAAAGGATAGCAATTTGCATAAGAAGTAAGAGCAAATGTTGCATGTGGAATGAGTTAAGAGTAGATAACTGGAACTCAATCTGAGTGTGTGTGGCAGATCTGTAACAAAAGCACATATCTAAATATATATGCACTATATATAATATATATATATATATATATGTGCTATATAATAGCACATATCTAAATATGTATGTTTAAGGCCAGGTTGGACGGGGTCCTGGGCAACCTGATCTGAATGTGTATGTTTGGTGGCCCTGCTAGGCAGGGGGGTTGGAACTACATGATCCTTGGGGTCCCTTCCAACCCGGGTGATTCTGTGATTCTGTGTGATTCTGTGATTCTGTGATTCTGTGAAAGTTATGTCAGTGCTGCTCTTGTTCATAAAGCCTTTCGTTCAAGAGGAATTGAAAAGAATCTATTCTCTAACAATTTGAAATCTCTTTGTTTTTCAAGAATTGTTTTTAAAGATGCATTTGAGAATAAGTTGGAAAACATGTAGCAGTTTTGTAGGGAAAAAAATCAAAATATATTTCTTTATTTGGTTGTATTGATGATACAAAAAAGCCCTTAGTAATAACAGAATTAATAAATCGTATAATCATAACATCACCAAGATTGTTAAAGACCTCTAAGATCATCTAGTCCAGCTGTCCACCTATCACCAACATTTCCCACTAAACTTTGTTTCTCAGTACAACATCTAAGCATTTCTTGATCACATCCCCGGACAATGACTCTACCACCTCTCTGGGCAGCCTGTTCCAGTGCCTGACCAGTCTCTCAGAAAAGAATTATTTCCTAACATTCAACCTGAATCTGCCCTGGTGTGACTTGTGTCATATAGTAAGTCTCCAAGATTTTCCACCAGAATTATGATGGGGTTATACTGCTCCTATCCAAGACTTCGAGGTTAGGGAGTAGAATACTCTGAGGATAACTGGTCTGACTGTTAAAGATAGATGTAAAGAAGGCATTGAGGATTTCAGCCTTTTCCTTATTCTCAGTAGACACATTACCTGTTGCATCCGGTAAAGGATGAAGACTCTCCTTAACCCTCTTCTTACTGTTAATATATTTGTAAAAAAGACTTTTTTTCTCTTTTACCCAATGGCCAAGTTGAGTTCAAGCTGGGTAAGGTCACCAGGTGACCAGACCATAAAGATCTGGTATCTCAAATATTCACTCTATGTTAATGTTACTGTAAGAAGTGATCATACCACTTATGTTTAATGAAAACTTAGGCTTCTAAATTTTAGGTGTATGCTTCACTTAAAGAATCTCATTAGTTCCATGAAAGTCACTGAAGCTCTTCTTTTAAATCTACTCTCTTAAACATCAGCTGACGAGAGCATTAAGGTAACTTGCTTGGACAGTGGCAGCTGCCACTCCAATCTAGTGTTGGCTCACTTTCAGTAGTAATGCTATGCCTGTAATGTAGCTTAAGACGTTCAAATTATCTCCTGTTCCTTTAGGAAAATGCAGCAGAAACTTAACTTCTATTTCAGTGTTACTAGAGATATTAATTTCATTACTGAAATTAGAAACTGAAATAGTCTCTTAGGTTACCCTACCCTGGAGAATGATGTTGCAGCAGCCTAGGCCTCTTCAAGAGCATTGCAGATGTCAGCAACAAGTATAACTGCAAGCACTTCCCCTGAACACTTGACCATCCCCACCTCTTAATATCTTTTTTGTAAGCAATAAGGATTAAAACAGTGCAGTAGCTAAACTAAATTTAATACAAACAATGCACTTAATAGTACTGAAGACTAATGATGTACATGGGCACTAGAGTAAATGACAAGTTTTTTGCCTCTTCTGTTGATTATGAAAGACATTAAAAGAAAGGTTGGGAGCAGAAAAAAAAGGAAGAGAAGCTTAGATTCAGATCAACCAATTGAAATGTGGAGAAAGTACGTAGTAAAACCAATAATTATGAGAACAGCAATAGCAATGCCAATAACACAAATTGTGTTGGATGGGTTTAACACAGATAAGCCACCTGATTAGAATACAGTTCTTTTGGCACTACTGAGTTCATCCTAAAAAAAGCATCTATGTTCTGTTTCATACAGTTGCAGGATTGCTTTCATAGGTCATTGTAGCTTTGGATACAAATAATGCAGTTAACTAGCTAACCAGTGAGAGCTATGAACAGGCCAACAGGAAGACACAAGTTTCTGAATTCTTTGTGGAGAAGTATTCAACTCACAGCCACAGTCCTTCTCTATTCCTGCATCTAAGAGTCACAGGAGTCTGGCAGCTGCTTCTGGTTTCCACCTTCACTGAGGAGAACCATAATCCATGTGAGGGAGGCAAATATAGCCTTCAGACTATGAAGTGGGCATGGGACACACTTCTGAGAAAGATGTAGACAACTGCTACCTGAAAAACCACCATCCATACCACAGCCTTGTGCAAGAACAAGAAATATCTAGGGAAGACAAGAGTGCTAAGATGAGGTATGAAGCTTTCTGAGAACTACCACTAACTCCTAACTCCAACTACTCTTACTGCTCTGGCTGGCTAGGAACAGGATTCACTAAATACTCCCCTGGTAAAGAAACAAAATATGTAGCCTTTGTGACCACAGAGTTGGGTACCACTTTTATGTATCACGTTTTCTTCTTTCTACGTGTCAGTATATCTATGTCAGTCATTATTTACTTTTAATGTATAATAATGCAGAAGAAATTATCATAGAATCCTAGAATCATTAAGGTTGGAAAAGACCACTAAGATTATCTAAGATCACTGACTCATCAACACCATGTCCACAGTGCAATACCATGAATTTGGAAGGTAAATCTAGTACCCACTTTCATACAACCTCAAAAAATAACTGTATCAGAGACACACTCAAACTACTTGTCAGTTAGGTCTTCCTCAAGTGCTCTTAAAATTATAAACATAAGATCTCAAACAGAACCAAGAAGTTAAAAGTTTCAACATTTCATAAACAGCAGGGTGCTTTGATCAGATCTTCTTTGTGATTGTGATAATTATATTGGAAAATATGTCAGTGCAAATATTTGAAAAACAAAGGACATCAAAGCAACTTAGAAATCCTGTTTGTTTATTTGCTTTGGAAGTGTTCTTGAAAATACTCCTGTTGGTAATAGCATATCTCTCAAATGGCTAACTAAATGTCTGAAATAATTATAACAGAACTATGGCAAAAGCTATGGCACAAATATTAAAGGCATAAAATTGAAAGCAAATAGCCTAACAGGAAACAAACAAAAATCCTGCTGTTTTCTTACACACAACTTGATTTACCACTGGCTCAAATCATGATACAAGTGACTAGTTATTTTATCACGATCATGAAATTTTATTTCATCTGATAGCGACAAGGGGGGATGTTTTTAAACTAAAAGAGGGAAGATTTAGAATAAATGCTAGGAAGAAATTCTTTACTCAGGGGGTGGTGAAGTGCTGGCACAGGCTGCCCAGAGAAGCTGTGGCTGTCCCATCCCTGGAGGCATTCAAGTCTGAGTTAGATGAGGCCCTGGGCAGCCTGAACAGGTTGTTGGCAGTCCTGTCCTGTCCATGGCAGATGATTTTTAATCCAACCTATGGATTTTTAATTCCAACCTATGCCTTTCTATAATTCTATGATTCTAGAGGATGGAAACTTATTTTATCAAATGAGTATTTAAATCAGTAGAGAGGAAGAGGAAAAGATCAAGCTAATAAGTTGTTTGTTTGAAACAGTTTTTTCCCATAAGAGGTCTTCTGAACTTGAATTTTCAGTAGAATTTACAAGAGGGTAACAATTGCTGAGTTCCTTCAGTGCACAGACATTGAAGAAATGAGACTAATTACACAATTTCTCTAATATTTTGCAGCTCATAAAAGGTCAAAATATAATTATAACGAGTGACATATTATCTGTTTTGACGTTTAAATACAGGATTTGCCATTTAAATATCACATATTTGTTGTGCAGCAATATATAAACTAGTGATATTAGAAGCTTCTTCTTACCCTGAATGACCTGTTTCCATCATGGACTCCCTGCATTGCCATTATACATCTGAGAATATAGTGTTAACTTTGGCTTAAGGTCTGTGACACTTTGGGAAATGTAGTTTGGCAAAAGAGTGATATTTTGCTTGAAGGGATTATTTCTTTAGGGTTTTTGGATTTTTTTTTCCATGTGGCTGGTCAAATTAAATTAAGTTGTTTTGCTGGAGGAAAGGGAATTATTTATTACTATTCTTTGCCCTTAAATTTAGTTAGCTGTGCAGAGCATGCATATCAAATACAGTGAATAGAAGAGAATGACTTTAATTCTTTTGGGTGTTTGATTACAAGGAATTTCCGCCTGCAGAGACTCCTCAGTGAACCACCCATGGGTGGTTCCCTCTAGTATATGTTAGGTATGAGAGAAAATATCAGAAAAAGCATAGATTTAGCGTGACAATTTAGGTCAGGAATTTTGTGGGTTTTTTTGTAGCAAATAAATTTGTTTGTACATGGAAATCTTCAATCCCTGTTTATCTGTTTGGTTCTTTTTTTTTCAGTTCAAGAACAACAGTGCTGGGTATATGCATGGGAACTGCTGAATCACAGCCTGAACCTCTGGTTGATCACCTGAGATGAGCAACAAGTCAGCCCTGGGAGCACAGGAGTTTTCCAGTGAACCCAGGACAAGGGTAAGAACTCTATCTATTCTTTTTTATATAATAACCTGCTTAGCCAAACTCTCTTGTATTTTTCATAATTATAACATCTGTATATTCATTGATTATACAGTGTAACCTTTTTTTTTCCACCCATGTGTACTCAAAGATAAACTCTTCCTTGACACAATACAATAAACTAAAAGCAGGAAAGTAATCTCCCAAATCAAATACAAATCAGACAAACTGAAACAATGAAGAACATGAAAGGGACACTTGCAGAAAGGGGTTACATGAATAGGCACTGAACTCAGCACTGGCATTTCCTCTCTAGCCATAGTCCCAGGCCATTCTCCTCTATGCACTGAGAAAGAGATGTGCTCCAGGAGGTTAAGTAGATGCTGCCTGCCATCTTTTCCCAGTTTCATGACACATCTTGAGTATCAGATTTACCTATCACCCACAGCAAAAGCAAGCCCCTGCTTTTCCCTTCTCACTCTGCCATCTTAACTTTGTACCCCTAATACTTTTGCTAACTCAAAAACCAGAGATTAGAACCAAAGAATCATAGAATTGCTCAGGTTGGAAAAGACCTTCAAGATTATCAAGTCCAACCACAACCTAACCATACTACCCTAACTAACAACCCTCCACTAAATCATGCCCCTGAGCACCACATCCAAATGGTTTTTAAACACATCCAGGGATGGTGACTCAACCACCTCCCTGAGGAGCCTATTCCAGTGCTTAACAGCCCCTTTTGTAAAGAAATTTTTCCTGATATCCAACCTAAACTTACCCTGACACAACTTGAGGCCATTTTCCCTTGTCCTGTCACCAGTGAGAGAGACCAACCCCATTCTCATTGTAAGCACCTTTCAGATACTGGAAGGGAGCAATAAGGTCTCCCCTCAGCCTCCTTTTCCCTAGACTAAATAGCCCCAGTTCCTTCAGTCTCTCCTCATAGGGCATATTCTGCAAGCCCTTCACAAGCCTTGTTGCCTTCTTTGGACCTGCTCCCGCACCTCAATGTCCTTCTTGTACTGACGTGCCCAAAACTGAACACAATACTCGAGGTGATGACTCACCAATGCTGAGTACAGAGGCAGGATTACTTCCCTAGTTCTGCTCACCACAGCATTCCTGATACAAGCCAGGATGCCATTGGCCTTCTTGGCCACCTGGGCACACTGCTGGCTCATATTCAGCTGACTGCCCATCAGTACACCAAGGTTTCTTTCCATCAGGCAGCCTTCCAGCCACTCTTTCCCAAACCTGGGGTTGTTGTGACCAAAATGCAGGACCCGACACTTGGCCCTACTGAAACTCATGCCGTTAACCTTGGCCCATCAATCCAGTGTATCCAGGTCCCTCTGTAGTTTCTATCTCCCCTCAGGCAGAACAACACTCCCTCCCATCTTAGTGTCATCTGCAAACTTACTGAGGGTGCACTCAATCCCCTCATCAACATCATTAATAAAGACGTTAAATAGAAGTGGCCCTTGAGGCCTGAGGTTAATCCATAACATATCTGGGGGAACAAGATAAATAATAATCAGTTGGCCTGCACATCTTGCTGGTCCAGGAGACACCTTCATCTTCTGCCTAGATGATTGCTAACCATCCCCCCTCACTCTCTGCTTGCAGCAATTGCTCGGACTTAAATTCAGGTGAATGTGGGAAAAAAGGATAGATGGATCCACAGAGAAAGATGGAATTTCTCTGGGAAAGGGTAACAAGATTTGAGTAGAAAGGACAAGCATTTTCATTCTTAAATGCAGAATTTGAGAAGGGATAGAATGAATGTTGAAGCTGCACATGTATTCTGAAATGGTATCACAATTTTCTTTTGGAGGAGGATAATGGTGTGACTACTGGCAAGTAACTATGAAGGCCCCTGTTATCTTGTAAATGCTGCCATAAGTCAACATTCCTTTAAAAAGATGCATGTGATCGTAGAACTGAAATCTAGTGTATTTGCATAGCTATGGAGAACTTCAATTACTTTCTGAAGCACATCAGCTTATTACAGTTAAACTCATAAGCTTAAATGTTCTTTTTTTTAAAAAATGGCTTTAGCATAAGTATGCTTTGGTCCAAGTGTGGACTTTCTTTTAGCTTCAAGTCTTCCAGTGCTTTCTAAGTGTGGTGACATTGGGTCAGATATATCAGATAAGAATAAAATTAACAAAAAAAACATTTGGAGTGCCAAATATTCAGGTGTCAGGCAATAGGACTGTTGGTTAATAATTAATCACCCATTTGCTAGCCATATTTAAACAAAACTTATTCTGGTTGAAATCAGGAATATGGATATTAGTCACCCAGCTGTAAAATAGAATAGCAACAACAAGAAAAATCGTAAGTTCTCATATCTCTGCTACTAAATACTATTTAAGGAATAGTTGCAAATCCTTCACAAGCCTTAAGACTTCATGTAAAACAGCATAGCAAAGAAGTAATGTGAAATATGAACATATGTGAAGTATAAATGTTTGAATAGAGGTTTTCTTGGAACATGTTGAATGTTTGAAATTCCACCACAAATTTAGATTTAGGAAGATGTTCAAGGTAGAATCATTTTACCTTTCCCATAGAGTTGATCTAAATTATCTTCAAAATAATGCTGTTTATCCAGAAAGGGAAAAAAAAAAAAAAAAAGTGCACAAAAATGATTGTAACAAAAGTCCTTCAAAGAAAAGATTTAAAACTTTGTAAGAAAAACAATCTTAGTGCAGGCCAAAATATTTAGATAAATGTTTATTTGGCACACAAAATCAGAAAAACAAAACTAAAAAAATTTGAAAATGTGAGTAAAATAATAGATATTCCTGGTGCAAAATTCCTTAAATGTCAGTGAAACCAATCTCCCAGAAGAGGAAAATGGCAAAGAAAAGCAAAGGAGAATGTATACAAAATAATACAGCATTGAACTGAAAGCAACTTTTAAGCATATTTTAAATTTTATAGCAAGTAAAACATCTAATTTTGGAGAACAGCTGCCTCTCACCTGATTTTACTTAGAACATAAATAAGGGCTTATCTGCTGTGTAGATTTATTCTCACTGAAGATAATGTATTTTCATGTCTGTATTTGTGATCTTTGAATATTTTCTCTCTACTCCTACTCACAAACAAAGAGATTCCTCAAGTGATAGCTAAATAAAACTCTTATTCATTCTTGCTGAGGATTTTCACTGTGAGCAGAATCTGCGGGGATTTTTGGTGTCAGTAGGGGAAAGGGATTGTTGCTTACTGTATTTCTTTCTTTTAGCACAGCTCTTATTTCCATTGTGCAAATGTAAGTGAAATTCAATTACCTGATGGAGTGTTGAGTGGTTACATTTTATTTATGTGAAACATCATTTTCAGTGCTTTGTATCTTATTTTTATTTGATGGCACAGCCCTGCCTTGTTTTTCAGGCATCATAGTAGGTCATGAACTTCTCCACACAAAAGATCTTTGAGTAGAGGTTGAGATCAAACTTGAAAAATCCATGTTGCTTTAAGCAAATGTACTATTATAAGAAACGTACATTAGATTTACATCTCATATCTTTCAGAACAGTCTTTGCCAGAACGTTCAGGCTTATTCTACCTCTGCCCAGTCTGAAATCTGAGATAAACCTGGAGATCATATTAAAAAATTAATAAGAAAAGTATCTAAGTCTTATAAAAGGGCAACAAAAAATAGAGTTCTTCAAAGAGGCACAAGAGGACAAGGGCTTTCAAATTCCAGTCACATTATACGAGAGAAGAGAAAGTGTCCTGGTTTGGCTCTGTCTGCTCTGTAACATGCAACACCATAAGAGACCACCAATAATGAGAATTTGAGTCATATTAGCAAATTACAACTTTTCACCCAGGTATTGTTTATATCTAAATTTCCCTACAATGACAAGATAAGCATGTACTGTGCCTAGAAGTGAGCGATATATAGTACATGGAAACGAAACTTAGATTTCTTTATTTTAGTCACCTCAGTAATCTAAGGCAGAAGACACTCAGAGGAATAATATTTTAGTAATATTTGCCTTCCAAGGACAGACTATTCTGTGAGGAATACATTGACAAGAATTACTATGAGAGGTATAGCGATTTGAAATACTAAAATGCCTAACCATTTTTAATTGTGTATTCTAATTGCAGTAGTGTCCTTCTCTGTATCAGGCTCTACTAAGAGATAATTGACCTCTATGCCTGTTGAGCTCTCTCACATTTGGTTCGGGTAGCTTAATTCCTATCACAGCCAATTACTTGATGATATAGCCTACAAAAAAACTCAACTATCAGAACAGCTCTGCTGTTTCTTTCCCCTTCCTTCCGTCCTTCCTAGGTATAATATTTTGGCTATTCTATTTGTCAGATGGCCACTTTGTACTCTTCCATCTATTCTTTGCCATATGAATCCAAAGAGCAAAAAATAACCAGCTCAAAACAACTCCACAGTTCCACTGTTTTACTGTTTCAATGCATAAAGCTTAACAGTGATTTAGCATTATATAGAAAATAACTTTCCCTTAAATATTGGTTTTAGTTAGTCTTGCATACAAAGCCTTTCAAACTACATGCTGAGCTGTGTATGATAAGCAAATCTGATAAGTCTGTGTTGCTTATTGCCGTAGAATTATCTATTGTTGCGTCAGGTATCTTTTTATCATGATTTAACCAAAGGCGTTCAACTACTTTTGTTTCTTTAATTGGTTCTTTCAGATCTGTTATATCTGATATATCATGTTAGCACCCAGGCAGCTTACATAAATTAAAACTGTATATTAAAAAAAATACAACTCCTTTGAGAATAGGAATCTCAATAACTAAATCTCTGCCCCTATTATTAAAAATGGCCTAGAAGTCAACTGAAAACAGGGTCATTAATAGATCTAGTAGAAACTTGAAGATTGCCAGAGTCTAGTTTCCTACTGAAAACCTTAAGCTGTTGGACCTCAGAAACCATACACTAAGGAGCATCAAGTCTCATCTTTGATCAGGATAACCTAATAACCTGACTGATACATGTGTCTCAGCCTCACCATGATGTCATAATCAAAACCTTAAGTTGCTTTTACAAACAAAGAGGTTGTACACGGCCATTACAAGAGGTGCTTATTAGCAGGACAAGAGACATATTAGCTGGAATCCTGATGATAATATCTTCCCTAAGTTGACTAGTTGCTCCTGAGCTCACCACTGAGCTTGTAACTGAAGAACCACAGAAATGGCTACCAGTTAACTCTGGGTGTTGAACTTCCTGGACACTGAAATACTTGTGACTCATGACTTTGACACTAAAGAGTACTCAGCAATCAGTTTGAAATCTAGAAGATTTCAAACTTCATCTTCTAGAAAATAGTATTTTTGTGTGATCCAGATCTTTCTGCAACTCTACACATCCTTGAAACTAGTAATTTAATGAATAATTCAGAGAAGATGGTAAGTTTATGGAGCAATTTTCTATCTATGGTATGTAAGGTTAAAAGCATATGACGCAGTGTTTTTTTGTAGAGCAGAATTTTAGTGTTCATGCCTCTGAAGCTCTTTCCAGGAATTTATTGATAATATCCCATGAGTCTTGCAAAGTCTTTAATTTTCTTAATATCTGTGACAAGATAGTTAATACAGGTTTGAATTTAAAAGGTTGTGTAATATATATTGCATATACTGTATTTATATTATACTAATCCCGTGCTTCAGGGCTCCCCATGATTACTTCTGAGGACTGGGAAGAATTTTTTGTCTTTGATTCATAATAAGAGTTCTTTTTCACATTATTGTGAGTAATGGAGACAGCTAGAAGACAGAGATGTATTCAGTATTTTCAGTGGTATTAAAGTCACAGAAGTCTGACTAGTCAGACTCAAGATTAAACCAGCAATCGGAGCTAGGGTCTGGAATGGATTTTCCTGTAGCTAAGACTGACTGCTGAGGTGGCATTTTTAATGGTTTTCTATACCAAAGAACATTACTTGCTTCCTAGAATCTTGAAGAAATTTTTCTTGAAAAATCCCTTTCTGGTGGGTGTTGGTGAATACCTTGATCTCTCCTCTTTCTCTTTTTTGCATATTAAATTTATATGTGATACTTTTTAATGAAAAGACTCAAGTCTGTTGCAAGATGCAGGAAAGTTTTGGTAGCTGGCTGCATGCATCATGAGTGTGATGTACAGTAAAATATTCTATGAAACAGTCTAGATAGACAAAAAGAAATCTGCTATATACTAGCCCATGGCTGCAGTTCAAGACACTGGTGCGTGTAGCCCTTTCACTTGTTATTTTCCTGTGGTTCAAAACACAAGAACTGGGATACAATTGAACTTTGACGCCAAGTACAAGGTTTCCAGCTCCAATATTTCTTTTAGTTCTGTAGAAAGAAAATACAGGAAAGAGTAAGAAGACAAGGATAAAGGGAACAAAAATCTAATCATGTGCATCACTGATTGGAACTGTGACCAAACACAGCCCATACAGAAAGCAAATTGGCTGGAGAGATAGGGAAAGTTTTGTTTGTTTCCATTTCTATTTTGCGCTGAAAAAAAATGGTCATGGCTGTTTCTAGATTACATACTGTGCTTGCAGTCCTAAGTCTAATGCCTCATCTGCTTTTTCCTTTCCTCACCTAAAGCTAATAGTAGTGTAAGTGTGGGAAATTGTGGATATGTTTCTGATTTAAATAGGGAGTACAATGTGAACCTATTAGATTAATAGTTATGATGAAACTTGCATGCATTTTTCTTGGCAGTCATTTCAATCATTTCATTGTAAGCAATCCAGATTTCCTCGGTTTCTTCAGTGAAGTATATTTCCAGAGAATTCAGTCTTTCCTTATGCATTGTCAAGTGCTGATAAATTTTTATGAGCTTCAGCTAGCGGGTGACAGCCGCCATGGATATCAGAAATTATAGGAGAGCACTTAATGCGTACTGCTCCTCCTTTAGAGTACATCTGCTTCAAGTGTCAAATCATGACTGGTATAAACTTAACTGTTTTTCTTCTACTGTTGGAGTAATAACTAAAACTTTCCTTGAAAAACTCAAACACTGTTTTATTAGAGTAGTTGGCTTTTCATCAAATTTCATGCTAATACCATTAATTCCAGCAAAAGTTGGGATGGTCTGGGGTTCTAGAATGTTGATGTCTTTGTTTATCCTTTCCTGACTCAGGGATAATAGCCAAAGAAATAGCCAAGAGGAAGCTTTAGGTGACCTAACTTGTTCCTAGTTCTATCTGTTGTCCCCATCTGAGACACATTAGAAAGATCACACTTGCCATGATCAGATGAGGCTGAAATTAACTTTACTTCATTTGATGCAACCGATTTTCTTTAGACAGAGTCCACTTGCTATACTCAGTCGTGGAAGAAAAATAGGATTCCCACACCAATGACATAACAATGCCTATTCTAATATGCATCAATTGAAGGAGAAAATTATTTACACACTTTTAAGTTGATGTAAGTAGCAAAAACTTGGGACACAAGAAAAGCAGAATCTGATTACATCAACAGTTTAAATTCTTCCATTGCATGCTTAGCCACAAGCTGCTAAGTGCCTAAAATGAACTTAGCTGTGCTATGAAGTTTTCAACCCTGAGAACTTTAAGTGTTTTTTCAACATGGTAAAATGAAAGCAGAGAAATGATAACATGGCTTGCCTAAATATCACAGGATGAGAAACAAGTGTCCTAACTTCCAGTCTAGTGAACCATCTAATAGAGCATGTCATGTTCAAAGAAGTCCCAGGAATGCACTGATAATAACTTTTGGAGCAGTAATTTCAAATTATTGGCATAAGTATGTTTTAAATACTCAGCAGTAATGAGCTCACAAAACAGAAGAAGGGAGCTGTTTCAATAAAGTCTAAATTACAGCTATTGGGCTGGATAGAAGGAAAAGATTTTTGTGCAACATGGCAAGAAGAGTTAGAACAGGGATTATAAAAAGGAAAGATAGTGAACTGGAGTGTGCAGCCAAGAACTGGAGGAGGGAAGAGGTGGTAATTAGGTAATAGTGGCAGAAACAACTTCTGCATATAAATATATGGCTTATTTCTATGATGTAATTCATATATTTTTAATACAATTAAAATGGTTATTGACATACTTGAGTATATTAACAAAGTGAATGCCACACCAAATAAAGATTGTTTCACATCCTCTGATATAATCTTTGCAGATCTGAGAGCTGTTCAGTTATTTTTTGACATATTTAAAGTAAAATGAACTTTTAAAGAAAATAAAGCATTATTATATGTAACACAGATGTACCAGAATTTATTTTACATTACTTTGACTTATAACACTTACACTACTGTACAATCTGCAATCTCTGGCAGAATTGAGGCATTCTACCAACGATAAGACATGACAGGTACCCTATGACAAGCAGCTCACAGTGCAGTGAGCAAGAAAATGAAGGTACAGTATATAAGCAAATAAACTGAGTTCAGTTAGTGAGAGAGGTAACAAAAAATAGAAAGTTAAATTTTTGTTAAGTATGCAAATTATCTTGGAATCTGTCTCAGAACTTGATTTCAAATGTGGATTGTACACCAGTTTTCCAGCACATCTCAGTTTCTTGAACACCACAGTCTCTTGAAAGTGAGACATTAGTTTTCATACAGATCGCCTTTTTTTTTTCTGGTCTGTGGGGTGCACCCAAGGAAGTGTAAGATGTACCAGAGAAGCAAGGGAAGACATGAGAAAAAAGAAATTCATCTTAGTGTCCATGCATTACTTACATTGCTTACTTATACTGCTTATCAAAACCTGCTGCCTGCTCAGAGAATGTGTTAATTCATATCTTCAGTGTCTCAAATACATTTGTTGATGTCATTTGGTTCATGACACACAGAATCAGGCGACATCTGTGTACACATGACAGAAGAATAATAAAGGCCATAGAAACAACGCCAGTCAAATAAAACTACTGGCAATAATAAGTACTGACATTTCTTTTCTTAATGCATTTGTACCAGTATCAAACCTTTCCTGAGTCTACCTCAATTATTTCTCTTGAAGATGTCAAAAAGCAAGAAAATGTTTGGTCAGATTTGTATACAGTCAGATAGACACGCTGGTTCTAGAAGTATAGTTTGCTGCTGATAGAAAACGTCAAAGATTGAAAAGATTGATGGGGTTTTTTGGTTTGGTTTTTTTTTTTTTTTCATTGATCCTACCATGACAAATTGTCCTTTAGTCGGTGATTCATTATTTCAGGTGATGAGCTCTTCCCAAATTTCTCAAGCTCAAATAACTAGAACTAGATAAATAAAAAGTTACTAAATTCTTCACACATTTTGTAAGGATTCTATGATATTCCTGACAACAAGTGAGATAAATTAAGGAGTATTGTACATGTGAAGCAAATTCAAAAATAATTTTATTAGGTCATCAGATGACAGAACATAGTTGTTTCAGTTTGAAAATAATGCCAACAATTTTCATCCACAGAAGCAAAAATCACAAAAAATACACACAAGGAGGACAAGTGAATACTTAAAAGCTTGCATAAGCTATAGAGAGATATTGCTCAGGGAGGGGGGAAGGGGAAGGAAGTAAATGGTAAATGATTCATCATTTTCAAGGAAGCTCATATTTTTTATAGTTCATTTCCTCCCCAGTGCAATATTTTTAAAAGGACCTTTCAAGGAAGTTGTACAGGAGAGTGGTGTTTCGTTAACATCTTACAATTACCCTACAGGCATTCCTTGTTGTTAATCAAAACACCACAGAGGCTTCTAAAAATAAAAAACACAAAAGTATAATTATTATGAAATGATTATTTTCCCACTCTCAACACACAAAATGCAAGTTTAAGAAAACAACCCAGACTGTTCATCATAAGTAAGCTTTAATTTGTATCTACCCTGTGTTCTTCTCAATTCAATAGCCTCAGAATTTGTAACTAAATGGCACTGCTTTATGCAGCCCATTGCCTAGCTGGAGATGTCAGAAGAAATTACTTTCAGAGATCTAAGATTTTATCATACAAACCCTCTTATTAGCTTTCTCAATGGACAGTACAAGTGCGGTCATTTGTTAAGCATTTCATCATATCTTATCAAAAGGCCATCACAGATTATACCTCACTGCGCACATGAACAAGTGAGAAAGAACTTGAGCTAAATGAAGTTGCCTCTGTTTGATAGTCAAGTGGCTTTTTTGAAGTTTGACTACTTGCCTGAGGCAGCGAAGGCAAGGAGACAGGAGGCGCAACGTGATATTAAATGGTATTTGAGACCTACACATCTGCACATAACTTCTTCAATCAGATAGATTTTGGACCTATACCTGAGGTAATTTACTATCCTTTTCATGGAGGGAAGAGTAGCTCAGGTTTGAATTATAGAATTGCTTAGGTTAGAGGGAACATTAAAGATCGTCCAGTTCCAAAAACCTTGACATGAGCAGGACTGCCATCCACAAAATCAAGCTGACCTAGTCCCCTTTCAACCTGGTCTTGAACACCTCTGGAGATGGTGTATCCACAATCTCACTGGGCAATCTGTTTCAGCATTTCACTATCCTCTAAGCAAAAGTTTTTTTTCCCACCATCTAACCTAAATCTCCCCTCTTAGTTTAAAGACATTCTGCCTTGTCCTATCACTATCAGATGATGTAAGAATTCTGTCTCTCTCCTGCTCATAAGCTCCCCTCAAGCACTGCAAGACTGTAATGAGTTCCCCCTGGAGCTGTCTGTTTTTTTCTCTTTTTCCTCGAACCTCGACCTTTCTTCATAGGAGAGGTGCTCCAGTGCTCTGATCATTTCTGTGGCTCTCCTCTGGACCACACGACAGTTTGCTTCATGCATAGATGTTTTCACATGTTCAGGTAATGGGTTTAGAAGAACAACTGACAAAGGAGAACTAATCTATTGGTCTTGTGTATGCTTTCAATAGAAGGTGTTATTAAGGTTTTAATTTTAATGTGAAGACTACTAAGAGGATTACAAAAAGCTGCAAGAACTCTGTTCATGCCATAGCATCCTTTTTCTTTCCCTTTCTCTCTCTAGAAAAGATTCTGTTTTATTTATAGTGGCAGTATTGTTCCTACAGCAGTTCCTAGTCCATCATTAGACCTTCAAATTCACTTTTAAGGGAATATATAATAACTTCTGTCATGGCTGACAAGCTTCTCATAGATGAACGAATAGATTAAATTAAATGTTTCCCTTATAAACTGTAGTCATACCTTCTAAGAATATTTTCAGTAGTAAATAATTCTTAATAGTCTCATACTATTATTGTAGCAAAAAATGTTGACATAAATTTTGTATTATGGGAATGTCATATATTTTAATATCTTTGAAAAGCAGGATGGACAATTTGGCCTCTTAAGAATTCTTACGGCTTCTAATTTCAATAATATCTATGACTAAAGTAGAAATGTTGGGTTTTTACTTACCTGTAGACCAAGAAAAATATCATTCACTAAATCTTTAAGAATTTGAATAGAATCTCGTTTTAGCAAGTATGTTTTCCTCCAATTATAGTGCTACTTGTAAGCTTTTGTCTGACACTAATATCACACATTTAGATGTATTCATAAAGCCTCTTGTTCACACATTGTCTATGTGCTTGCATTGTCCAAGCAAGAATATCTTGCTTGCTTGTACAACAAAATCTCTCTGAGCACTTAATATCTAAGAATTTTATGTAGTATCCCATGAGTGTTTAACTGTAAACAAACAGGGAAAAACACAGAAATAAAGTAGAAAACATTACATATTGGTCTAGCTTCCTGAATAAACCTCCCAGTAACTCTCTGTAGTAGCTACTATCTACTCTGGAATTACTTATTTCTGAAAAGATTTAGCAGATTGTTTTGGTTTGGGTTTTTTTCCTTTTTTACTTCAAATGCCAGTAGAAGAAATATTTTCTACCAGTATCTGCTGCTTTGCAAATGTCCACTTCTGAAATGTAGGAAAGAGATGAAAAGGGTCCCAACTTTTTTTTTCCAGTACAGCTCATTGATTTTTCAGGGCTAATATATTAATAAATTTTATCTCTGGGAACAATGCAAAACATCTCATCTTCTGCATTTTTTATTTGCTTTACAAATCAGGTCTGAAAATGAACAAAGCCGTCAAGGTTTTTATCCCCTCCTACAGACATTGTTCTTATCCCAAAAACAGAGTATATGCAAACAATCTTATTTATAATTTCCTCCCTTCAGTTTCAAGAAGGGGTTACATTCATCAGTGTATAGCATGACTCACAGAGGTTTTTAAGGTAAGTGCCAGTGTGCTTGCAAGAACTTAGATAAAAACAGAAAATTAATGACGATACCTCCTGAAGGGGTATTCATTAACTTCAGGAGAACTTTTGAAAATCTTAATGGCTCTGTATCATTTTAGACATAAGGAAGAACTTTAGACATAAGGAAGAACTTTTTCTCTCAGAGAGTGGTCAGGCATTGGAATGGCCTGCCCAGAGAGGTGGTGGAGTCGCCGACCCTGGCAGTGATCTTGTAGGTCGTTTCCAACCTTGTGATTCTATGATTCCATGTCTTTACAAGAACAATATACTGGATATAGATAGGCATTTTATAAGAATAAGGATGTACATAAAGTTTAGAGATCCAGCAGTTACTCTGTCTAAAACTTTTTCTCTATCCACAATTGGCAGCACAATTCAAATTTCCATGACTGCTTGTCTTCTTATTGTAATTATTTGTACTATCTCCTACCAAAAATCCATATGCAGTTCAGAAAAAGCAGACCACTTGCTTGCTGTCACAGATGATAGAGAACACAGTTACACTCTTCTCCTGTTCTCTTCTGAAAAGTCAAATCCAACATTTCAGAAACTTTTGCAGAATGATCTGGCTCATCCTACATGACTCTTCATATTCTCAGTACTGCCCTTATTACCCTGCAGCAAAGAAACTATCAATGTCAAGAGAGAAACGCATTTCTTGAAGACAGGGAACTAGTACATGAAGCTGAGATTCATGCCTCGAAGACATCAGTAAAACTTCACTTGATTCACTGCGAACAGCAAAACTTACTTTTTACTTACCTTTCTACCTATATACGCAAGGTCCATGTCCCACTGACTTTGTAAGCATCAGCAAAAAAGACAAAGAGAAAACATATTTTTAGACATGCTTCGTAGGCTTGAAAGTTATTTGGATGCTCCCTAAGAGCCTCAGTGCATGAGGGTGGAAATTTAGTAACACCAAATACTCTCAGTCTACTAATTGTCCTCAAGAGATTCTTCTTACAGCTTTAGTTGTATCATGTTTTCAGTTACATGGTTTGTCTGTTTTGTGAGAGTAAGGGAGTTGCTTTTTTTGAAGTGTTAGATGACCACATATTGTACAATGAAAGCAGTAGAGTTTGTTAATTTAAAATGAGTCCAAAAGACTTTAATATTCCTTGCACTATAGCAACACAGAAAGTCATTCCTATTTAATTAGTTAGGCCAAAGTATTTGCAAAACAATTAAGAATGTAATTTAATTTTGGTGTTTGGTAAACATCCAGGGATTCATTCACTCTGAACTTACGACCTACATGTTGAGTTTACTTTGCAAAGTATCATTAAACCAGTCAGTTAGAACTTACAATTAAAATGCATGACATGGCAAGTCTAATAAGTATATATTACAAATTAGAAATATGCATTAGAAATTTATTTTTAAAAACAAACTGACAGCTTAAAAATGAACTGTATGGTGAAATCAAAATAGTATCAGCAAGGAATTTATTTTGAAATGTTGCCAGGAATCCTGAGGGATTTAGATTTTTCAGATATTTCCCATGTTTCCTCCTCATTCCTGTGTAAAAACTAATTCAGTGTATAGGTTCCAGGAGTGCATTACTCCAGTACAATCAGCTCCCACTAGTAGTGCCCATCAGAAAAGACACAGGCAGGAGTAGCATTAATGTGTTCCTCAGGCTGTCTGTTTTTGTGAAGAGAGAATAAGAAAATTCATAGAGTAATTCTCAACTGACGGTTCAGCCTAGACACAGGCACAATAGCAGTTCTCTAGTCGTGTCAGAGTTGTTATCTATCATGACTACATTACTACACATGCAAAAGCTATCTACAATAATATTCTTAAGACTCTGTAATTCATTCATGGGTTAGGAAATACCAGAATTAAGGCTGCTTGTGCAACATTTATTTTCTTCTCATGTGTCTTTACTTACATGTTCACATTCTTTCCTCCCCATGTGATTTCAGTCTGTAAATGGGTAATTATTCAAACTTCAGTTTCATCTTCGTCACTGGTTATGTGAACTTATGTAATAAATATCAAAACCTGCACTGATTATAAAATTATTCATCCCTTCCAACTCCTTATCAGGTTATTCACATCATCGTGTCTGAATGCTTCTCAAGCACAGATCTTTACCATGCCCATAAAAGCAGCATGAGTACTAACAGTCCATCTTACAGTCAAGGAAAAGAGAAAGTAAAGCAAAAAGCATCCAAATTGTCCAATAGTTTTCCATGTCCAACATGAAACACCAATGCTGCTGTTTTATCATATATTTTACAGTCCTTTATATAATCAGATCGTAGCTCCAGTCAAGTCTAGGTGCAACTGTGTATGCTGAGCAAGAGGTGTCTTTTTTGTCTGTAGTTCCCAACTTCAACTATTTTCCCCTTACAGCTCCTGCTATCAGTGGGCCAAATCACTAAAAGAAAGGGAGTGCTCCAAAGCACAGGAAAAATGAAAAATCTCCTAATTCTCAGCTCCACTTCTGCACCCTCAGTGATGAGGATAGATACACTATAGACAGATCAGTAAGTCTCTAGATCACTGTAAGGACATAGCATGCAAAGCTCAAACAGGACATAAATCATGAGAGATGTTGAGTGTGTTTAGTTCAACTGGAGTCCTTAGAGACTTTAGCTGCTACAATCAACAGCAGCCACTGAGGATCCAAAGGTACATATTACAGAGACTGATAACTTAAAAGGATGTGAGCAGGCTAGCAGCAAATTATCAAGGTTAAACTGATTTAAAAAAAATAATAATTATACTAACATTCATGTAATGGCTGTATACGACCTCAGCACTAGGATAGCCACAGAGGATCTGGAGCTGCAAAGCAAACAGCTGCAAGAGCTTTTACAAAATGACTGAAACTATATTGTTTTCCCAGCTTATAAACAGATAAAGCATTTTTACTGAGATTCTCATAATAACACTTTCTGAAACACACACTGAAAGCAACTCTCTGTATGATTAGTTTTGAAAAAAAGCTACATAACAGTGTGACTTTTTTGTAAAGACAAGTTCTGAAAGGGTATACCTGTAAGTCTCCAACACAGACAGATAGACAGAGATCAAGTATTTAATGATATTTAAGCACCCAACTCCAATGGGAGTCATGCCTCTAATTCTACTTGAGGGTCACATCCCCTGTGGTCATGCAAACCATGATGCTTTGCTGCATCTCATTTCTTCTTGCAGATGTCAGCATGTGCCCATCTTTCCCACACTTGGATCCCCACAGTTCCCTAGGTAGAAACTGCCAAACATCTAACATGTATCAAATTCAAGCTTGTTTTCTGTGATATAGCCAGGCATCCACAAGGGACAGGGCTGAAACCACCAAACACATTTTACATATAACCTAAGACAGAATCCAAGTCTCCAGAGGCAAAGGGCTAGTAAATTAACCTACTGTGTCACCTAACCCTTCACTACTGATTAGTAATTATTCTTTTCAAATGAAACAAGGACATAGGACAGAAGGTCATCTACAGTATATCCCGTGAAAAGCCAGTGTTTCCTTGCATCCTTCCATCAATCACTGTTGAGCACTGACTTGAAAGAAGTTCTCATTGAAATGCAATTAAAAAAGTAATTTCACTCAGCCTTCATAAACAAGGAAGAACTCATGGATGTGAGCTAGTTCTGAGGCAGGCATAACAGGCACAACTATGGTCAATATCTCTTCAGTCTGGTGAGGCAGTTGGACAACTTGATAAAGGAATTGATCAATGAATAAATAAAACAGACAGGGACCAGCTGATATCAAAGATACTAGTTTTCAACTTGAAATTTTTCCATGCTGGCTCTCTTTGTCCAAAGTAACCTTCCTTCTCCCTTTGATATCTCACCGTTTCTCTACCCATTTTATCGTTTTCTACATATGATTAATCATTAATTCACATACTGTTCATACAAATTCATTCAGTTCCTAAAAAAAACACTCTTCCTTCTTCGGAATTGTAAATGAAATTGTAAAAGAACCATTGAGAAAATAATTACATTTATGTCCTTTAAGGACAATACCAGTTCAATATTAGAGTGAACCAGTGAACTTCTATCCTGTTCCCTGTGATAACCAATGATATATTTACTGTAAGATTGATCAACATTGTATAATGAACAAACAGGTAGAAAAGTGTGCTCAGGTCTGAATTTCCAGAAATTCATACTGAATCGAACATTAAACTATGTTACACATCTTGAAAATGGGACATTCAACTATTTTTAATCCTAGATTCCAGGTCACTGCTTTACTTTAGATACTAGAAATTCATTCTCATTTAATCTTTCATAAAGCCAAGCTTTTGTGCAGTAGCATAACGGAATCCCAGGTATAAATTCTGACAAGACAGAAATATCTAAGCATTTAGGACAGTCTTTCTGCAACATAGATCATTGGTGGTTTCCATGACATATTAGTATTATTATTTTATTTGAACAAAACAATAATGGGAGATAATGGGAGCCAGTTGTAAGTCATCACATACTTTTCCCAACATATTGAAGGGTACTGCTACAGTGCACTCTAAAATCTATGATTAAATTTCAGTTTCTTCTTTGACTTCAGAATACATGATAATCTCACACCTAGATTACATTAATATGGAGCATGGGAAAAGCAATACACTGTGTTCTCTATCCACCAATGTCATTAGTCTACAGTGATAAATGCTGCGCACAGAGTTCAATATGTATTTGGATTATATTCTGCCAATCAGTATATTTATAAGGCAATGAAACATTTTCACTATTAAATAATATTTTTCTGATTTTAATATCTTAAATATATATTAAATCCATTCTATCTGAATTCATGTTTGACATGTAAAAAACATTTTGCTTAAAGCCACAACATCAATGTATTTTAGAGTTACAGTTATAATATCACTCAGTTTGGAGGGATTTCTGGCTCTTTTGTGTGTGTGTGTGTTTTACTTTTTGATACAGCAGAAATCTCAAAACAGATATTGAACTTATAAACTATATATGTTACATCGAATTCTCAGATCCAACTTTGTCTGTTGCTACCAAAATATTTACATAAAAGGTAAGCCAAGATCTGACCTTGAAGAAAAGAGTAGCCTGCAGTGTAGACAGGCTCTTACCTTATGGGGAAGAAGAGAGAAGTGTATTACTCCCTACAGTGAAAGGGGAGAGCAAAGCCACCCAGCACAGCAGTCTGCTTGGCTCAAGCAAGAACAGCTTCCTTTTTTTTTTTTTTTTTTCTGTATCCTTTCAGCAGCTTCGTCTTCTTCGCTACTCCCAGTACAAGGTATTTCATTTCTTCACTACCATGCTTGGCTCTGTACACTTCTCCCAAACTTCTTTTCAAGTTTGGGCAGAGATTTCAAACATCCAAAGCTCATTCCAGTTCATCCTTAAAAATTTCTTTTTCCTACAAAAGTATTTTAGGAGTTAATTTGCTGGTATGCTTAACTAATTATTAACAGCAATATAAAATCTATCCTTTCTTCTTCTTCTTTTACTTTATTATTCTGGATAAGACTGTTATCCTGGTTTGTATTTATATTATATACTGCTTAGTGAACCTAGGATGAGATGTGTGGCTCCTGTCATACACATCAACACACATAAAAAGTAATGATGCTGGCAGCTTTTCCACCCAATCACTGAGGGTGATTCGAATGTATGAAAAAGAGTATGTTTATTTTCTCTTTGCTTATTTCCGCAACTGGCTGTTAATGTAACATGTAATTCACAATCTGACCAAGATAACATAATATTAAACTATCTTTCCTTCACAATCTTTCTGTTTTCTATATTTAATGGATTGTCTGTTTTCTTTCAGTAAGATTTTTTTGAGCAACATAAACTTTTTCATATGATTTCTTATGAAAAGTATTTAGGCCAAGAGTTCTGATGCCTCAAAGCTAGATATTCAAATGCTTTCCCAGTGTGGTGTGTGACCTCCTTCCTCCGGCATTTGTTCAACATATGTTAGAAAGATACTTTCAGTTTCTCTGCTCATTGAACTTGGAGCAATCCTGAAAGTCTCCTCAGTCCATAACCTCTGTGAAATTTTGCCATTATCATGACAGCCCCCTCAAAGATACAACATTAATTCATGCTTACCCTGTTAAAGTGTAAAGATTTCTGTTTTCTTTGGTGGTAGTATCTGTTTTGAGCCACTTTTTTTTTTTTTTTTTAAATCACTGTCATATCAGGGATGGATATTAAAAGAGATTGAGAACTAATTTCTTCAAATAACCTTCCTAACATTTTAGATATTCCTCCTAACATTATTACATTACTTGAAAACTTATGTCAGATATTTACATTTCATCATAAAGATAAGTAAACTTTGAGAATAAACTTGTGACACAGTTTGAAAAGAGATTGATAATGATATGTGTTAATAGGCAGGAAACCTCTTGGCTGAGGTTGAAACTGGATTGTTGTCTTTGTTGCTCTAAAAGAATGACCAAAAAACTTGAATTTGATTGTGTCTCCCTACGATTACTAATGAACAAATATAACAATCACCAACAGTGAACAATTAACATAATCTGAGAGTTTAAGCAGAAAGTGGACATGAATAGCAAATTGAAACTAGACAGATCCTCCAAAGCAAGACTTCAACATTAGCACAGCTTTGTGAAGACCTTTTTACACATTCTTCATGCTTTCTCTGAGCAAACAGATGTTCTAGAATTGTAAATCCAGTACATTTCATGAATGCTAACATCCTCTGGAAAAATAAATATTTTGCTAGAGTTGGATAACAAAGAAGTTTACTTTTTAAAAAAGGAATTTTGGAGACAGCAAATTTTCTAAATCTAATAGTTCCCTGTGGTGCCACATTTCTGAATGTTTTAAAGTTAAAGCCAGCATTATTAACATAAAAATGCTGGTGGCTGAGTATGCAAAGTGACATTTTCTTAGAATTCTTTTTCTAAATATATATACATCTGTACCAGAACTGCAATGCCTCCAACACTATGGATTGACAACATACAAGAGAACACAATTACAACAGAACACACTTTTCAGGGAAGGGAAAAGTAGATATTTTGAATGTACAAACTGAGCACACAGGCTGTGTCATTCCTAACTTCATGCATTTCAATGGCAGATTTTTTTCCCTCTGGCACTGGTGGTTTCAATGTATCAGCTACCAGGAATGGACATTGTTCTGGAAGGTTTATCACAAAAGCATTAAAATGCAGCCACAAAGACTTCAAGTAGCATTCAGAATGTAATATTAAGCCACAAAAGCAACGGAATTTAAGAGTAAGCCGGTTCTGATTGACATGTGTCCCCTTACATATGCAAGATACTTCTTGCTGCACATGCAGGAATTTATTAAAACCATTTAACAATATATTTTGCATGATGACAGCCAGATCAAGGAACACAGTCAACTGAAAAAAAAGGGATAGATAAATCGAAAAGTGATGGAAGCTAATTCAGTTAAGAAATGTAATTAGAAGTTCAAGTGATTATGTATACTGTCGTGGTTCACTTGATGGACTGTCAGTCTTGAAGTAACAAGTTGAAAGGATCCCTGGAAGTCTTACAGTTCTCCTACTTGGCTCCCTACACTGAGTCCTCTAAATTCAAATGCAGGCAGAGAGGTGATTTTCTGGATAGAAATAGTCACTATTTGCCCTGCAGGAGTCACTGGGAGCTGCAGGTGGTACTTTGTGAAAGTATCAAGTCTGTAGGAGTTTGACTTTGGAAAAATCTGTTTGTAGATGTAGCATTTGGCCTTGGTGAAAACAGCTCGTATTTGGTTTAGAGGTGCACATGATTCTTCGAGAACATTATGGCTGGAGAGCATCTTGGAATTTGGAGTAAAAGATTTGGAAATCTCTTCAACAGCAAAGTGAGAATCTCTTCAAAAATTTCCAAAAGAGAAGGTGGAGAGAGGGGTGGAAGAAGAGAGTGAGGGAAATAAATTGAATGAAACATATTCCTAGTACTCTTCTTGTTTTGCACTAGAAATAGCTCATTAGAACAGATTCAAAATTATGTTGTAAGGAAAGTACATCTGGGGTGAATTTTGGTGGGATCTACAAATCCAAATGTGGAATTCTACAGCTTACCAATAGTTAAATGGGATATAGCTTATAAACATTTTATGCTGTGAGGCACAGAGTTATTTATCCAGAAGGCACAAACAGGGACCAAAGCTTCTCTCACAGTTCTTTGACTAGAAGCCATCCAACCACATTAACATAGCATCAGGCTTCAGCTAATGCACTGATCTAACAGAATCACAGAATCACAGAATCACAGAATTGTAGGGGTTGGAAGGGACCTCCAGAGATCATCAAGTCCAACCCCCCTGCCAAAGCAGGTTCCCTACAGTAGGTCGCACAGGTAGGCATCCAGGCAGGTCTTGAACATCTCCAGAGAAGGAGACTCCACCACCTCCCTGGGCAGCCTGTTCCAGTGCTCCGTCACCTCACTGTAAAGAAGTTCTTGCGCACATTTGTGCAGAACTTCCTATGCTGCAGTTTCCAGCCATTTCCCCTTGTCCTGTCTCCACTCACCACTGAAAAGAGTCCGGCCTCGCCATTCTGCCCCCCACACCTTAGATATTTATAGACCTGAGTGTGTCAGTGTGTCAAGCACATCAGAGCCCAAGAAAGGTTAGCGCAGCTCTATTTTCATCTGCCCATGTAGATTCACCAACCAAGTCAATAAATAGAATTATTTTCCATGTTTTGATAATATTATGTAGTATTGATAAAAGATTGTCTCCTCTTATCATCCCTCTTTCCTGTCTCTATTTTCTTGATTTTTTTTTTTTTTTTTTTTTTTTTGTATTTAAGTGGCATTTTTTTCAGCTAATCTTTTATTGTGTATGTACAGTACTTAACACAGTAAGGCACAGATGCTTATTTAGGCACACCACAAAGAGAAATACTACCTCTGGTTCAGATTATGAGAATATACTCTGAGTCATTTCCTGGCACATTCCACCCAGTGTATGGAACACCTTTCCACAAAAACAATACTTAGCCTCATATAAGTATCATCTCCACTTTTTGTTGGAGCAAGACACAGAGCAGTTACAGAACTTCCCTCAAGGTCATTTGTAAAGTCTCTGCCAAAGTAAGACTACAACATACAATTGCCAGTTTCTACTCAGCTATATAACGATAATTTCCCTGAGACACAATATCTCTTTATGCATATGTCCTTAGTAATAAAAAGTAGGAAAAAAGAAATACTTCAGACACATATGATGCAGTCTATAAGCAGAACTCTCTCTAAACAATATGTCTTTCAAATTTTTCCATTAGGCATCAACATCTCTTTAAGGATTTTATCATCGTTACTGACATATAATCATTCCTTGCAGGTGGAAAATATTGTGCTGAGAGATAATTGGGATAGTTATTGGATATGACTCCTCACTGGTTTTAAGGCAGTGTTAAGGCATGATTGCATTCTGCTCAAAGAAAAGAATGAATAGTCTTTGAATTTATGTCAGATTGAGTGATTTATAGGTACTTTAAGTACTACATTAAATGATAAGGGCTAACATTATCTGATAGGATGCAAGGCAAAGTTAAAATATGGACATTTTCCCCCCTTTAGAGAGGAAAAGACTTTTTGGCTGAGACACACTTGCTATTGGTTTATCTGGGTGGGAAAATTCAATCTCTGCTTATATGGAGAAAAATGTCATCTAGGGTACCTTTCTAAAAGGAATAAATATTTTGAAAACTCCTACTTGTAAATGAGGTGAGTGAATGAGATGGATGAAGCTGGTAATGGAGCGCACTGAGATGGTAGAGTTACTGAATGCTTTCTTTGCTTCAGCCTTCACTGCTAAGACTGCCCTCAGGGAATCCCAAGCCCTGAATATTAGAGAGAGAAACTGGGGAAAGGAAAACTTTTCCTTGGTTGAGATGGATCTGATCAGAGATTATCTAGGTAAATTAGACAGACACAAATCTTCTGCCCTCGTGAGGCCACATCTGGAGAGCTGAGTCATGTTCTAGGATCCCCAGTTCAAGATAGGGAAATTCTAGAGAACCATGAATATTGTTAGGAGTCTGGTGCATGCCTTTATGAGGAAAGGCTGAGAGACTTGGGACTGTTCACCCTGGAGAAGAAAAGACTAATGGGAAAACTAGTCAATGCTTATAAATATCTGAAGGACAAGAGTAGAGGGGATGGAGCAAGGATTTTTTCAGTGCTACCCAGTGACAGAACAAGGGGCAGTGGGCACAAACTGAAACAAATTAAATTCCATATGAACATGAGGAAAGACTTACTTTGAGAGTGACAGAGCCCTCGAACAGGCTGCCCAGAAAGGCTACAGATTCTTCTCTGGAAACATTCAAAACCCACCTGGATGCTTTCCTATGGAATATACTCTGTGGGACTTACTTTAGCAAGGTGGTTGAACTAGATGATCTAGAGATCTTTTATATTCTGTGGTTCTCTGATTCTGCAACTCTTTGATTCTGTGGTCTTATTAATGAACAAATTCTGGTAACTGTACCTGAGGATTTGTGAGAAATGAATTATTCTCATGAATACTGTTTGTGGCAGGCAGTTTTAAAGTCCAAACAAAGTATATTTCCTCAAACTAAGGCTTGGACTTGACAGTATGAGAGAGAAAAATGGGGCAGGTAAAGGGAGAACACTTCTTTATCCAACAAGAACTTTGAGAGTGAAATCTCTGCCCAGATAACTGGAGATGTAAAAAAGCTCTATTCAGAGCAGACAATAAAATAGCTTTATATGGCTAGATAAATTTTGAGGAAAAATTAACTTTGCTATTCCTTGTTCTCCAAATAATATTCCACCTAAAGTATCCTGAAAAGGCATTCAGTCTCTGTATTTTTTTTAATTATTACTTTTGTTTGTTTGTCTGTTTGTAAATTACATATGCATGCACTGGTCTGTAGACTTTCAAAGTCAAAATACATAGTCACACACTTATTCTGCACGTGTAGATTTGAAGGTGGATTTTTTTGCTGTTTACTATTGTTTTTATATTTTAATAGTGGCACAACTCATAAAAACTAAATAGGTAAAAAATACTTGCACATCATGAACAACAGATGCTTGATACCAAAAAAACAAGGACAAGGACAGTTCTGTAATGAATCATGAGATCTGCCTAATTCAAAATTGATATGATCCAAAGCCCACTGAAGTAAATGTACATCTCTGCATTAGCTTTAGAGGATTTTGGATCGAGCCTAATGTCATTCCTGCTGTAAGGGATCATTATTTAATTTTAGTAAAACAGAACTTCTTAATTTCCTTTGTTAGATAAAGAAATTTTGCCAGTCCAAATGTCAGTTGTGTCCATTTTTGTATTAAAACTTCTTCACTTGATACTTTCTCAACAAAACAGTTAATTTGTAGTTCATTTTAGGAAGTTATTCAGTGAAAATGGATGTCAGAAATTAGTGACCCAAAATGTACACCTTATGGCATGGAAGCCTCCCAGAAGGAAAAAAATAAAGAAAGAGAAGAAACTATATGTAATGTTATTTCCTGGTGAGGACTTCAGATATTGTTCTGTTGTTGCTTTCATGGGAAATATTGTCACTGTGCACATTACTACAGGCTTTTCCGGTCATTGTTTCATATACAGAATTCTCACTGAAGACAATAGCACTATTGCATGAAACTCCATACCTGGATATGGCTATTAGAGTAGTGAATTCTATCCTAACGTAACAAGTCAGCTGATTGCTGGCCTCTGAGCCAGATGATGACACCACTGAGAAGATGCAGAATCAGGTCCCCATTGCTGTTACTTCACAGCTAGGGAAACATAAATAGTGTTTGCAGTCTTCTCACTCTTTCAGTCATCTTATCCCTGCTGCAGCTCTGAGACTTGAAGAGGGAAAAGGTAGCTATGCCACTCCAGTGAAGAAGCTTGCCTGATGACAAAATTCCAGTTTCCTCAGACTAAACTAAGGCCAACTGCAAAGAAGTCTTGAAATAGGCTAGGTCATGCAGTACATACTGTATTTGGCCGGTTTCTGGTAAAGCAAACCACAGGCTTTTGGAATATATAACAATTACAGTGTTTTTTCACTTATTTTTTTTACAAATTCTGGTTAGCATTTTAATAGCTGGATCATCATGATCTACAGAAGTATGGTTTAATGGTAGCAGTTACTGTATCTTCTAAAGTGATTTGCTGCCTGTCTTACTGAAAGTAAAGCAGGGCCCACCTTTGTATTCTGGGTTCTTAGTTCACATCAACCATTAACTATGAGGTGAGGGGCAGCAAGCAAGAAATAAATCCAGGAGATGCATTTTGTGGTAGAGGAAAATCTGTCAGCTGCACCAGGAGTATGTGCTGCTGTAAATACTGTGGGGTGTCACAGTCACAGCTTGTGGCCATACATATGGCTGCTTTCCTCAGTGGCCTCCAAAGCCAAATGTGTCTAGACATGCTGCTTTTAAGACACCATAGCTGCACAGATATTATTTCTCCAAACATTCAACCTTAGGGCTATTTTCAATTTTTCATTATTAGACAGTGCCTGAGGTGATTTTTAAAAGCAAATTCTCATGGAAATGTTTTCGTCAGTTTTATGAGATATAGAAGAATTGAAGGATCTATTGTCATTGTTTTTGCTCTTGCTTGGTGTTTTTTTTTTTTTAAAGTGGTAGCACAGCTCTTGCAAAAATGTGTGATTCTGAGTTGTGAAATTTAGCATTGGTTTCATGTACTTAGTTCCAGGGTAAAAAATAGATTGAATGATAATGAACAAGAGAAAAATAATTCCTGTGCATTTTTTGTAGACAAGTAGCCTGAGGAAGAATTTTTGTGATATCAGTCCATGGTGCGAAAGAATGCCCCCTAATCTCTAGAAATTGAATAGAATATTACACTAGTTCTCAGCGAATCTGGATTTTGTCCCTGTTTCTGCCACTGGCCTTATGAGTGACAGCAAGAAAAACATTATTCTCTACTTTGTCTCTGCTTCTGCAGCTTTAAAATCAGGAAAATATATACCGTTTTCTTCTTTATTTATTTGTTTTTAACATATCTTAGAACCTTCAATTAAAGATTTAGAACACAGCATTATTAATATGAATAGCCTGGGATAATATGGAACTGAAATAAAACTGATGACTCCATCACATTTTTAAATAAAAATTCTTTGTTCTGTCTGGCACAAAATTATTATCTATAACAGGTCAGAGAAACACAATATTACAGAAATTTTTCACAAAACTGCCAATAATTAGGGTATTTATATTCATATTTATGAAGCTCAATTTAGATGTCTTGTTTTTCATGTTTTCTCCAGTGAAAATTCCTAACTCCAACTTGGGAAACACAAATGCTTGGAAACCCTGAAAAATTAAGTCCGTGACACAAGTCAACTTTTCCAAAAATCCAGTTTAATTTTATGTAAAATAATAATTATTATTGTTATTATATGCTTTAATTGACATGTTAGTAGATTAAGTGCTCCTACACTTTAGACTACATCAGTGTGTGTGAATGTACATGTACATGTATATACTTAATAAACTTTTGGCTCTGGAAAGTATCTAGAAGAAATTTTAAAAAAAGAACAAAGTCTGCTCTCTCAACTATTTTAACTGTCAGTATCTCATTAAGTTTAGGGAATAAATTTATTCCAAGTGCATGGCAAAAGTGAAGTCAAAAATTTTGACTTCTTGAGCCCAGGACAACAAGGGAATTGTCTTTTTCAAGAAACATGGCTGTATGAAACTTGCAGAGTTTACAGAATATTTCTGGTTTGTATTGCTTTACAAGATCTGACAAAAGAGTATTGCTTCCAGAAGTGTAACTTCTTAGTGTTTTTCCCAGAATTCTGAAGATATTGTATGCAGACAACAGTAGTCGAAGGGTCACCTGTATCCTGCTGGAACAGCTTTATCTATACATGGATAGTAGTCAGTAGTCAGAGATATGGATGTATTCATTTATTTTTTCATGGACTTTTAAAACAAACACAAAATTGTTGAAATATTAAGAATGTTTTAGAGAACAGGAGGAGTATGCTTTCAAATTTTTAAGAGATGAATAAAGCTTTTTGCTGTGTTGTTTATTGGAAACTAGCAGAAAGCACAATATCTTCCTTTACTTGTCTCTTCACTTCACTGTAGACCTCACAGGTAACATTTCAAGGAGGTCTGACACCCTGAAAAAACCTAACATGATTCAGAAGCATTTTTTCTAGGAAAGTCTTCTGATCACTAGTGTTGCTTCATAAGCTATTCCCATGGAAATGAAGCTTAACTATTTAAAATTGGTACTCTCCAGTTCTGACCATGTGAAACCAATTGACTGTCGACTATGCATAATTATTTATTTTTTTCTAATCTCTGAGCTATAAAGAACCTGCCATGGCTGCCACACAGACTTTACAATAATGTTAAAACAAAACAAAACAAAAGAGCCCTCAAATATTGACTCAGTAATCTACCTCCCTCCCTCAAGGAAAACTCGCCCGCCATAAAATTCCGATCAGTTGCACACACACAGTTATGAAAATACGGGCCTCAAAACTTCCTTCAAAAGCCTGATTACACTAATTATAGATCAATATGTAATTTCTCCTTCTTTTCTATTTTTAAATCATGTTTTTGACAAATGCTGAAATGATAATGAGTGGTTTAGATTGTTTTCTTTCTTTTTGCATGGAAGGGTTTGTGGAGGGTTTCATGTTTTTAATAGCTATATATTCTTTATTGCTGTTTTAAAATACTAATAAAAGTGATGAAAAGGCATGAAAAATCATCACTGATTGCATAGGAATTCACTTAAAATATGATCTTTCCTTTGCTCAGTTATCATCTGTGGTGGTGTTTCCTTACAGAAATGGTAAAGGGCTAAAAGTTCTTAATAAGAAACACATGCTTTTCTTTACTCCGCCACCACACTTGGATGTATTCCCTTGTGGAAAGCTACATCAGGTTAACCACTGCAAGGCAGTGTTATGGTAGATCAGATCTGTTTTTAAAAATGCATTCCCAGAAGACTCAGTTTAATACACTGTTACTGAGAATACTTCTGTGAGTGTCTTTTCTTTTTTATAGTCTTGCTCTTCATATATGGAATCAATTTCTGCTGGTGATGGGTAGGAACAGAAAATACTATTTTGGGAGAACAGAGAATCAAAGACACGAATTACTCCAGAAATTAAAGAGATGGAGCACACATATGCTGCATTCACATTGGGTTGTTTTTTTTGTTTTTTTTTTTTTTGCTATCTCTGGACAAGTAAAGCAGTTCTTCCCACTTAGCAGAAGAGAAAATGAATGGTTTTCCTTGAAGTATGTAAGAAACAGAGTTTTGCTGATCCAAACCTTGTTATTGCTGACCTGCAATAACACTGAGAAGCTATTATCCGTGTTTCTGGACAGTTTTGGAATAAAATGCATCTTCTAATTATAAATGCAAAAAGCATTTTAAGTTGATTTTTTGAAGATAATGTTAAGAAAATATCTCTACACTTAAAATGGAAATTACTGTGAAATCAGTGGTAATCCTAGGCAGAAAAAAAGTATAAGCAAGACTTCCCATTCACACATTGTGTGTTGGTCCCTACCAGTAACAATTGATCCCCTTAGTTGTTCAGAAGTGGTAACAAAGCTTTGTACATTAACTGGGGGGAAGGAAAGAATCTTAATTCAAAGACAAAAAGACAGGCCTAAAATAAGTGTTTGACCTTGCTCTGATGGAAAAAAAAAATATTAGAAGCTAAATGAAATATATATATTTTTTAAAAACCTACTATTGGTGAAATAGCATTATCTGATTGGCTGATTTTCTGGTAAAGTTGCTTTCCAGAAACAAGAACATAATACCTGACAGTACACTCCCCCATTGACCACCATGTGAGTGGATTCAAAAGCACATCAGGAAGAGGGTTTTGTTCATGAAGATGGCAGGTACAAGGTGGGTTATTGGCTCTTCCTGAGGTTCATTTTCTTTGTAATTTCTTTTTCAACTGTGAGAGGTTAAAGCAGTAAAGCAGTTTTCCTTCACTCTGTATTATAGCTCCTTCCTACAAGCAATAAAATGAAGGAATTACTTGTAAGGGCAGAAATGTCATTATTTTTGCACTCATCCTGACCCCTGGATCTAAAAATACAAAATGCAGGAATTTGTAGAGCAGGTGACATTTTAAAAAAGGACCAAGGGAAGTCTAATAGTGTAAAGGCTAAATATACTTAGGAGGTGGAGGGACAGAAATAGAGAGATATCTCTGCTTTTGACCTAGACCTAACAAGATTGGCCATATAATTCATTTCAATGACTTCTTATCCATGCAGTTTACCTCTGGGTTTAGACAGAAATATTTCTCTTTAGCATAATGGATCTCAAAGTCAAGTTGGCTACCTTCTGCTGCAGAATGGGGTTAATTTTAGTCTGCTCTTCATGTTGAACACACAAGGAATATATATTACTCATCAACCCCTGCCAAAAGCATAGGAAGTGTTCCTGAAAATCAAAAGCTGTCTGCTATATGAAAAGATTCAAGTGCCTCACATTAATTGAGCTGAACTTCCTTATAGGTCTCTGAAGCTACACAATAAAGTATACAAAACTTCTAAACCACTGATATTACAGTTGTTTAGTCTTTTTTTTTATTCCTTTTTTTTTTTTAATTCTTTTTTTTTTTTCTATCAATTCTATTATTCATCTGGTCAAAATCAAGTGCTAAATTCTGCTTCCAAAGGGTTACTGCATTATTTTGAATGTATTAGATAATATATATACTCTAGACTTTTGGCTCTGAGCATGCTACAGCTTGGAGAATCAGGCTTTTGAGCAGATATGACTGAGGAATTTACCAAATTGTAAGAAAAAGTTGAAAGATTTCTTGCAATCTTCTTCCAAGATGCCATCCACTGAAGACAGATAGGGTTAAATACCAAATCACATGAGTAAAATGAAAAAGACCCTACTAGAAATCCACAAAAGATGCCCATGTATTTTCAGAACAATTAAGAATTTTATCTTATTTCTTAGTCTATTTTTTTTTATAATCAACAAATACCTGTTAATACAGTCCTGCCCATCCATTCAAATTTCCAGCTCCCACTTGAGGTTATTCTGCATAGAAGTATGTAAGCAAAATAATAAAAAGCCAGTCTTAATAAGGGAATTTTAGAAACTTCAGGTCTCAAAGGACCTAGGAAATTTTTTTTTGTTATTTTTTCAGAGCAGATGTGACCTAAGGCTAAAAGCCCCACTCCATTGCAGACAATAAGAAAAAACTCACTGACTTTACCACAGTCAGTCTTGCACTCACTGAGCGTCTAGCATACTTTGTTGATGCAAAACAGAGCTGAGCAGAGATGTTGAGCAAGGGGGCATCATTTCTTAACAGTCACCTTTCTATCTGCACAGTAACAGCCTGTGGAGCAGCTGGGAAAAAAAGAAAAAGAAAAAAAAAAGGAACTTGCAGTTCCTTCTGAGTTTGATTGAATTTGGTCCTACAGTTCAGACAAGTCCTTCTGCTTTCCTAAAGCATAAAGATTCATGAGATTTAGCCAGGAGCTCTACTAAGAAGCTCCAGTCACACAAAGTTTCATCATTACCTGCTATATTTACCTCACACCAATGATTCTTTCCTTTCACACGTGCCCACTTCCCCAGCAGAGAAACTGGGCAGACGAATTATGTCACTAAATGGAACTTCAGACTCATGATTGCCTAACAGTGTCTTTCTTGTCTTTTCTACTTCAGAGAACATCTGAATCACAGAATCACAGAATATCCCAAGTTGGAAAGGACCCAAAAAGATCATCAAGACCAACCCCTGGATCCACCCAGAATCCTGCCCTACTGAGATCCCTCTTTAGACAAAACAAAGCCATCACTTAGTCTTAGAGCCAAGATTCCATCAAAGGCAGCACCAGGTTTTGGTCACCAAGCCTCCTGCTGCCAGCTGCAGTAGCAGAGACTGTGACTGTTCTGATAATTTTTTCAAAGTCAAACTCAAAATCTCTAAGAGGCAGAGATTCTCCCATTAAAGACTGGCACTGTTCCATTAAATTTTGTGCTATTGCACTGTTTGTAACCATAAATCTACCCTCTTGTGAATATGAATTATGAAACAGATTTTAGTTACAGTATCCCAAGTTGCTTCACAAGTAATAAACCATACAATATTTTGAGTCCCTTTAGATGCATGTGTAGTAATATCTAGTAATATTTTTAATAGTTTTCCTACAATCACTAATTTCATTATCTTAATGGTCAATATCTTTATGGTTACCGAAAAAGCTCAGGATAAAAATGGTTAAGTATAGAACAACAACAGAACTATTGGAGAAAATCATGGTGCTTGATTAAAATGCAATTGGCAGAAATATAGAGGTTTTTGTTCACTCACTAGTTAAAGCTTTAAACCAGGGCGCAGAACCTAACTTCAGAATTTGGACACATGAAATGTGAACCCTAATCTGAGCAACCCCTAGTATTATAATGGGATGAAACAAAAACCATAGCTTCAAGCACTCCTGAAATTTGGGTGTTTCTATATCTGGATTTGAAATTTGTGGCTTGTGCCTACTCAAATAAACTTCTATTTAAAACTCTATCTCAATAAACTTATGTTTTGTGGCTTGGACCTATTTAAGTAAGCCTTTTAAAATTAAGTTCTATTTATAGGCCCAAAATCTATTTACAATATCTTTATTTTTTTGGATTTTAGGATTAGCAATGTTTTTAAGCAGAGAGGAATATTTGTTCAGAGGGTTTTCTTCATTCTTCATCTTCTTCATCTGTGATCATAACCTACTGGGTGAAAAAGAAATGGTTGCATCATATGTTTATTATTATAAATAAATTTCTTATTGCCTCTGCTTCATTACGAGAATGTACAAGAAAGATAAGTATGAAAGGGAGAAATTTTACTCTTCCCATAATTTCTTTCTTTTTTTCCTTTCTATGAAATAAATGTATTATTTAAAGTTTTGTTTAATCCTTTTTTCTCAAATCCCTGAAGTGTTCTTCCTTATGTATCTTTACCCTGTTTAGCCCAAACCTGATGTTGAACTCATCCAATCCTTATACAACAGAAGTATCTGCAAATTTATTGACTTTGCTAGAGTCACCTTGCAGGTTGAGGGCTTTTATAGCTTCCTTCTTATCTACTCATTAGTGTTTGAACTATACTACTTTCTTATAAGGCTTTAAGCTCTGTCTGAAGAGACATGAGTGAAGAAATAGATGACAGTCGTCACTTTTAGGTTTTCCAAAAGTTAGTAATCAAAGTGAGAAGTCATGAATCCACAGCTCTGCTGCACTATCATGAAGACCTAAGATACATCTTGTGATACGTAACCTTTAGGTTTTTTACTTCGCATGCCATGCTTTTGTTTTAACAATGAAAAAGGTCCATCTTTTTTTTTCATTTCAACTGAGGAGATATGACAAAAGGCAGTTTTCATGAACTAATTACAGCCTTTTAGAAATTACCTTTTGTGCTAGTAAAATATGGCTATTTTTTCCCCTATGATGAGAAAGTAAGCAGTTTGAATAAAAAGTACTATTTAAAGAAAGAGTACAGTTACATAACCTTTCCATAAAATTCAGACAATTTTTTCAGCTCCACTTTGCAAAAAGAAGCATGCAACTTCCTGAGAATTATACATACAATAATCTATGAAAAAATTCTATACAGAATAAAAAAGATTTTTTCCTTTTGATAAGAGTATTGCATTATGTCTCGGTGCACATTCACCATTCAACAAAGGCATCAGGTTTAGCTCTAACAATATAAGGCAGAACCTGCCAGCATATGTTCCTGTCTCCCTACTTTGAAAACCAATGAGAAATGTGTGTACAGACTTAATGACAGACTTCAGCCCCTTAGGGTGCAGTCTCACAGACATCATAGGCTGATTTGAAGCCACACTGTCACCAAAATGGGCCCCACCAGTCTTTCTCTGGGTCTTTTCCCTGCATTCTCACAGCCTCTTTTTGCTACACCTGTGGCACCATGGACAGACAAATCAAGGACACGGCCCAGACAAAAGCTCATGATGTTACTGCAAGACTCATTTCCAGATTAATTATTTCTCTGGTGCAGTGCACTGAGTGTGCTGTGAAGAAGCAGAGATACGAAGATAACAGAAGTAGGACCAGGAACAAGGAGAATGGAAACTAACAAGAAATGCTAGCAGGATGGTGAAGAGCTGCTGAAGTCATCCAAAGAAAGTAGACATAATCATGCCTTGAGGGTTCAGTGACCCATCCTCCTTGTTTACAGCCCATGGTCTGTACAAATGAAAACACATTTTAACATAGCATATCAGAAGGTTCAGTAATGGAGGAAAACATTATCCTTGTTCAAGCAAGATGGAGAAGTTCCAGAAATTTCATAGATCTTACTTAAATCCATGGCTGCAGGATAGAAGGCAGTTGTATATACTGGAAAAACCCGATCATTACTTCATTATTACATTGTTGATAAGATTTAGAAGGATCATGTGCAAAGAGTTCCCACCTCAGCAAGTATTTCACCAGCACCATAATTATAAAATCAAAAGCCAGGTAGTTCTTGAAACATCGTATTTATTGGCATTTCAAGAAGATATCTTGGTGTCTGTGTACCAGAAAGGCTGTTATACTGCTTGAGCTTAATTATTTCACAGGCAAGATTTACGCGAGAAAACATTTATTACAATCACTTTCTGTGCAGTGTCTCTTTCACTTGAGTCTTGTACTGAAAACACTGAGATGAATTAGTACTAGGGCAGAATAAGAACAAGGTCAAGGCTTTTTCTGTAACTAAGGGATGTACACAAAGGTGTCATCTACTCTCCAGTGTTCAAACAGTATGTGTAAGAACTGCACAAGTAACTCACAATCACACAGGTGTAGCCCAGCCTTTCACTAAACTCAAGTAGCATGAGATACAGAACCAAAATGAAGACAATATGATAAGGGCTAATTTGGAAACTATGTCACACTTTCTGTCTCGTAGGTCTCTGAGTCAGCATTTCTTATTCAAACTATACAGAGTATGCATGGATATATCTCCAGCTGCTTGGTTGGAGATATCTGATTTGAATCTGTATTAGAAATATTGTCTCTATCTTCCCCTTAACGAAGTCCCTACTTGATGGATGGAGTACAATTTCTCATTTCAAAGGACAACAACAGTATAAATTTTTATGTAAGGAAAAAAAATAAAAAGCGATTCACATGCATTTTCCAGAAAGGCTAGAACTATGAAAAGAGCTCTGACAAAACCTGGCACACGACATGTAATGCCTTCATGCCAACCAGGGGAAAAAGAAGAAAAAACCCCCACAAGGTACAAACATGCCTCATGGTTTATTCACTATACCACTGAGCCTTTTGGCCATCAACATAAATCTCTTCAAATTCTTGCTCTTGTTTTGATGGAAAACATTCAGTTCTATAATAATAGTCCTTAGATAACCTGTACTTGACCTGTCTTTGGATAGTGATGATTTTCCATACAAGATGCTTTACTGTGATAACACAGTGATTCAGACACTCTATCTTAAGGCAGCTGGTATACAAATTCCAGAGCTGCTCGGCTCTGGAAATTTTTTTCTTTCACTGCTATTTGAATGTAAGCTGCACATTGAAGGCCTTTCCTACAAGTCACTTTTTCAAAGTGCTCTCCCTCCTAATGCATTTCCATTAGAATCCCTCTGTTTTTTATTTCAAGAACACAGCACTGCACTCATGGGAACTGAGCTTTTCAGGTGTTAAAGAGGATTTGTTATATAGAAAGTGATTATAATAGGATTTAATGTAATTGAATGTCAAGGTACAGTAGCCATACATTGTATCAGAGACAGCATTAAATTTGTATCGCAGGTGAAGTTTTGCTAAGTAAAACCTGGAGCCACAATGCACAGGCCATGGTGGAAGAGCTGATGCTCTCTTTACTGCCCTGCTCCCCCCGAGAGGAAGGACAAACAGCAGAACTAACTCCCAGAGGCTTGTAGCAGCATGAAAAAGCTCTCAGAAATAACAGAGACATTCCATGGAGATCAGTCTATCCACGTGAGCCCACTTCCCACAGGTTCCTTTCTTGCAGGTTATTGCTGCCTCTAGAAAGAGTGCTTCTTAAATGACTTGAATGGGAGGCCTGATGCTTAAACATATTGAAATGCTCTTTTGTCTGTTGCAAGGGACCACATTGAAACTAATTTGACTCTTACTCAAACTGACTGTGTATCATCTGCCAGGCTGTATCATCTACTGGCAAGCAAAGAAGTAATCCAGTGTCTGGAAAAATCCTGTTCACATAAACTGCTTTCTTTGCCTCACTGAAATCAACTGGATAGATGCTTCCAGTATCTCACATTCTTAAACAAATCCTTGTTATGAAGTAATTGCTAACCTCCAAAATTTCCACCTTCTTTCTCCTTATCATAGATTGCACTCTTTTCTGTTTGTTTCAATCCTGCTGTCTCTCCATTTTCCAGGGGATCTTGCTTACCTCAAACAACATCTTGAACTTCTCCATTTAATCATAATTTGTTTTCTCTTTATGCCTGCTTTCTTTTCAGCTGTTTCTGTGAGTGTTACGATGTCCTTAGATAACTTCTGTTTTGATTGTATGTGGGTAGTAGAAGTCATTGTTATTATCTTCTATTACACTTTGTTCCCCCTTTGATATTCTACAATGCTATGCATTCAGCAGCTTCTCCAGATCAGAGGTCAGGAATTCAGCCCCACTAGAATTTGGGCACTTTCATGTCCACAGCTGACTTGGTAAAAGTGGTTTTCATTTAAAAGATAAAAACGCCCCTTTCAATAAAAATATTCTTTTAAGGAAAATAATAATACATTTTTACAACCTTTCCCATGGCAAAGAGGACTGTTCCAGTAGGAAATAATTTTAAATTGGATCAAACCAAACTAGACTGAGGTTTATAAACAGACTATTACTTTAGTTTTCACTTTTCAAAGGAACTTCTAACAAAAAGTCTGACATTATTCTTTCCAATTTTGTAAAGATATAATTTCCACTTGCAGGTCAGAGGGAATAGTGGTGAATGCACTGATACATCTGTCTTTTAAAAAAAAAAAAACTGATAACTCCAAATTCTGAGTCCTTACTGATCTAGATCTTCACACTGAACAAAGGTGTTCAGGATAATGAAACTCTGTCGCAGATGATAGTGAGTATAAATTTCTCATCTTCCTGATCTATTGAGAATATATGCCCAGTCTACAGTCAACCACTGATAAACCAGATAACCTTGGATTTGCTGTATGTCTGCAGCATGCATCAGCCTCACAGTCATCACTGTATCTCATTTCACTGCTTGCTACCATCCCTGAAACATGGGTGCTTCTGTGATGCAGCATAGCAGCAACTACCAGAGCACAAGCAGAACCAAGACACCTCCAGTTTTAAGCAACACCTTCCTGTATGGTTTGCTCTCTGTGACTCTTCTCAGCAATGGGTAAGAAGAGAGAGATGTGCTGAGAGCAGACTTCTGGGCTCTTGTCTTGGAAAGAAACAAATGATTCACTATTAACCGAGGAGATGGAGTTTGTCAGTTCAGAGGAGAGAGGTGTTATTTTCAATGTCTCTTCGCTGCTTGTCCTGCAACTTGCTTTAATGTTTTCATGCATCAAGAGTGAAACTGGAAGTCCCAGCTTCACCATGCTTATCCTTCCTGTACTCTAATCACAGCCTGGGCAGCATCTGCTACTCTGAACCACATGAAAATGCATTTCCCAAAGGTCCACTGTGTGTACTCCTGGCATTCCTCAGATGTAGAAAAGAAAGCTGTTTATACTATTATTTTCTTTAACTATTTTTGCCATTTCACCTCTCATTTTGATTCAGGAATTGTTTTCTTTCTTTCAAGGAAGAAAAAAACCAACAAAACAATTGTGGAAGTTCGTTACAAAGAAAAGTGAAATGTCACTAATAATTACTTAAACACACCAACCGGAGGAACCAGTTTAGGAACACACATACAAACACACTTACACAGAAAAACAATTAGTGTTTCAAGCTTAAAATTCAGAACCTTTGATGAAATGTGCAGTTGTGAGAGGATTAGTTTCTGATGATGTTCTTGAAGGGCAGAAAGAGAGATAATAACTTTGGTGAAGGCTCTTTGTTTAAATGACTATTGTTTGTAGTTAGCTGCTACTCAATCTGCACTACAGAGAGGAACCACTACATAGCTAAACTGTCTTCTAATGAGATCATTATTTTCTTACCACTCTTCAGAATGAATGTCATTTTACATAGCAAAACTACAGAGGAAGCATTTTAGAACACTGCTACCTTTTATCTAACCAACATAAGAGGCACTTGAGGAAAGGACAAGGAGGGTCAAGAAGAAAATGTATGCAGCATAGTTTCTTTGCCTGGCAGGCAGGGTAAGGACAAAGGAAGAGTCCATGATAACAAGACTGACCACCATTATTAGTGGAGAGGGGTACCGGCTGCAAAGTTTGGGATAGTTAGACTGGGTTTGGATCAATTTATTAAAAATTTTCTTGGATTTAACTCCAACATAACACATTTAGTTACATTTTTAATTACTGCTAAATATCGTTTAAAACTTCGACATTTGCCAATTGCTACCCAGCCTGGAATGATTACCAGCAAGATTAGCAGGGCCAGAAATGTCACTTCTTTTGCATACTTCCCCTTTAAAGGATAAAACCTCTTCCTTCCAGCCGAAGCGGAGATGCACACAGTCATTTCACAATTCACTCTCGCTGCAGATGAATGTGGGTGGGTTTTACTGCAGCGGTTTCAAGCATCCCTGCCTGCCCTGCCCCTGTGGCAGGTGTTGCCTCCCCCTAGAGCACTGGCAACAAAGGCAAACATATGCCCCTGCCTCAGCCGCTGCACTTCACAGCCCAGCGTATGAGCTTCTATGGCTGATAGAAGTAGCTTTGCACTCAGACACTGGGCTGTAAACAGCAGCAGCTGAGCCCTAGGCATGCCTGGCTCTGCCGATCCGTTCCAGACGCGGAAACCCTTGAGCTCAGGGAGGGTGCGATGTGCTGGAGTCAGGAACATTTCACATTGCTCTACATACCTGCTCTGGTGCCTGCGACTGGGATCAAGTAATCGCAGCATTCATATTCATGGGGCTGAAACTACCTGTGGCCCTACGCCTTGTAAATAAATGAAGGAGGCTCCTGAGCAGGAATGTGCAAAGCAGGAAGAAAGGAGCTGCCTGCAGCCAACTAATCAGAGAAAATGGTCTTAGGGAGAGGACAGAAATTGTGCCTGCCAGCCTTGAGCACTTGAGTCCTGTAACTGGCCTAAAGAATCAGGAGAGAGATTTAAAAATCATGTGATTTTCATAAACAATTCACATGGGATTCCTTTTATTTGCTCTCTGATTTTTATAGATTCCCGGGACCATGTTTATAAACTGTTAGCTGGAATATAAGGCCAAAGACTCCCATTAAAAGGTAAGAGGAAGAGGGAAGGATCACATCACCCATGTGATCCCAGGAAGGGAAGCAAAGGACAACAAAAAAAAACGGTAGCTGATGCATGATTAAGTCAGGAGAGTAGACAGCAATTTAACCACTTTCTCTCCCTCTCCCTGCAGGGTGGAAATTCCTACATTTGTCCCCTCTGCTGTGTTTTGTGACCTAGTGTTTCTCTAAACCTACAGTTAAGTCATCCCTTCTGCCCTTTGTTTATGGGGAAGCATATTTGAGAAGCTCAAGAATCAATGCCCTACTCATCAAATGCAGGAGTGTTCGGTATTCATAACAAGAGTGGACTATAAAATAAATGCCTCTGGCTGCTCTTTGCATTCTGCCGTGCCACGTCTGGCCCTATCAGGCCTGTGCATAGGGGAAAATGGGGCCTCTCCTGAAGTTCTCAGTGTTATGGTCGGAGCATTCAGGCATGTGCAGACATGCCGGTCCTGGTGCGTGCTTTTTGTTTTTGTTTGTTGTTTGTTTTAACAGCTGCTAATAATTATATTATCCTGCTGCAGAGGTAGTTCTGGGAAACAGCAATCTCTGAAAGCACCAAACAGATAGGGAGAAGATGCTGCCTCCCTCCCCCCTTCCTTCTCCCTGTTAGTTTTCTGGTACAAACAGCATTCCTGCCTCATTCCCCTCTGAAGTTAAAAGACTTAAATTCTTTACAAGGAAGGTCATCCATTTGAAGCCAAAACGCTGTTTGCTTTTGTCTTACCACTCGCTTTCATATGAAAAAAAAAAAACAACTGAGAGCACACCAGCCCACTTCGCCAATTCAGAAATCAAGCATAACAAGCTCAGGGGGGAAAAAAAAATAAAGGGCTGTGTTTCAGTTATTAATGCGTGCGCGTTCGACACAGAGAGCTTTCCAGCAGCTCTTCCAAGAATGCTCGGCGGGTTGTTCTCGACCTGACCTGATGGAGAGCCAGCCAGCAAGAGAGAGGGCAACAGGCACAGGCTGTAGTCACACAGCGTCCAGAGCCTTGGTGTGCTCACTGCAAGGAACACTGTCAAGTGCTTTTAATAGTGTTAAATATAATTTATTGATTCTCCATTGTTTGTAATAATAACCTCCCTGAAGCCTGAGAATAATGTTTTCTTTTCCCCTGCAGATTTTGTCCTGTCAAACATTTATTTACCTTTTTTTTTCTCATGGTGTTGCTAATAGACCTTGAAATTAACACTGCATTTATGTTTAGGATTTGTACTGCCATTCTTTGTGCTTCTGCTCTGCGCTCATCTATCAGCAAAGAAAATAGGGGCAGGGAGAAGCATCTGAGCCCCTTCCCAATCTGGGAAAAAAATGGGTTGAATTTTGCCCTCAGATGTGCTTGTGGAGCTCTCATTGTCAGTGGGAGGCTGGCTGCCTGTGTGCCAAGGAGGCAAAATTTGTGAGCTGTAAAACTGGAGGGGGCATAAAATGTTGGGGAGAGTTTTAATGGATACTATATAAACATTGATTCGTGGGAATTTTTTTATTACTTTCAGAGGTCAGGTTCTTCTAAAGTAAAATAAGGGATCTATAATGCCTTATGAAATTAGAATCGGGTTTAAAATGAATTAAAGTGGAGTCTAAACCAAATGACTATCCCTTTGAACAATGGTATAAGAAAAATTACTAAGCTCTAGCAAAATCTGAAGACTAGACTTGTCAGGCTTACTTAGATTAAACAAAATGGCAATTATTCCACTTCCCATTAGCAAATAACAATAAAAGAATTTATAATTTACTTTGAACTTTTTCTTTTCACTTTAACATCAAATTTCAATAAAAGAGTTAGGCTGCTGTTAAAAACACATTGCGTTGTGAAGCCCCATAAAAAGCAGTGTGTTTCAGGGTCAAATTAGCAAGCAGGAATCAGGAAATATTTAAAGGGTCCCTTGTTACCTGCTAGTAGCTTTCCCATGGAAAATGAGAAGCAAGCTGGAATGTAAACATGGTGAAGCATGAGAGTAAGAAATGCACCGGGAGTGCTTTTGGGATAGCCAAAGGAGGGCTTTGCAGAAGGTCTCAGCTTAGATGAGGGGGTAGGCCTCCGCCTTGGTGAGGGGGGAGGCCTCTGCCTCTACATGGGGGTTTCCAATGCTGGCAGGAGTTGCTCATGCATGGAGGGCTGACGCTGCAAAACCGCCAGCAAGGGGGAAGGGAGAGGGGCCAGGAGAGAGGCAGCAGGCAAAGGAGCGATGTGTACGGCTCCTCACCTCTCAGTCTCCATTCAATTTACGTTCTGCAAGTATTAGGAAGGCTCTCAGTGCAACGCAGGCCAATGAAAATCAATGCTTGCAAAGCTTGTGCGGATCTCGAAATTGCCAGAACTTCATCCATATGTGGGGTTCCCATGCAGGAAATAAAAGCTGGGTGATTTATGGCATTTTATTGCACTTCTTGGCCATTGCTAACATTTCCTTCATTGAGAAATGACAGAAGCTGCAATTTGGATTTTTACTGTGTAGTTTGCCAGCCTCCTCCCCACCCCCTTCCCTCTCTCTTTCTCCTTTCCTGGGTGAACTTGCTTTGGGTTTAGGAGATGAAAGTTTATGGAGGCAGATGAGTGTCAAGGGGACTGAATCCAAACACAGAGCCAAAGAGCCTGTTGCCAGATTTTATCTACCCTCACTGAAAATACAGTATCCAGAAAAAGAAAAGTGATTATAAAGTAGAGTGACTTAGCCTCTAACTTACACAGAAATTCTTGGATGAGTTTCTGGTTTTCTTTTTTAAACAAACAAAACAATGTTTCCTGGTTGGCAGTTCCCAAAGTCTTTGCTTTTTTTTTCCCATTTTCTGGCACATAGCTGAAAGGTCATGCTCATGTATTTCCAAAACATGCTCATTGAGTGCAGCTTTTCAAAAAATAAAAGCCTCTTTCTTTAAGGCCCAATCCTGCTCTCATCTAAGGCAGATAAAAAAATTCAGCTGTTTTCAGGGACAAGGGACTAGAGCCTAATCACAGAATCGGGGTTGCTGTACGATGAAATACAAGCTGGGGAGCACCAGCTATTCCTAAAGCTACTGACACCATTATACAAGCCTGTTTACCACTGCTTGTGTCTGCCAGACTTTAATGGCTCGGCTGACAATGTTCGTGCTACTTTTCAGTCTCAAGTGAAGATTTCTGATTATGAGGCGAAGGGTGAATCGGTTGCTTCCCTTGCTAAAATAATCCAGTGATGATTCCATTGAAAGCATTCATGCCCATGCACTTCAGGGAAGGAACTTCAAATATGGTATGCTTTATTTCTGGGCTAAAACTACATCCCAGCAAAACATTGCCAGATGGAAATATTTTCAGATAGCACTTTGCATGTGCTCAGTAGGCTGCAGTTTTGAAGACTGTTAACTTTGATTATGCACACTGACACCGCAGCTCTAGTAAAGTAAGGTGTGCATATGCACATGTGTGTGTGTGTGTATGTTTGCAGTTGTTTATTTAACTTAGACAAGCAAGAAGTAGAATGGGTAAATGGACAAAGCACTTGACTGGAACACAAGAAACTTACGTTCTGTTCTTGGCTTGGTGTCAGATTTCCTGCATGACCCTGTATAAGTCACTTATTCTGTTGTATGCTTCAGTCATTCTCCCCATAAGAACTTTTCTTCCTTCCATTAGTGCTATCCAGTTAAATGCATTAAGGAAAATTTGGCTGCAGGGAGAGAGAAAAGAGGGGAGTGGCAGATTAGGGCTTTCTTCATTCCATGAAGTCTTGCTTCTTTCCAGGTGACTTTAACTGAGGAACAACTATATTAGCACTGTTCAACATCGTATTATAGTAATGCTCAGGTACACTAATCATAAATTAGAAGCCCGTTGTGCTAGGTGCTGCATAAGCAAAGGACAAAAACATGATATATTTGGCCTCATAACTATTAGTGGCAGGATTTCATCACTGCATAGTTTTGTGCCCAGCACTTGTTTTTCTAGGGTTTTATATTCAAAGGAACACAGTGTGAACTACAACACAAACACTGCAAGTTTTAAGTACTCCTCTGATACGAAGCCTACAGCTCTCTCTTTCAGTTGCTTTCAGCAAGAGGTAAAATCATGTTGGCTTCTGGATCAGGCTTTTTATCTGAGAGTTAAAGCAAACACCAGCCTGCTGCCTTTAAACTCCAGTACTGATCCCAGTAGTTTGCGCAGGGCTGAGAGGTTTTGAAAAGAAAGGCGGGTTTTTTGTTCCCTTGAACACACAAATATCCCAGCAAGTTACCTTCTTGTTTGTTCTACAGTAAACCTCCCAAACAGGCTGCATTCAAGGTGCTCACCTTCCACAGCATGACCTTTCAAGCAAATATATCCCTTCAAACCTTGGAATTCAGCAAGGTAGAATTAAAATCATTGACCTTTCATTCTCCTTTCCTCCTAGCCCACCTTCTCCGTCTCATATGCTTTCCTTTTAATAACCAAGAAGAACATCTGCAGTTTTTTTTGCTGTAAGCACTGCAAAAAGCATTAAGGTTTTTAAGGCAACCTTGGCAAAATCCAAATTAGAAAACATACTGCAGTGATTCACTTTTAACCTCCAAGTTATTTCACAGCATATCTGACAGCTTGCATTCTTCAGAACTTTGTGTTGTTTGTTTTTTTCAACCCCTTCTCCCCTTCCCCCAATAGGCAGCAGGACAAGGAAAAACAAACCCAAAAAAGCATAGGAATTTTTTTCTCCATTGGGGGTCTAATATGTAAAACACACATTGAGAACTAGTTCCTTTTCTGGTCACTAAACTAAAAAGGGACACATTTCTTACAAGTTTAGAATAACTGTCAAATCAACTACAACACAACCCCTTGTTCTCAGAAATAGTTGTGTAGCTTGTTGCTCAATGATTTAGAAGATCTTCAGCTCCCTTCCTTTCATCAGGGCCACTCAGCCAAGAAAGAGCCTTTTTCTGTTTAAGTCATCATGTTGCTCTCATTGTTTCCTCGGCCTGCCGGTGCCATTGCCTTGGCTAATGCCACTTTAGGCAAAGCTATCTGGGGTGGTGTGTCCTGACTGTGATGGGATAGGAGATAGGGGCAAAGCCTCACTGAGAAAGCAAAAGCAAGAGAGATGCTACAAAGGGAAGGGGTGGGGTTCTGTTTTTCTCAGAAACGTGCTGCGCTGTAGGACTGTGCCTTTTATTTTTGGCACAAATTGCTGTAGCAAATTATATAGCTTATCAGATGTGGTTTGTTAGGCTCAGTGAAGAAACCACTGCAAGGACTTGTTTTCCTTGTTGTCTGCACCCGATTATGAGATTGGCACAAATCAGATTCCTGATGCTGCACAGGAACAGGGTTGAAACTCCACTGGCCTTATTTTGCCAGTAACTGAATTAAGCGTGATTGGGTTACAAACCATTTCAACTCAATTGGGTTGATTCTCTGACTTTACACAAAAGCATTCACCTTAATGCACAGGAGTTCACTGCTGAGAGAGAAGGCAAACATTGACTTACACCATGGCATAAGTACATGCAGCTCTTCTCCCAGCAGCTTAATGGGAGCACCACTTTCCTTATCCAGAGCTGAATTTGGACCCTTCACCAAGCTTGTTTTATGGGAGCCACAGACTGCACAGACAGATCTGGCAGGTCCTTGCATTCTTCACAACAGTGCAGCCCCGCCTTCAATGATATATACATGCAGTAGAGGAGATGCAGAAGGGATTTCAGAATACACTGATAAACAGGGCTTAATTACAGCACCTAGGGAGCAGATACACATTTTATTCAGTTCTCCCTGTGACTAGAAAAATGACCTTTAGTACAGGTATGGGCAACGGGGAGATTAATACCACCAGCTAAACTGACTTGCGTCCAGAGCTAGCTGGTGGTGCCTCTCCCACACTGCTAAGGGCACTGACACCACCAGGACAGAGTAAACCGACCACTTGATGCTGCTCCTGCCCAGTTAGCAGATCCATTCTGCAGAGGTAGAAAGGAATGAGGAGAGGAAAAAGATGGGCCAGAGAGGAAGTCCTCAGCCACCTTCCTCTTTGCAGGGAAGGAGAGAAAATATTTCATTTTCTACCTGTAGAGAAAAATGGATTCATGTCACATCCTTCCTTGATTATCCCTGGCATTATGCAATTCAATAGATTTGCTGTCTTGATTAGACAGCCAGAATAGAATTTTAATTGTGAGCCTGTGGAAGACAAAATGGAGAGATTTGTCTGAAAAATTTGGTAGGCTGCAACACTATTGGAAGGCTGAGCTTCTTATAGCTGGTTTTCATGCTTTGTTGGACTGTTTGCCATTACTTGTGCTCTGCTGCTTGAGGTTGAATATTGCTGTCTTTAAAGATGAGCTGGAAAGTTTATCCAGAAAAATAAATGTGTGTAGGATCCCTCAACACCAGCGGAACAGCCTTCAGCATACCAGATACATATGTTGACAAAAAGAATGTTTTAATTTTAGCTTTATTTTTACTGTTTATCAAACAGAAATGATGCATGTAGTTGCTTGCGCGAGTCACAGTTAACGGAAAGTCCCCTTCAGAAAGACCGGAGAAATGCAGTTAAACAAAGCTATTTTACTGGGGGGCAAACAGAGAATTCCTTTTTTTTTTTTCAGATGTGTGCTTATAGATATATTGGTAGGAAAGAATGTTAGCTGGCCTAAGCCAGGGTTTGCGAGTCAGAAGGAAGAAGACAGAATTTGAGTCAGCAGCCGGTGCTAATATAAGAAATTTTTTGTTCATGGGAGAAATCAGAAATTAACTCAGCCAGGGACGAGGTGAAAACATACGTGGCTTTTCTGATACCTTTATTCTAGGTCAACAATGAAATGTGACATTTCTATTTACTGGCTAGGGAGATGGCCAGTAAAGCCAGAGATCTGGTCATGCACAGGAGAATCAGTTAGAGCAATAGGTGATAGTCTCCACTACTGTCATCCAGCAAGTTTGGGGACATTATTTTCAAACAGTGATTTTCACAGGAGTACACTAATCTCCCCTGCTTTCTAATCATAAAAGCTCTGTAAACAGAAAACATCAGTTCCATAGGTACATGCATATATACAGAATTTGAATACACAAATTCCATCCCAACTAACCAATACTCTAGGATGTGAAAGGTCCTTAGTTTAATGCAGTATGAGCATAGTGCTGCCCATTCAGCAATGTGCTTTCTCTCTGTGAAAAACTTTAAAAGGATGTTGGGTTCATTCCAATGGGAAAAACACTTGCTACCATAAACAGTTTCATAAGGATGGAAAAATATTTCCTGTCAAGCTCTAACCTTTTCTGTAGGTGGAATAAACATGAAATCTTCTTGAAATACACTACTGCTATTAGTTAAGCAATCAAAATCACGGGGTTGGAGTTTTCAGTATTTTGTTGTTGCTTATAACATGAGCCTAAAGATTCTAGCATTAGTCCAGTTGGTCTAAACATCTAAGATGTTTAAACATTTTGATCTGAAAAATTATGCTGGAAATCTCACAAGACAGTTCAATACAACATTTCAAGAACTTTCAACTCCTTGCTGGAAACAGAAACAGTGCAAAAGGAGCAGTATGCTGATAGTATGGAGTCATTAATCCTGGCCTGAACTGAATCAGCAAATGAGAACAGAGAAATTTGCAAAACTAAGCATTTTCAAAATAAACAAAAAAAAAATGAAAAAGAAGAAAAAAAAAAAAGAAAGAAAAAGGTTGTATTAGAAGTATGCTTATGGTTAGAAATCAGGCAACATCCTTACCATTCCCACTGTCCTTCCCATGACTGCACTGAAACAGTACTGGAACACAATGATGTCTCATGCACAAAAAATTATAAAATGGAGAAATGAGAGATATAAATGCCAATCACCTTCAAAGGGACAGCTCACATAAGATCACTAGAGAAGAGAAGAAATAACAGACAGAAATCATAGGCCACATACTTGAAAAATGTAAAAAGCTGTGGGTTGATCTCCTCTTCCTAACTCTGTGGCTGTGCTGGAGGTAAGCATTGCCCAAAACAACGCATTTGCACACAACATCTTGTTATCCACTTTTGCTATGGTCCTGGAAGCACAGCTAAAAGACCAGGTGCCACTTCAGTCCAGTAGCATGGACTCCATTGTTTCAGCTGTCCATCCCCTCCTCTGCAATGACCTCTGACAGCAGCTCCAGTGGCAGTGCCATGTCTGCAAAGAGCAAGGACTGTCCAGTTTTTGTGCTGTCACTTGGTATCATCTCTGCCTCTGTGCAGGAGATGCAGCCACAGACAATAATGTTGCTGCTTCACCACCATTTTCACTTTGCCATTATATGGACTCTTGTGAGAACTGAAATACCACCTCCATTGCCTACTTAACAACATGTTGCACAGAAACAGGCATGCTTTTTTTTAAAAGACGTTAGTTTATCCATAGTTTTAATGATGCTGTGCTCATACTTCCCATGGAATTTTCTTTACTTCTTGAAGAAATGCTGCAGTAAGATAGAAAGCAAACTTACAGAAAATGTAGAGGCATCTATAAAAATATTTATGAAACTGCATAGCCTGTCAGCATTACCAAAACATCTGTAAACCTCATTTTAAGTCAAGCATAACAGGCAATTAGGGACTGACCAAGCAAATATTTAAGATATGTCCTTATACATCAAAGCACTTAAGAATCTGATTATCTGTCTTTTACCTAAGCATTTATTTATAAACTATGTTAAGCCTGGCACTGAGCAGAAAAGCTTATCTGAATTTAAGGTACTTTAGTGAGAAGATCAAGATGATATTTCAGCTGATTAGCCAGAGTTAAGGACTTCTCAGCAGTGCTGAGGACGTTTTGCTAAACTTGAATTCAGCAAGAACTGGGCTTGCTGCCTCTGGAAAATGATGCCTTTTTCCTTGGGATCTCAACTGGGATTTCTGTGCCTGATATTAAGCACCTGCATATGAAAATGTTGCTATTTGCTTTGTTAAACCCTAATCAGTTACTATTATTACAGTGGTTAAGCAAGCAAGTTTGGAATTCGAACTTGCACAGATAAACTCCTGAACAGATAGCAATGGGCCATCTACAGTACCAAAGAAGATGTACAGTCCAGCGGTTCCATGGCATCTCCTTTCTCCCCACAGAATTGGTACTGCTGTGCTTAACGGTAACACCTTTATCTGACTGAACAGAAATAGATGTTAATTTTAAAATGTATTGAGTGTAAAAGGGGAATAAAAGGAGAAAAGCACAGCTGCAACCTTCTGTTTGTGGGCTTTCCAAATTTTTATTCTGAACACACATCTAACATCATTCATGGAAACACTAGCTCAGCACTGTTGAACAGCAGTGTGTTTCTTTATATTTATTTTGCCCCCTCATATTTTCTTCCATTAAAGTTTAGCAATGTACACAAACAAACTGCAGTGAGAAAAAAAAAAGACAAAAATGAAACTCATAAAAAGGCAGGCAATAGAAATGACCTTTGCCTCTCCTTTGATATTATTTTGAACATTTCTCTGCTAGTAGCTAAGATTTTCTTTTACACTTTCAGGCAACCGTAGATGATAACATGAATAAAATTGTATGGTGTCTCAGGAATTTAGCAGAAACATTTCAGGGACCATAATTACTCTTTCTGGAGCATAGCTTAATTTAGAGTTGGAATTCTTTCTATAATTTATGTGGCAGTGTATTTTATGCCATGTAAGGTATACCTTTAAATCCCCCTCCTCACATACAAACATATTCAAAATGCTTTCTTTTGTGCACATACTCACGCAAACATAAATACACGTATGTTGATATACGTACATACCTAATAACATGCAATAGGATGCATGTTGATGTGTAAACAACTGCATGCGTGAAGGCAGATATCTGTTTGTAGGAAAGCAAAATTTTAAATGATTGCATCCTTAATTAGATCTTGTTTTGAAATTGTACAGAGACACAACGAATTGTAAGTAAAATATGGCAGTCTATGGTGAGACAAAAGAAATTCTTGTGACTGACTTTCAGTGCTTTCCATCAGTAAAGGTTATGGACAACATTAGAGTCTTTTGGGGTCACCACAAAACTCTGATTGGCAGAAGTAAATAGACGTTGATTGCTTTGTTTTGCTCTTTTTTCCCCCTTTAAACATATTTCGAAACAGAAGACATTTTCTGTTTTATGATATATTAAGGAATCAGAAACATAGCATCTACTTGAACCATCTTCAGCTGCTACAAGGGAACAGTCCTTTGTAGTAATTATGGTAGGGTCTGCAACAAATAGATTTAGGCAGCTGATGGTCCCGTTCCTTCTATCTAGTGAAGCATTTTCTATACACTAAGTGTGGTGCTGACAGCACTGTAAGTTCAGTATTATTATTCACTGACATAACCATCACAGAATCACAGAATCACAGAATTGTAGGGGTTGGAAGGGACCTCCAGAGATCATCGAGTCCAACCCCCCTGCCAAAGCAGGTTCCCTACAGCAGGTCGCACAGGTAGGCATCCAGGCAGGTCTTGAACATCTCCAGAGAAGGAGACTCCACCACCTCCCTGGGCAGCCTGTTCCAGTGCTCCGTCACCTCACTGTAAAGAAGTTCTTGCGCACATTTGTGTGGAACTTCCTATGCTGCAGTTTCCAGCCGTTTCCCCTTGTCCTGTCTCCACTCACCACTGAAAACAGTCTGGCCTCGCCATTCTGCCCCCCACACCTTAGATATTTATAGACCTGGATCAGGTCCCCTCTCAGTCTTCTTTTCTCAAGGCTGAACAGACCCAGTTCACTCAGCCTTTCTTCATAGGAGAGATGCTCCAGGCCCTTCACCATCTTCGTGGCCCTCCGCTGGACTCTTTCTAAGAGATCCTTGTCTTTTTTGTACTGGGGAGCCCAGAACTGGACGCATATGAACATGTTAATGCTAGTGACATGTCACACTCTGCTTGCTTCATAACCTGGAAATCAGATGCCAGGAATTTTGTTCCCTTTTCTTCCACTTGCTGTCTTTTCTTTTTTCCTATCCCACAAATTCGACTGAGATTTCACAATTTTTCCCACACTGAAGCAGAAGGAAACCAACCCTGTTTAAATTTTTCCACACATAGATGAGCGTGGTCCATTGAACACCAGCGTTCAGACCGGGGCAACCATCCAGGACAGAATATTTGGACATCCAAGTCCCTGGATGGCCATTGCCCCAGTGCTTCAATTTGAGACAGAAGAATCAAGCTTAGGCAAGGCTAGTTGTAGTCTCCCACAGTGGATGACAGCAACACCAGATAGTCACTGGTCAAGCCTAGGGACCCCAGCCTCTCCTATCCCACTTGAGCTGCTTGATCAGTGGATAATGCTCTACCTAATGTTCCTCCTCTCTACAAATATTTAATCAGTAACAACTGGAGTAGCTGGAGTGGAAGAAGCCCATACAAACATCTGCCCACTTGCCCAGTGCTTACCATATTCAGACACATTTCTTGCTTCATTTGCAGCAAGCAAGAAAATGAATCTGACTGCAGTATCTTGGTGAGCTATGGAGACATTTCCTTTAACCAAAGAACCAATTCTGTTAGCCTTTTTTCACATTCACTGTTCCTTCAAAAAAAATATTCCCATTTCAGTTGGGTACCTGTAGAAAAAGTAACTGTTTAGCATGAGAATGATGGGCCAAGGCCCCCTACAACCTAGGCATAAAGGACTGGAGCTTTTTCATTTCTTTTTTCTCCTCCATGTGTCCTTCTGTGAGTCCCTCCCTGGAAATGGAAATGGTGTATTGTAATGCAGATTTCCTGCAGAATCTCACAGATCACTCTCTGCAGGGATTTCACTCTTCAGCTGAAATACTTTTCAGCCAAGGTATTGTTCATTTATTCAACAGCTTTATTTTTAAACATGGAATAATATAGCTGTGCATTACTAATTCCTTTTAAAAATATTATAGTGTTTGTTTTTCAATTGAGGCTTGAGGGCTCAACATCATTTAGCTGAGTTTTGTTGTGTTTTTTGTTTTTTTTTATTATTTCACTATTGTGAATTTAAAATACACTATGAAAGGATCAAAATAAATTAAGAGACCTCAAAATCCCACCAGTCTTGTTTTTCTTCTTCAGGCCCAGATCCCAGTCTGTTTTTTTCTTGCTTGCTTCCATTTTATTTAGTGTAATCTGGCTGATTGACTCTTGCCACTGTTTTCACTTTCCTCCTCTTTGTGGAGGCAGGTTAGAGAAAACAGCAAAGATTTCATTTAACTTCTCACTTGAGACTTTAACCCTAAAGTCCTCAAGTGCCCAGAACAAGCTGGAGAAACACTGTCCATCCCAAATCAGGCCCAAGGTGTAAGTTCAGAATCACAAATGAAGGAAAACCTCCATCCTTCCCCGAATTCACCCCCTGGTATCCTTTTGGGTGTTTGCCATATCTCCCCTCACACCAAAACGAGAGTGGATGATCATCTTTAGTAGCACCTAGCTTCATCCTCCCTACAGCTTGAAAAAAAGAGTCGGATGAGTCAAAAATGTTGACAGGACATTGAGGAACCCCTCACCCTCTTGCAGGTGAAGGGAAAACCTGAACCCCTGTGCTACTGGTATAGCTAGGAGAGATGGAAGAATTTGTGGATATCAGAGCTTTTGTTCTGCAGCTGCATCACAGAGATTAACCCAGTTTTTGCATAGAAAGGGAAAGATTGTCACCCACAGAAAACAAGATCACCATGGAAGAGGCAAAAGGAAAGGGCAGTATGCAGTAGCTTTACGACTTTTGTCCTGAGCCCACCCTCAGCATCTCCTGTATATACTGTATGCACTACCCATGGTAACAGTCAAACAGTAGGAGAATACCTTGGTCCTGTGCCTGTTCTTGCTACATCATCTCACACAAGAGCCAGGAGATATCAGTGCTGATCTCATAGTTCAAGCTAGCTGTTAGCTAGACAGTACGGGGCAGGGTGGCTCAGGCAGTCTAAAGGAAATGAACACTGAATTACAATGTTTAGAGATCAGATGTTAATTCTTTAAATGATTTCGTGCCATTTAGCATATTTCAAAAAAAAACAGGAAGGTTTGTCTTTGCAATGGAAACTGCAGCGCACAAAAGTCCCTGTCTGACTCATACAAAGAACATGAGGCAATGCTCTAATATTCAGGAAGATATTTGCAGCTTACTGTAACAGAGCAGTGTTTAAGTCCTGTAGATGTTAATAGGTCTCAAGCATTTTCTTAACTAGCCAAGGTTTCATCCCACTAAAGAAAAGCATGGAATTGGGAATTTGGTAGAACCGGGCCTCCAAAAAGACCAAGTTGCATTATTACGCTAGAGTTAATGACTGCAGGTATGGTTTTGTTTTTATTACTAAAGGAAAATATATCAGAAAATGCAAGGAAATATTTAGATTTTTGTTAAGAAACCCATAAGAGAATAATTACTAGCTATGGGCTGATAAGAGTTGTAACCCCTTACATTACTTTTGTAGGTTAACCTCTGCCTTGATGTGTGCACGGCCAGTTTCCATTGTTACACATACACATAAATTATTGGATAAAAAAATAATTGATGTAAAATACAAAAATGATCAGCCTACAGAGAAAAGGGGCAGCAATAGACAGATAAATTTTAAGTACTAATGACTCTGCCTTATGAGAGTTGCTTTATCCGGTGTATAATGCATGAGTGGTAAAATAGGTCAAGCCCTGGAAGCATACACATCTTTGAAATCATTATGAATACAATGGTTTTAGTGCATCACCAATTGCATAAGAGATCCAAAGCAAAGCCGTATGTGGAATGCAAAGCATAATGAAAATCCTTGCTCTTGTGTCACAGATTACAGAGCTACTGCAGATTTTGGATTCTTTCCCAATTTTAATAAATCTACGTTCTTGTGGCCATTACTTATACATTTTTCTTTCTGTGTGAGGTATGAGTTTGCTCATTTGTGTTTTTATAGTTTTCATAAGATTTCAGCTATTTGTGATGTAGACTTTATTCAAAATCTAGTCATCCCATTTGTACTCTGCTAGTTTTTCTGGGGGGTTGTTTGTTTGGTTTGGTTTGGTTTTTGGTGGCATTTCATCCTACAATATCCTACCCCTCACAAAAAAAATAAATAAATTAAACGGAAGTTTTTTCACTGTCTACCTACCACTAAAGCTAAAGTTATGTCAATGCCAGGTAATGAAAAGGCTTTGTTATTTAACAGGCAAATAATAGAGAGTCTTTGTGCAAGGATAATTACAGTGGTTTGGATATTGCTGGATTAACTCTTGGAATGAACATTCATCTCAGTAAATCACTAATAAATACATTAGCATTGTGTTTCTCTCCATTTTCTACTTTAGTTGTTTCAATCATAGTATTCACAAGCTTATGTGGGGCGGTTCTTGTATCACTGGACTCAATAAAACTGGCCTACCCCTGCTGTATAACTTTTTCAAAACAGCTTCAAGGTCCTGCATTCTACCTCAATCAGTCTGGCTTTTGGTAAAGCAGCAACAGTGTTGAGTAGCTGGCAGGTTACTGGGAAGAGCAACTGGTAAATATTTGCACAGCACTTTGAAGAAGTGGAACCTGAGTCATCTTGGCGCTACTGCAGCTTCACATCAGTATTAACCATTTTAAAAGCCAACTGCTGTGTGCCATTGCTACGCTCCTTACGCTACTTCTTATTTGTGTTTTTTTTGTTTTTTTTTTTTTTATTGAGTTACAGGCTCACCATCGACAGAGGTAGGCAAAGAGCTGAAGGCACGGGTGCTGGCTGTAAGGGTTGGACAGCAGGGGTAGGAGCTACATTTCCCCAGGCCAATTATTAGTGTGAAAGCACTCAAAGACTGTTTTTCATGGGAAGAAGAAATGCTGAAATCCTGAGGAAAGGAGCCTTGAATACTGACCAAATAACTGTGTTGCATCTCATGTTTTCATTCTTTATGTTCGTGGAAGTCAACATGAGCCCAAACTGTTGCCATATATTACGTGTCATGGTTCCTTATTTCACAGGATGAAAAGTAAGCATGGTACAGGAAATAATATTACATCCAATACTACTGCCCTGGCCCTTAGGTCTGAGTGAAGGCTTTTTTGATAAAAATCAGGAGGCACAAGGTCCAAATATTTATTGTATACCTGCAAGTATTTTTATTTAAAGTAAATTATGCTACCTGACAGCTCTTCTTAGTCAGAAGGTTACAAAAGAGCCCTCTTTGGAGGAAAAGTAGGACATGAAAGTTTACAGAGGGCAATGCAGAATGGGTATGTACTGCTGTTATTATGGAATAAAAGTACTGTAAAATTACTGTGAAAATTGGAAATCCATAATTTTACTGCCAAATCTGTTTTTGCCTTATAATAAATCATGAACATTGGAGAAGGAAAAAAAATAAAAGACCCATTAGGTCATTTTTTCTTTTTTCTTGTTAATTAAGAATGTCTTCCTACAAGGATTCTGACTGTTTTGTTCAGTTTAAAAATAACTAAAGCACCAAGGGTTTGACTCATTCCCTTGGGAGACTGTTCAGCGGACGAGCAGACATCACTGCTAGGAAATTTTTCCTCATTATCAGTATGGAGTTTGCCTTGTTCTGTTTCCTTCTGTTACTTCTAGTTTTACTTAGTTGGATCATCTTGCATATTCTGTATTACATAAAATTCCATCATTTCATCTCATACAAGTATTTCTTTCCCAGGGAAGACAGTTTGATAATCTGAGCTTCTGTGAAGAAAGTGGATGTAAACTCAAGGTAGTGATTAGCTGTAATAGGTCCTATGTACTGAGCACACAAACAAAGAGAATTTCTGTTTAAATTCTGAATGTGAAATCTGAAAATATTGTTATTTTCTTCCAGCACTATTTATTTTCTGCAAGTATATGGCTGCTCACTTCTCAAATCCACTTAAGCACTTAGAAAACAACTTGCAAATACCAGATTCTTTGCCTCCAAGAAAATGAACTTGACAGGCCGGTGCTGCAGATCACATGTAGTACTTCACATTTAAAGAGAAGGAATGTCTTTCATTTGTTCCTGGACCAATACCAGATACATATTTTCTCAAGTAGTTAGGTAAGGGCAAATGTGTCCTCTGTACAGGTCACAATATGTATGTATGTACCACCTAAGTCTCAGTTATGTTCTATTTGTACCTCCATCTGAAACTTTTTCTACCTGGGAGATTCTGGGATTTTTTTCTCCATTTAGCCATATCTTGAGTGTTCCACTGTCTCTTCAAGAAGTTATTTGTTAGAAAAGTCAATTAGATATTATTGATAAAATGCTGTGAGGTAAACCTACTGTGTCACAAGAGAAAGCAATGAACAGCGCTTACATAATAACCATTATCAAGAATATTGCATTTTCTTCTTATCACTCATTCTCAGTCTAACAACTTTAAAGTTCAAGCCCCTATGGAAAGAGAAAAGAAGCAGAAGCAGAGAGAAAAAAAAAAAAAAAAAGAAAGAAAGAAAGAAAAGAAAAAAAAGCTTTGCTGAAAATCCCTTCTTTTGCTCAGAAAACAGAAAATGGGGGTTGGAGGGGAACCCATGAAGTAAAATACAACACTTTTCCAACCAGTGTTAAACAGGGAGAAAGTGAAACCAAGCTGCCAGCAAATAAACGAACAAATGCTTTTCAGGAGCTTTAAGATTAATCTAAATTCAGCTAATGAAATTATAAAGACGCTTCCTGCTGTTTGTCTGAGATATTTGTCCTTTTATTTGAAACATACCCTCCATAAAAGGGCATAGGCCACTACATACCTCCCTCTTTCAACTTTTCTCAGAAGAAAAAAAAAGAAAAAAGAACAAAGCAGGTACACTAGAGAATAACCTAGAGAATTAGAGAAAAACTCCTGAAAAAGATCCAGTGCATCTTGTTACTATGCCATTGGGGTTTTTGTTTGGTTTTTTGTTTGCTTTTTTCTATGTTGTTAATTTTCAGGGAGGAATAACTATGTCAAAACCATATTTCTAGATCCTTGCTTCCTGTTTCTGGCCAACCCCTCCCTTCTTATATGTTTTGCAGTTCAGATAAGAGGAATATTTTCTGATTTATGAACTACAAGATTGTTCCCTCCTAGTGTCCCTTGTTCTTGTGAAAATAAAATCTGCGTACTTAACTTTCATTATATGTCATGCACATTCTGGGATGAGAGATTATTCTAATGTGAAGCCCCTGGATCTGGTTGACTGCACAGCAGTGAAAAGAATAAGTGGATTACAAGTGGTTAAAAAATCAAACTTAAATGCTTAAAACTACATTAATGCATATGTGCAGTGCACTTCACTGGCAAGTCCAATGTATATGCATTCTGTAGAATGGTATATCCCACCTACAAACTTCCTAGGCTTGCTGTGTGTATGCCAGACACTTGAAATCAGCTAGTGTGAAAAACGTTCTTGTGGTTTCATTTCCTCTGCAGGATTTTAAGTTAGGGTTTGGGGTTTTTTGTTGTTTTGCTTTTCCCTTTGTGAAGTGTTAGTTGGTTTGTTCTACTTTCCCCCTCCCTGAAGTATTAAAAATGCAAAAGAAAGAAAATCACTGGTTCCAATCCCTCAATAGACAGGGTTACTGTGCTCCATACACATCCTTGTTTTGTGTTTTTCACAATTTGTGAGCTCTGTCCATTAGAGCATGAAGCAATCTGTTTTATCATCAACTCCTGGAAGCAGTGTGAACAGCTTAGGTTCTGTTTTAAAATACATTTTAGTACTACATTCATTCATGTTGTATCAGCTTATATGAAAAAAAGGAAAGTTCAAAGAACTTGTAGCAGTAAAATTTAGTTATTTCTTAGTTCTTCTTGATGTGCCCTGTACAGTTTTGGGCTACCAAGCAGGAAAGCTCTGTCACTCATTAACTTATTGCTGAATGTCCCGAATAACTATGTGAGCCAGGAACTCCTGGAAGGGTTGCTGCCAACACAAGAGACTACATTCCTTGGAATGTTTTTGCAGACTTTTTTCCAAGCAAGGAATCTAGGAAATAAAAACCCAGATGCCACAGCCCAGATCAAGATGAACCTTTATCCTTCTCTTATTCTTTTGTGGATGATAACTGGGAGCTGCGGAACATGTGTTTGGAGGAAAGTTTCCCCTGCTACTTGCACGTCCCCAGATTTCCTCAGGAGCTGTTAGGAATCCTCACATTGGAAGATG